>NC_091290.1:48892722-49203732 GCF_032444005.1 Ranitomeya imitator | reverse complement strand
TACAATTTGGTACGCAATTTCTTTTGTGTACGTCAAAACTCCATACGTCTTCAAAAACTACTTTTGATGCGCAATGGAAATCTCAGAAGTGAAGGCGTACCATATTGGAGTTAAGATTCTACTGGAATGGTTTCAGGGTGCCAAGCCACATTAAAAGAGACCCTGAGGTGTCAGAACAGCAGAACTCCTGCAAAAGTGACCCCATTTTGCAAACTACACCTACAAAATTTTATACCATTGAGTTGTGAAGAAAAAAGATATTACATTTTTACCACAAAATTTTTTGTTTCAACCCGAGATTTTACATTTTTACATGGGGAAATGAGCAAAACTGGCAACAAAATTTATCACACATTTTCTGCTGAAGGTGGCAACATCTTAAGTGTTCTGAACAGCAGCTAGGGAGGGAAGGAGTGCTATTTGACTCTTGGAGAGTATATTATTTTAGAATAGTTTGCAGACTCTATATACAGAGCCCCTAAGAGCCAGAAGAACAGAATACCCCCTCAAGTGACCTCATGTGGTAAATGACAGCCCTATGGGAATTTATCTATATGTGTAGTGACATTTTTGACTCCATGTGTGTTTTCCAGAAACAAGCAAAAGTGGATTTTGCTGAGTAAAAATTGCAAATCTGCCATTGTACTACCCAAACATTGCAGTGCCCAGTATGTTATAGTGCCTATTACATTGTGCCCAGTTTATGTTTCAAGAGACTTAGATGCTACAGAAATGCCAAACATGTAAATGCAAACTGTGGTTTGGGTACTCTGTAGGGCTCAGAAGGGAGAGGGGCCTTTGGATTTGGCAGCGCAGAAGTCACTGTATTTCTTTTGGGGGATGAGAAGGCATAGTGCTTTCCCAGAGTCTTTGTGCTATCAGTAATGTGGAAGCCCCCAATATTTACATTGACAGATCATGGACCTGAGTTTGGACTTACTTTTTTGTGGATTGAGTTGAAGGTTTTGCTGGGAACATGTTACGCACACGTTTATCTTGTGCTCTACTCTGAGCATTTACAACAGGGTTTCAATTTAAATTTCCGAATGATGTGATTCAGATGAACTCCTCTAAGGATCCATTCACAGAAGAGAAACTCTAGACTCCATCTGGCCTCTGCTCATCGGTATCTTTCTTTTCAGAGGTGCATAAAACTGTGGTTGACCCTGCTTTTATGCACACTGAAAAAGACGGACACCACTGAAACATTAAACAGACAGAGTCCACAATGCCGCCATCTGCCTCATTTTTGGGAATCTTTCGTCGTAGGTTCCATCTAAATCACATATTTCGGAGATTTACGTGGAAATAATGGTGTAAGCGCTCAGCATTGAGCGCAGAACAAGTGTGAGCTAAACCTTACTGCAATCTTTGGGAGACAGAATGAACAAATCAACAGCAGGTCAAGAATTGCTTTTATTTATATTTTACACCATTGCTCAAGGGGTGCAAGTGATTAGATGACTTTATTCAACGGGTCAGTGTGATTACAGTTATAACAGATTTATATTGGTTTTTTTTACTGCTGTCATACACTGAAAAATACTTTTTATTGTATCACCTTATTTTGATGGCTATAATTTTTCTATATTTCTGCCAACAGAGTCGTGTGAGGGCTTGTTTTTTGATGAATGAGTTGACATTTTTACTGGTACTATTTTTGCGCACATGTAATTTTTTGATTAATTTCCATTCTGATTTTTGTCCGGCAAAATGAACAAAATCCAGCAATTCAGAAATTTTTTTGGGGGTGTTTATTTATAGCATTCACCTTGTGGTAAAAGTGATAAGACAACTTTATTTTTCAAGTCAGGACGATTACAGAGATACCACATTTATATAATTTTCTTTATGTTTTGCCACTTTTGCACAACAAAAATCATTTTATAGAAAAAAGAATTGTTGCATTGCTACATTCTGAGAGCTATCACTTTTTTATTTCTCCACTGACATAGCTGTAAAGCAGTTTTTCTTTTGCGGGACAAGATGACATTTCTAGTGATAGCATATTTATTACCATTCGACTTTTTGACTGCATTTTACTCCACTTTTTGTTCAGCGGTATGATGAAAAATGGAGTTTTTTAGCCACTTTTTAAATTTTATTTACGGTGTTCAATGAAGAGGTTAATTACTGTGAAAGTTTTATAGGTCGGGCTGTTCCGAACACAACAATACCAAATACCAAACGTCTGTACTTTTTTTTTGCATTTTTTTTTCATTCTTTATTTTGTGATTTTTTTTTTTTAAATTAAAATTTTTGACACTTTTTTATTTTTTACTCTATGCGACTTTACATTGCACTGCAATACATTATACCTGTCAGTGCTGCGCTGACAGAAGCCTCTTACACCAAGCTCTCGGCATGGTTTAACAAGCTTGCTGAAGCTGGTTGACACAGGGATCGCCATGACTACCTCAGGTTGCAATGGTCCCCTCCGTCCTCCAGCCTCTTAAATGCTTAAATTGTTATTGATTGCAGCATTTAGGGTGTTAAAATGCCCTGTTTGGTGCGGGCACTGCTCATGACTTTAATTGCCAGGTCTCGGCTTCAACATAAGCTGAGCTCCCAGCGACGAGCACGTCATCATATCCACCGGTTAAACATCGGAAATGCCAAGGGTCATGAAAGGTTAAATTCACGGAAAATAACTTCCCCAAGAATCTAATTTTTTGGAAAATCCGTGCAAATTTTTCTTCATCTACACATCTCTAATGTATAGGTTTAATCCATTTTATTCCATGTTTGCTCGTATCCTAATGATATACTGAACAAATACAAACATTAGTTTTCTTTTTTACAGACTATATCAGGGGTCTCAACCTCGGCTGAGTATATGGGAAAAATTTGAATTTGGGGGGTCCGCATTCTTTGAAGGACAAAGCAACACTTTATTTCAGTAGAATGTGTGTCTCTGGACGCATATTCAATTGAAATGTATTGCCGCATAGAGACTCTATGCACAGTAATACCAATGCAAGTCGCCGGCCAATCAGAGGCCAGCAGCTGACATCTGCATGCTGGCTCATGACAGCAGAGGTGTATTTAGGTTTTCTGCCACCCGGGGCAAGATCTCAGTTTAGTGCTTTTCCCCCCTCAGGCACATATGGGACGTGTACACTCAGTGAAAAACAGAGAGGCAGGAAGAGAAGCTCGTTGTCACGTGAACATAAGTATGAAAATCGCATTAGTGACGCAGCCATGTGATGACTGCTGGAACCTGCGTAGCTGAACCATGACAGTGAGGGTATTACACACTATTTGTATTGGCTACAGAGCATCATTTTCTAATTGAAGGGCTCATCTAGGTAAGAGGTGAAAGTCTTCAGTCACTATAAGCGACTGCAGCTTCTGAATTCTCACAGTGCATTCACTGCTTACTTTTAGGATTCTCCTTTGCACAAGTATCTGATTTGTATACTTCTGGCCACCTTCCATCTAGACTTGTCCGGCCTTGCTCAATTCATTTTCAATGAGTGAGGCCATGCAGGTCTAGTCAGCATGTGACTGTATATATGCAAATCACCGGCACAACAGAATCCTGACAGCGTGCAGTGCGCACTGTGAGAATTCATAAGTCTGCGGTCACATAGAATGACTACAGACTCATCACAAACTTGGAAAACCTCTTTAAAGATATGAGAATTAGTCAGTATCACAAAAAAATTGCATCCAGGTTCCTTATAGATGATGTTGTCTCTGGAGTCATTCTCTTTCTTTTCTTCTTCATCTTGTCCAAACGCCAGGACAAGTTTTCTCATCCAAAACTCGTCTCTGCAGACTTACATCTTCCATTGGTTCAAATCCCACCTTGGACAACATCTGCAAGGAGTTTGTATGTTCTCTCCGTGTCTGCGTGGGTTTCCTCCGGGTTCTTCCGTTTCCTCCCACACTCTATAGACATACTGATAGGGAATTTAGATTGTGAACCCCAACGGGGACAGTGACGATAATGTGTGCAACCTGTAAAGTGCTGTGGAATATGTTAGAGCTATATAAAAATAAAGATTATTCTTCTTATTATTATTATCTTCACCTGTCTCCTGCAGCACACCCCCACATGAGGCCCTTAAAGATAGCAGTGTCATTATAATGCTCCTGGATAAAAATATCTGCCCTACACTGAATAAATAATTGGCCAGTTACACTAAATAGCATCACAGTAACTCTTCTTCAAGCCTGTTTACATTAAGTGTCACCCAAATACAGTAAACCCCCCAGGCAGTAAATGCCCCCAGGACATACATTTCTCCCCCACATACACAGTAAATACCTCACCAATGGCAGTAAATACCTCCAGACACATTAAATACCTCACGAACACTCTAAATACCTCCCCATGGCAGTAAATACCCCCCACACAGTAAATACCTTACCCACACGGTAAATACTTCCTCCACACAGTAAATACCTCCCCGATGGCAGGAAATACCCTCACACACATGGTAAATGCCCCCACAGAGTAAATACTCAAACACATGGTAATATCCCCACAAAGTGATTACCTACACAGTAATACCTCTCACACAATGTAAATACCCCCCCACACACAGAGTAATGCTCACACACAGTAATACCCACATATGCAGTAATACCCCCACACAGTAAAGACAACACACAGTAATAACCCCCCAATCTTCAGTGTTTTTAGCTCCACTAACGTGGAGCACTTCCCACCGATGTGACCCTCAGGGTGACGGCAAGTGACATCAGCAGCACCTTATTTATTCTCATTGGCATATTTAGTAGTGCTCCCTACCCTACAGATGTGACCTGATCATGGTGCTAGAGTCGCTCTGACCCAGAGGTCAGAGATTCAATTGTACTTGCACCTAAAAGACACGAGTACAATTTATTACTGGGAACTGGCACGCTGCAGCTTCTCTGTACTGGCTGTCAGCTTGACAGCTGGCACAAAGAACTGCCAACTCCCGTTCCTCGGGGCAGCAGTTCAGCTGATATAAAATACTGCCATCGGGCAGGGATCACCAAGGGGTCTAGTGCCTGCAGGCCATGTGAAGCAGCCTCAGGGGCTGCATGTGGCTCGTGGGCCTTATGTTTGAGACCCCTGGACTCGAGGTCATCTAGAAATTAATGATCTGGTCATTTATGGTTACCAAACCTATAATTCCTACTTTTAATTGAATTGTTTTTCTTGAAGCTCACATGGCATTTATTATTGAACTTCAACCAGGATAAATAAAGTATAAAATACAGGAATATTGATCTGATGTTGATTGATGATCATTTGAAGCCTCAGCTCGGTCTTTGGCATCTTCTATATCAAACTTTATACCCTGTTTTTCCTGACCCTACATTGTGACAAGACAAATGTTTAATGCAAAAATGGAAGCTGGCACATTTAGGCTGACTGCACTGTGAGAATGAAAAGCCTTGGGGTACCAAAACGGTTTTTATTAGTGCCAACACATTTTAGCACCAGACCGATGCCTTTCTCAAGGTGTTAAAACCTAGTCAAATCTTTAGCCATTATATGGCATTGTCAGCAACCAACAGGGCAGGAGATTTCTTAAGCTAAATATGCCAAAAAATGTATAGGTATTATGAGATTTAAATGCTTTATGTTCCTTGTACAACAAGGCGGATTGGCCTTGTTGAAAGGGGCATCACTTGGAGGAAAAGGGCTTGACTTGGTGTTCAACACTGTGTGCCAAAATGTGGCAAAATGCTGGCACAAAGTAAAGATATATATCTTTGTACCATGTTAGCCAGTAGATAGACTGGCACAACGTAATTCATCTAATAGATTTAAACTTAAAGGGAACCTGTCACCTCAAATAGGCAGGATATGTAAATGCCTTTTTTCCAGTCCAATGGGCGGCGTTTCATCTGCATTTCTCCACCCCATCCATCCCTGTTGTCTGCAATTTGTTTGTGTATTAGGTAACTTAACATCCATAGTTCGTGCGTGCGCAAAGCAATCTTCGCCCGCGCACGCGCAGTATGCTTTGCCCAACTGCGCATGCGCCCGTGCACTATGTCATGGAAGTATTTTGCTGTGTTCTGGGACATAGTGCACGGGTGCATGCGCAGTGATGCTTTTCGGCTTGGCCCGCAGTTGGGCAAAGCATACTGCGCGTGCTCGAGCGAAGATTGCATTGCGCACGCACAAACTATGGAAAACAAGTACTCTAATTCATGAACATATTGAGGACAACAGGGATGGATGGGGTGGAGAAATGAAGATGAAATGCTGCCCATCGGACTGGAAAAAAGGCATTTACATATCCCGCCAATTTGAGGTGACAGGTTCCCTTTAATAAACTTACACTAGACAGACTAAAACTCTGTCATATATCCATAACAGCATCTGACCTAAAAGCTTTTCATCATTATTATTCAAGTATGAATGTAGACAGTGCCATACATTTTTCAAATTTCTTAGCAAATTTTCAACTATTTTGAAGTTATTTTATTCTTTTTTTTTTTTACTGTGAAACAATTTTGATTTTAATTTTATAGACCCTCAACGACATTGCTACCTAGCGGAAAAAGAACATGTGAGTGATGAAGATATACCGAAATATAGAGGCCAGAGAAGTTTATCCAAATATAGTCCAGGTAAGATCAAGAAACCTCAAAACATAACTGACTGACTAAATCTATGTTCTGAAGGGTAACCTTGCCACTGAAAAAGTGAGAGTCATGCTTGTTTTGCTCAAGTGTTGATTTTTTAATCCCAATGGTGAAAACAAAGACTAATGATCGTCCAACCAGGTCTTTATCAAATTTATCTTGATCATACAGAGACCGTTACAGACATGCTGTTTGACTCTGTTTCTACATTTTTGGAATTGCATCATTCTTCTGGCATAAATCATATACAGTCCAGCTGATCATTTTCTTCCTTTAGACTATGTAGACATTGGCATCGGAAGTGGCAATATATTATCTTGTAAAATGTCAGACACCATAACAGGAATGAGTAAGACTGCTTACTGCAGTCGAAGCGCGTCCACTAGGTCATGTCAACCACGTAAATTTTTCTTTTGTATGCACTATATTTTTGTTTGAAAAATAAAAAAAGGAAAATCCAGTCCTGTCGAGCCGGACTCCATTTTTTTTTCTATTAGCCATAACAGAAAGATTATGATCACCATTTCAGTCCATGGTTCTATTAGGTTCCTCAAAATTCTTCCATGCAACAGCTACTGCACTGCCTGAAATTTAATGATCTTATCCTGAGAAGGAGCGAAACAACAGAATTAAAAAATGCAGATTTGAACTCAGCCTAACGTTAACTTCAAAATTTGGAATGTCCTTGCTTGGATTGATTTAATGAAAAAAAATTGTAACACTTTTTCAATGCAAAGTAAAGTTAGATCATTGTAGAAATCCTAGATTTCAGAATATGAACTGCCTACAGTAGTAAATAAATCCATTTCATATTGGAGTATAATAATTTTTAAAAGTTTAAACTTAGTATCAACCCACCTCGTGTATTTCTGCTGTTATGCTGAATCCCACTCACCTTGCGTGATTGAAAAGTCCCTGCATATCCCCCTCCCTGCTGTGGCTGCTAAAGACTCATAGTGTTTAGTACAAGCTGCAGCTACCTAGAAATATTGAATACATTTGATCTAATGAGCTAAACTGATTTTAATATGAGGATTATGCATTCCCTACATGACTTTTCATAGTAGGTATAGCAGAAACATTAGCTGTAACAGACCTACCTAGTGTTCTTTTGATTCCTTCTCAGAATTTTTACACAGTATATTAAGTGCTGTTAAGAAAAGGCTCCTTTTTGTTCACTGGTTGTCATTGCCTGACTGGCCAACACTGTAGCAGGAATCCTTTCTCTGATCAAGAGGAGTTATGAGATAGGACTGAGCTACTGCTTATGTGTGATGTAGAAACCCCCACTCCTTGGTAGTTACTAGGGTCCCCACAGGAAATGTCTCTAGTCCAGTCAGTTTATCAAGTTCACAAACTCTGGAGGACTCCAAACAAAACCAAAACAGCCTTTTCTATGAAAAAGGTTCAAAAGAAAATGAACAGTTCCTACCACAGTATGGGCACACCTGTTCGTTTACCGGCCTTGCAGAGTCTAAACAACCTTAGACTCCTTCCCTCCTCCCATACAAACACAGCACTGAATAGTCCCATCAAAACCTGGAATGGAGATATGGGAGTGGCCAGTCCCACCCTGCTCTTCTGTTTGCTCCTAAAATCTGGACCAAAAAATCCGTGCCCATTAAAATACCCTCTCAGTCGCTGCTGTAGCCTTCGTCCTTGAGAACTACATCACCGAGTCTAGCCACCTCCATGACACATACCTTCCTTCCAGGAATTTTCCAGCTGCTTCCCTTCAGTAACCATTGCACAGGACACGTTTGGTGGATATTATGGAAAGAAAATAGTATGCTACAGGCAAAAAGTAGACAGGAACATGTATTTTTTATATTATGTTATTTAAGAGCTTCTAATGTTTTGTCTGATTCAACATAGAAAAGTGTGATCCAAGAAAGAAAATTATTCTAATTTTTTGGAAAAAAAAAGTGATCTTTGTTTCCAAAGAGCAGAATAAACAAAAATGATAATAATCCATCTCATGATGGACCTTTTTGTCAAGGTGTCTTCTCTTTTACCAAACAACATATTGCATTATTTTTTGTCCATGCATACACAGCCTTAACATTACATAATGCTTGTTTTTGTTTTATTCTATGCATCATTTGTGAATTAACCATTTTGTCATAAGTAGTGTTGAGCGATACCGTCCGATACTTGAAAGTATCGGTATCGGATAGTATCGGCCGATACCCGAAAAATATCGGATATCGCCGATACCGATATCCGATACCAATACAAGTCAATGGGACACCAAGTATCGGAAGGTATCCTCTATGGTTCCCAGGGTCTGAAGGAGAGGAAACTCTCCTTCAGGCCCTGGGATCCATATTAAGGTGTAAAATAAAGAATTAAAATAAAAAATATCGATATGCTCACCTCTCCGGCGGCCCCTGGACTTCACGCTGGTAACCGGCCGGCTTCTTTGCTTAAAATGAGCGCCTTTAGGACCTGCGAATGACGTCGCGGGTACTGATTGGTCGCGTGCCGCCCATGTGACCGCCACGCGACCAATCAGAAGCCGCGACGTCATTCGCAGGTCCTTAATTCCTAGAATTAGGAGTTTAGTGAATGAGAATGACGTCGTGGCTTCTGATTGGTCGCGTCGCGGTCACATGGGCGGCACGCGACCAATCAGAACCCGCGACGTCATTCGCAGGTCCTAAAGGCGCTCATTTTAAGCAAAGAAGCCGGCCGGTTACCAGCGTGAAGTCCAGGGGCCGCCGGAGAGGTGAGCATATCAATATTTTTTATTTTAATTCTTTATTTTACACTTCCCTATCGATCCGATACCGATACCACAAAAGTATCGGATCTCGGTATCAGAATTCCGATACCGCAAGTATCGGCCGATACCCGATACTTGCGGTATCGGAATGCTCAACACTAGTCATAAGTTATACATTAATTCAGTTTTGTTTGTTTTAATACAGTTATAAAACCTAAACAAGGTGGAGTGTGCAGCACCTGGGGAAACTTCCATTTCAGGACTTTTGATGGAGAAATTTATCGTTTTCCTGGAATATGCAACTATCTTTTTGCTTCACACTGTGGGAGACACTACGAAGACTTTAACATTCAAATTCAGCAGTCAAGGAATAGACAACTGCCAACCATCTTTCAATTATCTGTAAAGATCAACGAAATTCTCATAGAAGTCACTGACCGTATTCCCACGATTCAAGGGAAAATGTGAGCATTGCATTACATTGTTTTCATTTCTATATTTTCTTTTTACACTTTTGTTAGTTAATGACAAAATTATGCTTTGTACCTTTTAATTTCTTACTTCTGCCTCCCTTTTACAGTTTTGCTAAATATGTCTTTCCTCTTCATATTTCTAGTGTTGGCTAGTCCTTTTCTTTTCTATACATTCTTTTTTTCACCTTTATGTCACGTGCTTTCCTACCATTATACTCTTCTTTGACAACCTTATATAATGTTATTGACAGAGTTAAGAGGATCTTTTGAAATTCAAATTCACTGGTTTTAACAAATTTCTCTTCTCAAATTTTATTAACAGGAAATAAAATTGCATTTAATCGCCAAAAAAAATTGTATACCGTTGTATGTAAAAGTTTGGCACCACCGGTCAAAATAACCATGTGAACAGTTAAGAAAATTGAAGATAAAATCATCTCAAAATCTATTTGAGGCAAATATATATATATATATATATATATATATATATATAGTGTCATATTTTACATTGTAAAAATTACAAAAATTAAAATGAGCAGTTTCAAAAGTTTGAGGCACCATGCATGGTTAGTATATAAAACACCACCTTTTGAAAGTGTCACAGCTTGTAAATGCTTTTTGTTGTCAGAGAGTTTCAGCCATTCTTCCTTGGAAAATTCTTTCAGTTCTGTGAGATTCCTGGATCGTCTTGCATCCTCTGCTTTTTTGAAGTCTAGCCACAGATTTTATATGAAGTTCAGATGAATGGATATTGCGTACCATTGTAAAACCTCCAGATTGCGCCTTTTGAGGTTGCCTGTTGTGGATTTTGACCTGTATTTAGGAACATTATCCATTTGAAGACGCCATCCTCTTTTCAACTTCAATTTTTTTTACAGATGGTGTTATGTTTGCATCAAGAATATGTTGAAATTTCATTGAATCCACTCTTCCCTTCACTCGTGAAATAATCCTCGTGCCATTGGCTGCAACACAACCCCAAAGCATGATTGATCCACCCCCATGCTTAATGTTTGCCGAGATGTTCTTTTCCTGAAATTTTGTGCACTTTTTTCTCCACACATACTTTTGATCATAGTGGCCAAAGATTTCTACCTTAACCTTAAAGGTTTTATTCTCATTACTTTTTCAACAAGGCCATATTCTCATTACTTTTTCAACAAGGCCATATTTGTGCAAGTGTCTCTGAAGAGTAGAACAATGTACCACAACTACAGAGTCTAGTAAATTTTTCTGAAAGTCTTTTTCAGTCAAGTGGGGATTCCAATTTGCCTCTCTAGCAATCCTATAAGCAGCTCTCATTGAAATTTTGCTTGGTCTTACAGACCTTATCTTGACCTCCACTGTTCCTGTTAACTGCCATTTCTAAATTACATTTTGAACTGAGGAAAGGTCATCTTGAAAATGCTTTACTATCTTCCTGTAGCCTTGTTTTGCTTTCTGGGCCTCCACCATTGTCATTTTCAGGGTGCTAGGCAGCTGCTTAGAAGAACCAATGGGTGCTGCTTTTTGGCACGAGGTTAGAGGAGGCTGGGTTTTCATAAAGTTGGGAATTTTGCATAACCTTGCCTTTCCTAACAATGATAGTAACAAGCCATGACAGTAGTAGGCTAATTAAGGTCTGAAACCTTGGACAAAGTTATCTGAGTACACACATCTCCAATGGTGCCCAAACTTTTGCATTAGCCCATTTTCTTTTTCGTAATTTTTAAAATGTAAGGCTGTGTGCACATGTTGCTGTTTTTTCGCGTTTTTTTTTTTAAAAACAATATAAAACTGCAAAAAAACAGCATACAATAAGCATCCCATCATTTAGAATGAATTCCGCATGTTTTGTGCACATGATGCGTTTTTTTCCGCAAAAAACCGCATTGCGGTAAAAAACACAGCATGTTCATTAATTTTGCGGTTTTTTTGGCGGATTTCCCACTACAACATGCATTGGGAAATGTCCGGAAAAAAACGCATCAAAAACGCACCAAAAACGCGGCAAAAACGCATGCAGATTTCTTGTGGATTTCTTGCAGAAAATTTCAGATTTTTGTCAGGAATTTTCTGCTAGAAATCCTGAACGTGTGCACACAGCCTAAAAGATGACAATATATATATTTTTTCCTAAAATATGAAGGAAATATGTAACCTTTATATTTATGCCTTTTAGAGACCATTTAATCATCAACACTTACTTAACTGTTCACAATAACTGTAATTTTGACCAGGGATGTTCAAACTTTTACATGCCACTGTAATACTGTAATACTTTGAATTCTCCCTAAAGTCTCTTGCACTCAATTGAGCTCTCTAATGCAAACACGGCCTTTTTATGCCAATTGATTTCAATCTATCTGGCTTGGAGAAAATGTTTGGTAACGGCCGGGTGGTAACCAGTAGCTTATTTAACTTTTTGCACAAGCAATCCAAACTTTAACCCTTTAGGTAAGGAGATAGGTAAATTACTTTGAAACTAAATTCTTTCTTGTTTCTCATCTAGGAGTGAAGATTTTTCTCTTTTCGAGAGCCAGCATTGGATTTCAAATCGCAAAATTGTTTTGCAATTAGAAAGGCTTCATTTTAAACCATCCAAAAATTATCCCCTTTTTTAGAGATACAAAAGAGTAGTGCTATTTTCTAAGTGAAAAGGCTATGACTTGTTGTCACTAAGCATTTAAAAATTAGCACTAATTTGGGAACTGTCTTATGTTTGTGTCCCCTCAAGAAAGTACATTTCCCAGCATCAGTAGTACTGTATAGCACTATAATGCTCTCAGTGT
Source organism: Ranitomeya imitator (assembly GCF_032444005.1). NCBI lineage: Eukaryota > Metazoa > Chordata > Amphibia > Anura > Dendrobatidae > Ranitomeya > Ranitomeya imitator. The sequence goes on along the minus strand of NC_091290.1, from coordinate 49,191,166 downwards.
ACTCACTGAGAGCATTATTTTTTCAACTGGCTAACAAGGTACCAAATCTCTTTTTTTTTCTTTTGTGTAACACTATGAAAAACAGTGGGAAGACAGGAGATCAATTTCTTTAAAAAATTGTCAACATTCTAGAGACTGTTATTCCTTACATTTCACTAATATTTACTTGTCCATGAATTTTTAAAGGGTTATGTAATCCACAATCCTAAACCTCTTTAAGAAAATATCACAAAACCTGCATCTAAAGACATACTGATAGGGAATTTAGATTGTGAGCCCCATCGGGGACAGCGATGATAACGTGGGCAAAACTGTAAAGCGCTGCGGAATATGTTAGCGCTATATAAAAATAAAGATTAAAGATTATTATTATCTTGACTTTATTTCCTTTAAAGGGAACCTGTCACCCCCCTCAGGCGTTTGTAACTAAAAGAGACACCTTGTGCAGCATAAATGCTGCATTCTGACAAGGTGGCTCTTTTAGTTATGCTCCCTGCACACGCTGAAATAAATGTTTATAAAATGTGCCCCCTCATACCCTGAAATTGTCCCGGGGCGGGACTTTGCTTCCTAATCAGATGCAGCCCAGCCGTCACGCCAGGCCTGTGACGATAATGCTGCAAGAGGAGGCGGCGCCCGGTGCGCACAGGCCCGGAGTGACGGCTGTGCTGCGTCTGATTAGGAAGGAAAGTCCCGCCCCCGGGACGATTTCAGGGTATGAGTGGGCACATTTTATAAACGTTTATTTCAGTGTGTGCACGCATCATAATTAACAGAGCCACCTTGTCAGAATGCAGCATTTGTGCTGCACAAGTTGGGTCTTTTAGTTACAAACGCCTGAGGGTGTTGACAGGTTCCCTTTAACCTCTTTAGTCCAATGAGAGACATAGCACGTCATGAGCGAGTGTCAGTTCCCCCACCATTATATTATTATTATTGTTTATTTATATAGCACCATTAATTCCATGGTGCTGTACATGAGAAGGGGTTACATCAAAATACAAATATCACTTACAGTAAACAAAACTAACAATGACAGACTGGTACAGAGGGGCGAGGACCCTGCCCTTGCGAGCTTACATTCTACAGGATGGTGAGGAAGGACACAGTAGGTCGAGGGTTGCAGTAGCTCCAATGGTGTTGAGGTGGCCGTGTGGTCTTTACAGGCTGTAAGCTTCCTTGAAGAGGTGCGTTTTCAGGTTTCTTTTGAAGGATCACAAAGTAGTGGATAACTGGATGTGTTGGGGCACTGAATTCCAGAGGATGGGTGATATTCGGGAGAAGTCTTGGAGGCGATTGAGTGAGGAGCGAATAAGCGTAGAGGACAGGAGGAGGTCTTGGGAGGACCGGAGATTACGTGAGGGAAGATATTGAGAGATAAGTGTGGAAATATACGGAGGAGAAAGATTATGGATGGCTTTGTAGGTCAGTGTTGGTAATTTAAACTGGATACGCTGGGAAATTGGGAGCCAGTGAAGGGATTTGCAAAGTGGGGGAACAGGAGTGTAGCGAGGAGAGAGATTAATTAGTCGGGCAGCAGAGTTAAGGATGGACTGGAGGGGTGCGAGAGTGTTTGAAGGTAGGCCATAGAGGAGTATGTTGCAGTAGTCCAGGCGGGAGATGATTAGGGCATGCATGAGCATTTTGGTAGATTGTGGTTTGAGGAATGGATGTATGCTATGCCCGTCATGACTTTGAACTGTCACTGTGTGTAAACAGTTCAGTGCCGACAGCTGTCACTGACCCATGTCATTAGTCCCCGCACCCAGATCATAGCATGATCTCAGAAGCTTTCAGTATTGGTATAAAGTACTGCAATGCTGGTGCATGCTTCATCACCATTCCACTGGAAAAATTTGGACTAAAACATAATTAAAAAGGCTAATGTAAAAAAAGGTATAGCTGAAAACATTATCTTGTTCTGCATGAAACAAGCCATGATACAGCTTTATCAGCAGAAAAATAAATAAGTTATAGGTCTCAGAATAAAGCCATGCTATTTTTTTTCAATAAAAGTTTTTATTATGTAGAAGTGTCAAAACCTAAAAAATATATAAATGTGGTATCGCTGTAAACATACTGATCAAAAGAATAAGTTGCCATACCAATTTTACCAGATGGTGAATGGCATAAAAAAAACAAAAAAAAATTCCTTAATTGCTGGCTTTTGTCAGCCGAAATATGGGAAAATTATAGCTTTCAAAATAGTGTGTGACAACAGCCAAACAGAAAAAAACCAGTGTAAATAGCTGAAATCCCACCAACCTGAAGACTAAAGTTATCTTATCACTTATACCGCATGAGGAATGGCATAAAAAATTAATACTATCAATTCTTTACCTGCTGTTGATTTGTTCATTCTGCCTCCCAAACATGGCAATAAGGTTCGGTGCATATTTATCCTGAATTTTGTTCTGAACGCTTACACCAGGGTTTCTGTGTAAATCTCTAAAAGAAGTGATTCAGATGGAATCCCCAGTGAAAGATTCCCTATAATGAGGCAGTTGGAGGCACTTTGGTTGCTGTCTGGCCTATGATTTGGCGGTGTCTATCTTTTTAGGCGTGCATAAAAGGGCTGTCAGCAAGTTTTGAGCACTTTTGAAAAGAAGGACACTGCTGAACAGTGGCCATATGGAGTCCAGAGTAACTCTCCTGCCTTATTATAGTGATTAGATCACTTGGGGGTTTCATCTGAATCACGTTACTCAGAAATTTAGATGGAAACCATAAAGTAAATGTTCAGTGTAGAGCGCCAGATAAATGTGAACCGAAATGTTATGTAAAATGTTCTTAATAAAAGCTTCAAATTAATCCACAAAAAAGCAAGTCATCACTCTGGTCCATCATCTCTTAACGGAAATATAGGGGGATATCACATTGCTGGTAGCACAAAGGCTTTGGAAAAGCAAAATGGCTCCTCACCTCCCAAAAGAAATTCAGCGAATTCTGCACTCCCAAATCCAAATGCTCCCCTCCCTTCTAGCACTTACGGGCTCTGTATATGGAGTCTGCAAATTATTCTAGGAAAATTTTTACCCATTTCCCATGTGAAAATGTCAAATCTTGGGCTAAAATAACATTAATATTTTTTCTTCACTGCCCATTGGTATAAAATTCTGTGACACACCCATAGTGTCAATATGATTACTGCAACCTTAGATGAATTCATTGAGAGCTTTAAATTGTAAAATTGGGTCACTTATGGGGTATTCTACTGTTCAGGCACCTCAGGGTCTCTCCCAGTGGGTCATGGCACCCTCAAACCATATGATATGACACATTTTCCCTTCTGAGCATTACACTGTGCCTTAAAAGTAGTTCCAGATTTCATGCAGGGTATTCACGCACTCAGGAGAAATTGCACAACAAACTGAGAAGTCAATTTATTCCTAATAGCCCTTTTAAAAATTAAACATTTTGGGCTAAAAAAAATTAGTGGAAGAAATGTAATTATTCTTTCTTCACCACTCAATGAGTAGTAAAAGACACAGTAGTGATACCTAAATAATAAACAAATTTAAAAACCAATGTACTAAAATTAAAGTTCCAATATAGTCAATAGGTCACCACATGTGCCACAGATATAGTGGAAACCCACTAAAGAGAGAAGAACAAAGCTCTCAACACAGAGATCATGAACCAATGAGAACGTGACAGGGAATGATTATAGTATAAAAATCAATTTTTATTTATTTCATAACAATAGTGACAAACATTTAAAAAAAAATATTATTAAAAAATATATATCTATATATAGATAAATAGTTTCCAAGAAAATTGTGCACAAATCAAGCCGCAAATAATAGGGCAAGCCAGATCCTCATAATATACCACAGGGTAAGATGGGCGTCTATCACGTATGCACACCAAGGGTAAAAAAATACATAAAAAATGTGAAAAAAATATATATGGAAAGACCAATGTGTGCCTAGTGATGTATAAATATATGCATCAATATCAAAAAAATCTCACAAAAGATTACAGAAAATCATGGTGAAAATATTACTAAGTAAAGTGCTATATGTAACAATTTAATCCTCACCAGAGGAATATGTGCAAAATGCGGGTAAAAAAAAAACATGAATAAAAAGTGCTATGTGCAGATGCAATAGAGATGCCAATTTACTTACAATGAATCAGGGGAATGTTCCCAGGCTGCCAGCGGCTAGGTAATGTGCACCCCGACGCGCGTTTCAGACACACAGTCCTTCGTCAGGGGGAATGTCGAAGGACTGCGTGTAAATTGCAATTTCCTAGTTTCTGGCCTCCCCTCTAACACTCTGGCACCATTCCAATCCATCCAACACTCTGCTGCCCGACTAATCTACCTGTCTCTCCGTTATTCCCCAGCCTCTCCCCTATGCTAAGCCCTTCACTGGCTTCCTATCGCTCTGAGACTCCAGTTGAAAACCCTTACAATGACATACAAAGCAATCCACAACCTGTCTCCTCCATACATCTGTGACATGGTCTCCCAGTACTTACCTACACGCAACCTCCGATACTCTCAAGATCTCCTTCTCTACTCCCCTCTCATCTCTTCTTCCCACAACCGCATCCAAGACTTCTCCCATACTCTTTAACTCTCTAACCCAATACAACAGACTCTTGCCTACCATAGAAACCTTCAAAAAGAACCTGAAGACTCACCTCTTCTGACAAACCCACAGCCTCCAGTGATCCTAAACCTACTGAACCGCCGCACAACCAGCTCTACCCTCTCCTAGTGTATCCTCACCCATCCCCTGCAGACTGTAAGCCCTCGGGGCCAGGGTCCTCCTTCCTTATGTACTTGTGTGCCTGGTTTTTTGCTCATGTTTATTGTATTTGTCTATTTTTGCCCCCTTTTCACATGTAAAGTGCCATGGAATAAATGGCACTATAAAAATGTATTATAATAATAATAATAATGATTGCTGCTCAGCACAGACGTCAGTCCCAGCGTCTTGCTCACGCTCGTGGTATACATTTGGTTACTGCTGGTTCTCCAGTCAAATCTATGGTAACCAGTGTTATACGGGTACAGCCTTGTGCTCTAGAGTCTAAGTCCAGAGATCACCTTACTGAGCATGTCCGTAATGTGGTGGTTTCTCATTGGTGGTTGGACATTAGCTGCTCTGATGTGGCAGCCCCAGATTGGCCCACGGGTGATGTCTCGGCCGACTGGCCATTAGTGTTTGGGGTGGAACCAAGCATATAAAAGACTCTCAGTGGTGCACCGGGCACGCTAGTGTCATTTATGCTTGGTGCTTCTGGGTGGCTACTCTACCACTCGGTCTGCACGGTTGTATGTGTGACTTTGCTTAGAGACTGTACACGTTGGCAGACATGTAGCACACTTATGCAGTTTTGTGCCCTTGGCTCAATGCCTGAGTCTCTACTCTGCTACATGCTTAGGGTGCCGGTCAGGCACAGGTTCAGTAGTGACAGGACTGGTGTAACTAGCCACTTGGCTTAGCATCTTTTTCGTTCATGTGCGTTATTAGCACAGTTCAGATACAGAGCAAGCTCAACACTTATGCTATACTTCTCAGTGAATGCGACAGGGTAAGGTACCTAGAGTCAAAAAGCTCTCTCTCATGGTTCAGCATCTGCTTCATTCCTGTGTGCTGTTAGCACCGTTTAGTTGCAGAGCTAGCCCTATCCAAGAGCCATTATCCCTGTGACGTTAACAGGGTATAGCACTTCGCATACTCGTGCCGCACCTCTCTGTGAAGTAGCTGAGCTTGGTACTCGGCGCTCTGTTCACATTGAGTGGTGCAAACTCAGTGTGTTCAAGGTAATGCTTGCTGTTTAGATCCCTCATTGTTCACATTAGCAGCAGGGTTCATCTCTGCACAGTGGACCCCTGGTTGCGATTGCACTTTATTTATATTTTATTTTAGTGCAATCCGCCAACCCTAACACACACTAAGTAGCAAAAAATGTATTAGGGTTGTGAGCTACACTTGGTGGTACAAAAAACATAGAAGTTAAAATCAAGAGTGGAATGCAATATAATGAGGAATCTGTTCATTTAAAATCCGAGCTGGCAAGTACCCAAAGTACGACCATAGACAGAGATGTAGCAAAATTGTGGTTTATTGCATCAATGCATTTCAAGGTTTAGAAACCTTTTCATCAGAACAAAACCACAAAACCAAAATCAGGAGTGGAACAGTCAGAGGAAAATTATAATAGAAACACGTCACCACTTCTGCATTTTTCACCCACTCCTGGTTTTGGCTTACAAATACTGATGTAAAATACTGACCTAATACTGAACCTCTGAATGCGACCTCAAAGTGAAAGTAGATTTGTCCAACCTTAACAAGTTATATGCAGAATGATAATATATTGACATTCACTGGGGTTTCACCAATCCCAAGAAAATTACTCTGCAATGCCCAGTATAAATGGAATGTAGTTCGACTATCCGAGCATTGGTGGATATCCCAGTGGCGGGACCCACAGAAATCTGTGGAATGGTGACAAACTGCTAAAAGAAAAAGAAGCAGCAGCACCAGTACCTGAGAAAACCTTTAGCAAATGAGTGACATTTTGGTTCTATTTATGCTACTGTGACTGAATGTTGAGCCAAAATGATTTCAGGAAAGATTCCAGCCATGTTGTAATGTGTACCTAGGCTTGCATATTTGATCATAGCTTGATGATTTAAGACAACTCTCAGAAACAGTTCCAAAACAGTAAATGACCAGGTCCAATACATAGCGGCACACACCCGGCTGAAGCATAAATTCTTTATTTGTTTTGAAACATACAATAACAGCAGGTATGTAGCAGGCTTCAATGAGGTTACAGCTGTTTCACGCAGAGATGTGCTTTCTCATGTTTTTGACGTGCTGACATCAACTATATGCAAATTTGGCACTAGAGTTCAAGTCCCCTTCCTCTCTGAAGAGACAATTTGCATATTTCATTTCACAGAGGAGCATACAAGGCGTTTAAGTCACCTCATAATGGCACGCCAGACCTGGTTTGTCACTCTCCACAAGGACAAATCTTAGCTCTTGGACATCAACTATGTTATGCTACCTCATCTTTCTTGATTTCTAATTCTAAGAAAGTCGCTATGTAGTTACTTTCCTCAAACCTGCTAGAATCTTAGTTGGTCATCTAGAAAGCCTTATTCCTTCTTGTTGATGGATTAACTCTCTTTGGCTTTCGATTTCCCCTTTGAAGATTTTTTTTTTGTTTTCAAAATCACATTTGTTTTTCGAGAACTTGCAATGTTTTCAATCATTACTTTTCTCCTCAAGTCAGCTAAGTCAGCTTGATGTTGAAGTACTTACCGATTTGTGCTAGTGTTACAATTGGACTCTTGACGTCTACCTCTTGGCTTCTCAGATAGTGCATTAGCCAATTCATGTACAGTACAGACCAAACGTTTGGACATACCTTCTCATTTAAATATTTTTCTGTATTTTCATGACTATGAAAATTGTAAATTCACACTGAAGGCATCAAAACTATGAATTAACACATGTGGAATTATATACTAAACAAAAAAGTGTGAGACAACTGAAAATATGTCTTATATTCTAGGTTCTTCAAAGTAGCCACATTTTGCTTTGATGACTGGTTTGCACACTCTTGGCATTCTCTTGATTAGCTTCAGGAGGTAGTCACTGGAAATGGTTTTCACTTCACAGGTGTGCCCTGTCAGGTTTAATAAGTGGGATTTCATGCCTTATAAATGGGGTTGGGACCATCGGTTGTGCTGAGCAGAAGTTTGGTCAATATACAGCTGACAGTCCTACTGAATAGACTGCTAGAATTTGTATTATGGCAAGAAAAAAGCAGCCAAGTAAAGAAAAACGAGAGGCTATCATTACTTTAAGAAATGAAGGTCAGTCAGTCTGAAAAATTGGGAAAACTTTGAAAGTGTCCCCAAGTGCAGTTGCAAAAATCATCAAGCGCTACAAAGAAACTGGCTCACATGAGGACTGCCCCAGGAAAGGAAGATCAAGAGTCACCTCTGCTTCTGATGATAAGTTTATCCGAGTCACCAGCCTCAGAAATTACAGGTTAACAGCAGCTCAGATTAGAGACCAGGTCAATGCCACACAAAGTTCTAGCAACAGACACATCTCTACAACAACTGTTAAGAGGAGACGTTGTGAAGCAGGCCTTTATGGTATAATAGCTGCTAGGAAACCACTGCTAAGGACAGGCAACAAGCAGAAGAGACTTGTTTGGGCTAAAGAACACAAGAAATGGACATTAGACCAGTGGAAATCTGTGCTTTGGTCTGATGAGTCCAAATTTGAGATCTTTGGTTCCAGCCACCGTGTCTTTGTGCGATGCAGAAAAGGTGAATGGATGGTATCTACATGCCTGGTTCCCACCGTGAAGCATGGAGGAGGAGGTGCGATGGTGTGGGGGTGCTTTGTTGGTGACACTATTAGGGATTTATTCAAAATTGAAGGCATACTGAACCAGCATGGCTACCACAGCATCTTGCAGCGGCATGCTATTCTATCCGGTTTGCATTTAGTTGGACCATCATTTATTTTTCAACAAGACAATGACACCAAACACACCTCTAGGCTGTGTAAGGGCTATTTGACCAAGAAGGAGGGTGATGGGGTGCTACGCCAGATAACCTGGCCTCCACAGTCACCATACCCAATCGAGATAGTTTGGGGTGAGCTGGACCGCAGAGTGAAGGCAAAAGGGCCAACAAGTGCTAAGCATCTCTAGGAACTCCTTCAAGATTGTTGGAAGACCATTCCCGATGACTACCTCTTGAAGCTCATCAAAAGAATGCCAAGAGTGTGCAAAGCAGTCATCAAAGCAAAAGGTGGCTACTTTTAAGAACCTAGAATATACGACATATTTTCAGATGTTTCACACTTTTTAGTTAAGTATATAATTCCACATGGGTTAATTCATAGTTTTGATGCCTTCAGTGTGAATTTACAATTTTCATAGTCATGAAAATACAGAAAAATCTTTAAATGAGAAGGTGTATCCAAACTTTTGGTCTGTACTGTAGATCTATTCAGAATCTATATGGGTCATTCTGATTGCAGGCCATTGTATTTAATGAAATTAACTGGCATTATCCATGGCTTCAAGCATGTAAAAACTCTCATTAATATGGCAACAATATGGCCCCAAATTACAGAGTGGCAACACAACCTTAGTCTTAGTCTTTGTTAATAAAAGGGTATCATCTTTTTAATGACCAATTAACTTTGACTTCCACTTGTTCTAACTTCAATTGTTCAATCTTCAATATTATCTTAATAAAGACCACTTTAACCCCTTCACGACCTATGACATGTCCCAGCATGTGATGCTGGCTCCGGCACTGAGCACATATCATCACGCATATGACAACTCATTTAATCAGCTGTCATCTGCCCCTGACAGCCATAGGTGTGATTGATTTCTTACAATTAACATGTTAAATGCTTCTGTCAATCTCTGGCAGCGGCATTTAACATGCTCATGCTTGTAGCGCATCACAAATCCTGTCCATCGGCACTCTAGTCACATGATTGCCGAGCGCCGATGGGCTGGCGTGATATCCGGCTATCTGCAGAAGACTCATAAACTCATCACTACTAATCTTCTATGATCACCACTCCGTAGCCAGCGTTCATACCAGATCATCATTTCTGCTGCACATAACAGGGTTGAGGCCCTGATATGGGTGGCACAAGTGATTAGAAGATCATGGCTTCAAGTCTTCTAAGGAGACTATTGAAGCAAGTAAAAAGTAACAAAAAAAGTTTTTAAAAATGTAAAAGTTGAAATCACCTTTCTTTTGCCCCATTCAGAATAAAACAATAAAATACACACATTTGGCGTCGCTGCATTTAGAAATACCCGATCTATCAAAATATAAAAATAATTAATCCAATCTGTAAATGGCATAACCAGAAAATAAGTCAAAATGGCAGAATTAATTTTTTTTTTATTTTTTTTTTATCTCTGCAGCATTGTCCTCAACCAGACCAAGATCCCGAAAAATGGACAGGTCTCAGAAAATGGCACTTTTTTTTTAAATAAATTTTCAATATTTTTCAACACTTAAATAAAAAATAACCTATACATATTTGGTATCTGCTAGTGATGGGAAAGCATGCTCGCCACTGCTTCATATTCGATTCGAATACCAAGCATTGCTGAGTATCGCATGGTGTTCGAGTGCATGGGTCTCTGAGCAGTACAGCCATGCAAAAAGTTAGGGCTCTGAAAAGAAGAGGAGCAAAAAATGAAAATGCAAAATACAGAAAATCTCAAGGTTGAAAAGGGGTTAAAGAGATTTCCTGATTTATTAAACAATATTTTTGAAAGGCGAGTCTTTTTATAAAATAATGTAAAGTGTCTGGCTCTATCTCCCATCAATTCAGCATAGGCCACAAAACATTGTCTCCTCCTGGCCAGGAAATGAAGAAGTTTCTATGATTACATAATTGCATAATAAGTGCATTTGGGTGTACATCAAATAACTATACTATTCATCTGACCACTGCAGCCAATCATTTTCTAGACTGACAGAAACCATTAGAGTGGCTTGCACCAGGTAAAGGGGGTTAGAGAAAGTGTGCATTCCTTTAATTTTATTATTTTATAACATTCCCTGCCTTTAAATTTTGTTTAGGAAGTTTGACAACCCATTAAACTTTAATTCAGCTAAAGCAGCCTTCTCAAGTTATTAAATAGCTTTAATTAGCGAGACAGCATGAAAATAAACTAGTTTTCAACTGACTTATATTTTTATCTGCTGTTATTCTCCTACTTCTTTTATAATGTACAGCTGGTTTCCATGGAGCTTGACAACCAAGCTAGTTCTTGGCCAACTGTGCACAGTAGTGACATTCCAGGAGAGAAGTTAACTCCTTAAATAGCAGTCAATTCTCTCCTGCTCATTGATTTTAGCTCTGTCCTGCCCCTATTGAGCTGCACCGTGCTGTGGTGAATATCTGCCCCCTTAGGCCGGGGTCACGCTTGCGAGTTCAATGAGAGAAACTCGCGCGAGTCTCTCGCATCAAGTCTCGGCACTGCCGCTGGCACTTGGGACCAGAGCTTGCGGCTGTATGTATTTGCTCCGGTCCTGAGTGCCAGCGGCATTGCCAAGACTTGATGCAAGTTTCTCGCAATGAACTCGCAAGTGTAACCCCGGCCTTACACAGGAAGCATGGCCTCAGGTACTATTCCATTCTATCTAGCCATTTAAAAGTTTCTTACAAACCCTTCCTTGTCTACTTGTTGGCTAATCCCTATAGACATTGGTATTGTATTTTCTAAGATATAGACAGTGACAGGGTTTGGTTGCCAGTTGATCTGGGCTGTTCATCACCTATTTAAGCATGTCTCTCATCTATGGTTTACCACTTCTCTAATGCTAATATGGATGAAGGATTACATAACTAGCTATCAGGTTCATACCTTGTATACAGATTCTTTTGTGTACCTCTGTACTAACATACATGGGTACACTCTATTACATCTCCTGTGTTTAGACTCTTAATTCGTGAGTCTTACAGGGCAGATTTCTCCTTTTAGCCCAGCTGTTTTTGTGTCTCTATGTCTCTTTTCAAGTCTTACACATTTTTTATACTATTTGTAAGTTTGTAATTACACTGCTCAAAAAAATAAAGGGAACATTAAAATTCCACATCCTAGCTATCACTGAATGAAATATTCCAGTTGCAAATCTTTATTCATTACATAGTTGAATGTGTTGAGAACAATAAAACCTAAAAATTATCAACATAAATCACAACTAATATTCCACAGAGGTCTGGAGTTGGAATTATGCTCAAAATCAAAGTGTAAAATTAAGTTACAGGCTGATCCAACTTCAGTGGAAATGCTTCAAGACAAGGAAATGATGCTCAGTTGTGTGTGTGGCCTCCACGTTCCTTTATGACTTCCCTTCAATGCCTGGGCATGCTCCTGATGAGGCGGCAGATGGTCTCCTGAGGGATCTCCTCCCAGACCTGGACTAAAGCATCCACCAACTCCTGGACAGTCTGTGGTGCAACATGACGTTGCTGGATGGTGTGAGACATGATGTCCCAGATGTGTTCAATTGGATTCAGGTCTGGGGAATAGGCAGGCCAGTCCATAGCTTCAATGCCTTCATCTTGCAGGAACTGCTAACGCACTCCAGCCCCATAAGGTCTGGCATTGTCCTGCATTAAGAGGAACCCTGGGCCAACTGCACCTGCATATGGTCTCACAAGGGGTCTGAGGATCTCATCTTGGTACCTAATGGTAGTTAGGCTACCTCTGGCGAGCACATGGAGGGCTGTGCAGCCCTCCAAATAAATGCCACCCCAAACCTTTACTGACTCACTGCCAAACCGGTCATGCTGAAGGATATTGCAGGCAGCAGATCACTCTCCACGGTGTCTACAGACTCTGTCACGTCTGTCACATGTGCTCAGTGTGAACCTGCTTTCATCTGTGAAGAGCACAGAGCGCCAATGGCAAATTTGCGAATCCTGTTCTGTGGCGAATGCCAAACGTCCTGCACGGTGTTGGGCTGTGAACACAACCCCCATTGGTGGACGTCGGGCACTCAGACCATCCTTATGGAGTCAGTTTCTAACTGTTTGTGCAGACACATGCACATTTGTGGCCTGCTGGATGTAATTTTGCAGGGCTCTGGCAGTGCTCCTCCTATTCCTCCTTGCACAAAGGCTGAGGTAGCAGTCCCGCTGCTGGGTTGTTGCCCTCCTACAGCTACAGCCCCCTCCACATCTCCTGGTGTACTGGCCTGTCTCCTGGTAGCGCCTCCAGTCTTTGGACACTACGCTGACAGACACAGCAAACCTTCTTGCCACAGCATTGATGTGCCATCCTTGATGAGCTGCACTATCTGAGCCACTTCTGTGGGTTGTAGAGTCTTTCTCATGGTACCACGAGTGTGAAAGCACAACCAACATTCAAAAGTGACCAAAACATCAGCCAGAAAGCATTGGTACTGAGATGTGGTCTGTGGTCCCCACCTGCAGAACCACTCCTTTATTGAGTGTGTCTTGATAATTGCCAATGATTTCCATCTGTTGTCTGTTTGCACAACAGCATGTGAAATTGATTGTCAAACAGTGTTGTTTCCTAAGTGGACACTTTGATTTCACAGAAGTTTGATTTACTTGGAGATAAATTCTGTTGTTTAAGTGTTCCCTATATTTTTTTGAGCAGTGTATATTAATAAAGTATTCTACTCTACAAATCAGTTATTCTGCTCCATCCGATTTTTCCACACAACTACACTTTCTTAATATTTTAATAAGGCACTACAGTTGGTGACTTCAAGGATGTATGGAAGACTCTGCTTTAATTTTTGGCAGGTTTTGCACTGTGTGCAGAGCTTTTATGAATGTAGGAGTACCACAACTACACTTTGTTCAGAATATTTGATTGAGGCACTACATTTGGTGCCTTCAAGGGTGTATGGATGACACTGCTTGTAATTTTTGGCTGGCTTTGCAATTAATGCAATGCTTTTATGAGTCTAGGAGTTCCCCTACATGAGAATTTGAACATAATGTGTATGAGACCCTCCTTTATGTCTAATACAGTGTGTACCTGAGTTCCTCTTAAATCTAATTTTTGGCAGCTCTTGCTTCCTTCATAAATTACACTGAAATTTAAATTTTGTAATACAACAAAGAACAAAAAATTAAAAAAAAATACATTTTGGTTAATTTAAATTATTGTAATTTTTAAATCACTTGCCTTACATACAGTACAATCACTAAACAGGAAATAATCTTTCTTAACATTTTTTTTCAGTAAACTCCAATTTCTTGCTAATTTTTAATGTTTTATTGTCAGTCCTCAAAGTGAATTAAATGTGTTACATCATTGTTCTGAGCAGCGATCTAGGAGTCACATATGCTTTCAAGGGTCTTCCCCATGCTGTTCTCCTTCCATTCAGCCCTATTACCATCCATTTCAACATTGTCACTGTCCCCCAGACCTCCTTGTGGGGTCTGTCACAAAAATGCTTGGTTTTCCCATTGATTCCCATTATACTGTACTCCTTACTCGAAATGAGACTCCGAGCATTAGGAACTGCTCTGTTTGAGTAATGAGCATCCAAGCATTTTACTACTTGTTCATCCCTATGATTCATCCAAGATTAAGCCAGTTATAATCCTCAAGAGCATAAATGCTTATGACATGATGTTCTAAAAGTAGAATGTAGAATAGTTAGTTGGCAGATCCTGTATTGATGAAGCTTGTTAATTTGCTTTATTTATTTTTCAGCCTAGAACTTCCATACAATAAAAATGGTATCCTAATAGACAAAGTTGATGATATGCTTCAAATCAGTGCAAAATTTCTTTTGGAACTTACTTGGGAGGGAAGTAACAATATTCATGTAAGTATATAGGCTAATATAGGATGAAAAATATACCATATATGGCATATACAAAGTATTGTTCTTTTAGACAAAACAATTGAACAACTCAACATTCACATTGCTGTATGGTAATAAGTAAGGAGATGGACATACTGCTCATGTTCTCCCTTGAAGAAATACTGTATTATAATATTATGTGATATGTAATGTAAATTGTGATTTGTGTTAAAGGTGTTAGCAATATTGATAATGTGTGTAGTTAATGTTTGGGACTAGCTCAGAGTGGGATGGTATAAGTTGAAGGGAAAGTTACAATTTTCTGGTAGGAGGGAAGATTGGAGTGCATAGAGAGAGGATCTAAGGTCCATTATGAGGACTGCTACATTCTGGGGTGTCCCTAAACTAAGAGGAGACCAAAGGAAAGAGATAGTGAGATCCAGAGAAGAAGTGACTAAGAGACAGAGTGATCTACTGGAGACGAATACTGGGAGAGGATGCTTAGCAGAAAGGTCCAGAAATTATAACTTTTGAAAGTAATGAACCTAAACGGGACTGAGTATGTGAGACGAGAGGAAAGTCCCAGGTGGGAGTTCCAGAGCATCAGCATTAAAGAAGATAAGCATTAAAGAGGATAAGTACCGACCATACTAGCACTTTAAGGATTAAGAAGATGTTGAACTGAGGGTCTTGTAAAAGACTTTTATTAAACAGGACTGTCGAGCTGAGTTGTTGTGAAGTAGTGAGAAACAGTGAATACAGAGGACAAGTAGAGATAGTAAAAAGGAAAGGTGACGATAAAGAAAAGGAGAAAGGAAACTGTGGAAAATGCTTCCAGTTGAAAAGGAAACATTCATAAGACTGTGTACCCACTAGCTAATGTACATATTACTTACTAGTGATGAGCGAATATACTCATTACTCGAGATTTCTCGAGCATGCTAAAGGGTCCTCCGAGTATATTTTTAGTGCTCGGAGACTTAGTTTTTCTTGCCGCACCTGAATGATTTACATCTGTTAGCCAGCATAAGTACATGTGGGGGTTGCCTGGTTGCTAGGGAATCCCCACATGTACTTATGCTGGCTAACAGATGTAAATCATTCAGCTGCGGCAAGAAAAACTAAATCTCCGAGCACTAAAAAACACTCGGAGGACCCCCTAGCATGCTCGAGAAATCTCGAGTAACGAGTATATTCGCTCATCTCTATAACTTACCAATATTTTGTTCAGTAAAAAGTTTATTTTCAAACAGTGGTCCTGGCCAACCAGCAACATCAGTTACATGCTCAGGCATAGTACCCTCACAGCACAAATGCCCACACCCAGGCAGGATCACCACTTCATGTAAAGTGCTGGCGCAACATCTGTAATGTACCTCACCCACAACTAAACAAGATTTGTATAAAAATGTGTTAAAGAGTACAAAAAACACCAAAGGACAAAAAAAAAGCAAACAGTAAAAGATTGAGACAAGGTCCACCCAGATCTTGGGTGGATTCAGCATCAGTGACCACAAAAGTACACCAATAACTGATAATAATGTGGCCGAATTCAATATACATTTTGAAGGACATTTTGATTTAAAGTGAACCTGACACCTCATACATGCTGCCCTGTCTGTGGGCAGAATGTATCAGTCACTGGCTGTATGAACTTTGCTAGGTATGGTTAACTCTAAAACACAGCAACATGTCAGATATAAACATACTTTAATAGCCATTGGGAACCCAGACCGTGCTATAAATTATTCAGACAGGTAGGTTTCCACTTCTCCCCACCGTGTATTGACAGGTCTCTACTAGAGATGAGCGAATTTGATCGGGTCAGGGCTTCTGCGGCAAGCTATAGTGGTTGCCGAATATGCTGCAGAGGGAACCCGGCTTCCTGGGTCGCTCCGGCTGATCAGCTGTTCGGCTCTGCAGCTGTGTGAAAATGACAACACCTGTAATGAGAGCCCAACAAACAGGCAGCTGATCAGCCGGAGCGATCCAGGAAACCAGGTACCCTCGGCAGCTTAATCGGCAAGCGCTATAGCTTGCCGAATAAGCCCTAACCCAATCAAATTCGCTCATCTCTAGTCTCTACATACGTGCGTCTATGTGACTATTGAAGCATGTTTTTTTTCTAAATTGCTGTAGCTTTTTAGAGACAAACCTACTTGGCTAAGTTCATATTGCCAGTGCCTGATACTTGCTGCCCCGGTGTCAGGTTCACTTTAAAAATGAACTTGTAATATTTCAGCATTGCAGTAAAAAAAAAAGTCTTATAATAGGAAATGTCTTTATAATAAATTCTAAAAAACTAAAAACATCTTGTTTTTGAATGAAAATTAGAAATGTTGAATATGCTAGAAACCATTTATTGTAATGAGTTGCTACAATATTATAAAGTCGTGGCTCATCATAAGGATCACTCAAGTGATGTGAGCTCTGGGATTCTCAATGAATTTTAAAATAAGTCATGTTCAGCGATGGCTTAGGCTAGGGTCACATTGCGTTATGTGAACCCGTTTAACGGACTTAGTTACACCGCGGCATAACGCGGTGTAACGTAGTCTGTTAACGCCGCCATTGCCTGTAATGGCGAACGCATCACTATCGCACTCCCACATTGGGCGTGCGCTACCGATGTGCCGTCATTTGAGTGATGGACCGCGAATGCTGCTTGCAGCGTTCGCGGTCCGTTCCTCGCTAGCGCAGATCGGGCATCTTCTCTAGCAGGATCGGCAAACGCGATCCCTTTTGGGACATTGCGTTAGCACAGTCCGTAGCACTATGCGCTAAATGGACTGCCCTAACGCAATGTGACCCTAGCCTTAGCCCCTCACATCACTTGAGCGGACCTCTCCAGCAGTTTACTGCACATTAGATGGCAGGGGCTTGAATGCGTGGAAAATCCAAAATACAATGCTGGTATATAATGTATTGCATAGTTTAAAATGTGATTTTGTCTGTTTAGTAATTTAGTAATTGGCATGCACTGAGTTAGGTATAGATAGAGTTAATAGTTGGGACAAGCCCAGAATGGGAGGAGCTTTGTTGGGATACAAGAGATAACTTCCTTGTGATGGCTGAGATAGAGCCTAGTATTCACTAGTAAAAGATCTATTGTCTACAAATTTGCAGATAGTATGTCATAAGGAACGAGGAAAAGTGATGTCAGGAACTGACCTGGGTTGGAGTAGTGGTATTACAACAACTAGCGCAGTAGGGAATTGGCCAGAGGTCAGTACACTGGAGCAGCAATATAGTTTGAAGGATAAGCAGGTTGCCTAGTCAGGAATCAGCCAGAGATGGGTACAAGAAGCAGCAGTATAATTTGAAAGATGAGCAGGTTGCGTAGTCAGGAATCAGCAAGAGGTCGGTACACGTGAGCAGCAGTATAGTTTGAAGGATGAGCAGGTTGCGTAGTCAGGAATCAGCCAGAGGTGGGTACAAGGAAGCAGCAGTATAGTTTGAAAGATGACCAGGTTCCATAGTTTGCGCAGTCAGGAATCAGCCAGAGGTGGGTACAAGGAAGCAGCAGTATAGTTTGAAGAATGAGCAGGTTGCGTAGCCAGGAATCAACCAGAGGTGGTACAAGGAAGCAGCAGTATAGTTTGGATGAGCCAGAAGATTAATGGAGAGCATGATAAAATCCATTGAGATTGATTTGCAAGGCCTGGATGGACCTAGTAGAGCGTTGTTGGAGCCCAAAAGGCATAACCAGGTTTTCAAAATGTCCATATCTAATTCCTTTTAATCCCAATGGTTGTATAAGAGCTTGCTTTTTTGGAGATTGAGTTGTATTTGTAGTGGCAGCATGTTTTGGTACATTATCTATTGGAAAATAGAAAAAATTATCTATTATCTATCTTTTATGGGGAGAAGTGTAAAAAAATATACGGTATATATGGTAAGTTCTTTTGTTTTAAAATTTCCAATATTCACAAACTACACAAATAAAGTGTGGGGGTAAGTACAATTATGGTAATTCCAAATTTTGGTAGTTTTATTTATGTTCTACTGTGTTTTTTTTTAATAAATACACTGTTTTTGTACCATCATATTCTGAGAGCCATACCTTTTCCAATTTTCAGTAAATGACAATTGTGAGGGCTTATAGCTTGCATGGCAAGATGTAATGATGCATTTTCAGTTACATAAGACTTTTTAATTACTATTCATTACAAAATTTGGGAGGTGGAATGTATAAAAAAGAAAGCAATTCTGTATTTTGTTTTCTGTATTTTAATACTGTTCACTGTTCAGTTCAATGTACATATAAATGCTATTATGCAAGTCAATATGAGAGTGACATTTTCCAATATTTATATTTTTCCATATTTAACTAATCTCAGACAAAAGTTAACAAAACATTTTTTTAGAAGGTTCACCATACTCTAAGACCTAACCTATTATTTTTCTGTAGGCAGATTCGCGTCAGGATGTAATTTTTGTGGGACAAGATATAGCTTTCATTGGTGCCATTTTTGGGCACATATGACTTCAATTAAGCTTTTGACAATTCTTGTATTTTTTACATTTTTTTCTTATGGCATTCAGTGCACAGTATAACTAGTGATATAGTTTTATGCTATGGGTTAATGGAATTATAATTATTTTTTTTTTACATTTTAATACTTTTGCAGAAGAAAATCACTTTTTAACAAATATATATACCGGTATATATATTTGAAAATCACTTTTTAACAAATATATATATATATATATTTTGCATCATGTTCTGATACAATGGGTTTTCATTTTGTTCATTGACAGAGCTATATGGTTTTTATTTATTTTTCATAGCAAGCAATATAATCTATCTGCACAAAAAAAGATGGCAGCACCCCCAAAATAGAACATTTGAAAAATATTGAGAAAGGTCCTCAATTGGACTGAAACGTTGTCGACACTATGGGCCAGAATATTTTTCACATTTTCTATTTTAGTACTAAGAAATATTTTTCCTGCCTGATCAAATTAATAATACACAGTATGACATGAGTCCTGTCAGTGTTTAACTTACAAGTAGACCATCAGGCCTTGCCTGTGGCAGTGTAGGCTATATGAGTAATAAGAGGGGTAATCCAGCTCTATGAACAGATTCTTTTTTATTCAAAGCTCATGCAGAGGACACAGGATGGTATGAAGGCAAATAGGTTGTTATCGCGCCGATGTCTACGTGTTTCAGGTGTAAACACACCCTCAATCGTGGCTTAATAATTTGATCATGATTAATGGCGAGTTTAAACCTGAAACATGTATCTATTTGCCTTCACACCATCCTATGTCCTCTGTAAGAATGTCTTCATAGAGCTGGATTTCCTCTCTTGTTACTCAATTATCCAGGCAGTGGTAGAGCCAGTGTTGAAGCCCCTAACAAATTGGGTTAGCATCAATGGTGAGCTGGAACCCATGTAATTTATTAGTTGATAGGCTATGGCAGATCCAGAGGCCTTTTTCAGGCCTACGGTTGCCATAGCAGGCTATCGTCAGCACACAATCCCACTGTGAGTGTACTGATGGACTGACAGAGGAAGTGATCTCCCTCTGTCAAATTCCCGATGTGCCGCTATCACTATTGAAAATATTGATCCTAGCAATTACAGCAAAAGCTTAGCTGTTTATATCAGTAGGACTACTGATCATACCAATGCAGAAACAATACTAGTCGACCAATATGGTGTACATATCCAAACTAACATTATAATAAGGGATATATACATCATATAGAGCTGACGAGTAAATATTCTCCCATTGTAACAAGATGGTAGACATTTACATTTTATAATCATTACCTCCCTTGACAAAACATATATGAATTCCTAATTAAAGGTACGCAAATTGCCTCTTCTGAGAAAAAGAGGACTTAAACTCTATAGCGCCACCTGTTGGAAGTAGCGATCCTACAAGTCACAATCAACCCTTTAACGAGTCGTGCAATATGACTTAGGATAAAAGCCAAATCAGTATCTCAATTCGCAGACACGGTGTTTCGGGCTGTTGGCCCTCGTCAGTGCGAAGCATGAGAACTAATTTGGCTAGGTGAGAGGCTCTGGACTGGGGTCTAAGGGGTATCATTTCTCCTTATGGAGAGTGACATACCATCCATGGCTTGTCAAGATTAACCCCTTACCGGCATCGGACGTACTATACCGTCTGATGCCGGCTCCCCTGCTTTGATGCAGGGCTCCGCGGTGAGCCCGCACCAAAGCCGGGACATGTCAGCTGTTTTGAACAGCTGACATGTGCCCGTAATAGGCGCGGGCAGAATCGCGATCTGCCCGCACCTATTAACTAGTTAAATGCCGCTGTCAAACGCAGACAGCGGCATTTAACTACCGCTTCCGGCCGGGCATCCGGAAATGACGTCATCGCCGACCCCCGTCACATGATCGGGGGTCGGCGATGCTTGTGAATGGTAACCATAGAGGTCCTTGAGACCTCTATGGTTACTGATTGCCCGTCGCTGTGAGCGCCACCCTGTGGTCGGCGCTCACAGCACACGTGCAATTCTGCTACATAGCAGCGATCAGCAGATCGCTGCTATGTAGCAGAGCCGATCGTGCTATGCCAGCTTCTAGCCTCTCATGGAGGCTATTGAAGCATGGCAAAAGTAAAAAAAAAAAGTTTAAAAAAATGTGAAAAAAATAAAAAAAACATAAAAGTTTAAATCACCCCCCTTTCGCCCCAATCAAAATAAATCAATAAAAAAAATATCAAATCTACGCATATTTGGTATCGCCGCGCTCAGAATCGCCCGATCTATCAAATAAAAAAAAGTATTAACCTGATCGCTAAACAGCGTAGCGGAAAAAAAAACTCGAAACGCCAGAATTACGTTTTTTTGGTCGCCGCGACATTGCATTAAAATGCAATAACGGGCGATCAAAAGAACGTATCTGCACCGAAATGCTATCATTAAAAACGTCATCTCGGCACGCAAAAAATAAGCTCTCAACCGACCCCAGATGATGAAAAATGGAGACGCTACGAGTATCGGAAAATGGCGCAATTTTTTTTTTTTTTTTAGCAAAGTTTGGAATTTTTTTTCACCACTTAGATAAAAAATAACCTAGTCATGTTTGGTGTCTATGAACTTGTAATGACCTGGAGAATCATAATGGCAGGTCATTTTTAGCATTTAGTGAACCTAGCAAAAAAGCCAAACAAAAAACCAATGTGGGATTGCACTTTTTTTGCAATTTCACCGCACTTGGAATTTTTTTCCCGTTTTCTAGTACACGACATGCTAAAACCAATGATGTCGTTCAAAAGTACAACTCGTCCCGCAAAAAATAAGCCCTCACATGGCCAAATTGACGGAAAAATAAAAAAGTTATGGCTCTGGGAAGGAGGGGAGCGAAAAACGAACACGGAAAAACGAAAAATCCCCCGGTCATGAAGGGGTTAAAGGTATTTTATTAAAAATAAATTAAGTATAAATTAAAGGTATTTAAATTAAAGGTATTTATTTATAATGACATTCCGTTACACAGATTGACTCTAGTTCCAAGGTACCTATTGCAACCATCCTTTTATGTGCTAAAGCTATTGAATTCAATGTGTAATGCCTTATTTCTACTGTGGTGGCAACACAAGGAAATTAAGCAGTTGAAGGTTGTAGGTTCTCAACATTGTGATGTGTGAGATTGGAAAATAAAGAAAAACTTTGTGAAATCAGTATTATAATTTCTTTCTTTGCACTAAAATTTGAAAAAAAAAACCTGACTTTGTCTCTTGTCACAGTTGACCCTTCACAAGAAATACATGGGAGAAACATGTGGTCTTTGTGGGAATAATAATGGAAATGCTACTGATGACCTTGTTTATAATGGTAAGACCAAATACCTTGAAAACCATTAAAATGGAAGTAAGATAGCCAGTAGGCTTTTAGTAAGCAAGGGGCTTAAAGGAATTGTCCACTGTTTCTTTATCCTAACCAATGTGTCGGGGATATGATTTTTAAACACTTATATTAATAAAAGTATTAATGATTCTACTCCATTTTGAAGCATCCCCTGTTCTCCAAATGACAGCTAATGAAGGAGCCTGTGACCTGTCCCTAAATCCTCTACTGCCTATGGGATAGCTGATTTACACTTGGAAGAGGGTGATGGACAGTTTCAGTTACATGCTCCATCTTCTTGTTCCATTTTGAGAATAGCACTGGGCAGTCTGTAAGGAGTCATGTACTAAAAATGGATGTTTTATAAAACCGGTAAAACATACATATTAATATCACAAAATCATGTCCTCCACATATTGTTTAAAAATAAATTCAAGTAGACAACCCTTTTAAGAAGGTCTAGTAATAAATTCAATGACAATAAAAAAAACCTCGTTAAAGTGAACAATCCCACTCACCAAGTATAGTTACAAAATTATTTTTATTAATTGGCATGTATAACCACTATATGTTCCAGAAACGGATAAGCTCCTTCACCTGGTATAACATGAGGAATTGTAAGGAATTTAAAGAATAAGACACATCCAAGTTGCATATACAAAGGGTGGGGTTATCTGAGATTAATAAAATAATTAAAATAATAAACAATTAAATAGATAATCCTACATTAAAGAAATGTCTCTGTTCACTTCTCACTACACATACAATAAAAACATTGAAATAAAAGTATATAATGAACACTATAACATAAACAACTTGAAAGGAGACACAACTCATAGAGGAGATATGCCAATCATTTTGATTTAGGGTTTGGCAAAAGGAAACAACCAGTGCACTCTCCACTTTCCATATTAAGAAGAAGTCATCAATTATATAGCATAATGTGTCAGTTAAAGAGTGGTTGAGGGTACGTGAACTGCTCTTCAAATACCCCTACAAAGCGATTGACATAACATGGGGCCACTTGGGTTCCTTTCCTGGTACCCTAAGTAAAAGTCACACCAATTAGGCTTCTTTTGTTTATGTTTTTATACCAAATATCTATTCGTATAGTATAAGAGCTCTAGGGGAACAAAACTCACACAAGACCTTCTGGTGATACCCTTTTTGCGTCAAAGGAAAGTAAAAGGAAGGTGCTCACCTGAGCAGGTTGTGTGGAGGCACCACTGGTATCTACACCTGATGATAGCAGCTGCTGCCTCATGTCTGGGGGATGATCTCCTCCAGGATAGTTGACCAGTTTGGATGATAACAGGATAAAAATGATACAATTGTTTTTTTCACATGAAAAAGACGCTAGTCCAGCATTGAAATGCATTGTGGAAATAAAAACGGTTCAACTCATCTTGGCCCAAGGATTCTTCATTATAGCAGCACAGCCAGTGTTATTGTTCAAACTGGTCAAATATCTATTCTTGGAGTACAGCGTTTTGATTGATGGGTTGACTGTAGGAATGCTCTTTAGCCATTTCTTTTTGGCTTTTGGTGTACAACACTAAATGAACTTGGATCCCTAACTGGCCACTTTTGGGTTACATAATTTTGTTTCATAGCCTGATGTTATAGTTTCCACTTTTTTTCTTTTTTTATTGTTTTATGGTATTTTAGGGCAGAAAAATAACAGAAACATTTTATTAAAGGAGTTAGCCAGTACTTGGACAACCCCTTCTCGACCACTGTGTTTCCCCCCCAGTAAAATAGTATCACTTAGGCCACATTCAGATGCTCAGTATTTGGTCAGCATTTTACATCAGTATTTGTAAGCCAAAACCAGGAGAGGAACAATCAGAGGACAAATATAACAGAAACAAGTCACCACTTCTGCATTTTTTTCATCCACTCCTGATCCTGGCTTACAAATACTGAGGTAAAATACTGACCAAATACTGATCGTGTGAATGTAGTCTTATACTCACTTCCAAAGCCACTGCTGCTCCATTGGTGTCAGCATTGTCATTCCCGGGGCTCATGTGACATTGTAATTAATGAATTTACTCTCCTCTCCTACTGACAAATCAAGACATCCAGAGAAAGTGAGAGCTGCTGCTTCTCTTTCACTTCCTCCGGATGTCAGTTATATCCATAGGATAGGAAAGTAGAGCCAGAGCTGATCGGCAGCAGGTATCACGTTACATAAGTGTTACGCAAACCCTGGGAAAGCCAGTGCTAACACCGCTGGAAAAGCGCCGGCATCTGAGGTGAGTATAAGTGTTATTATTTTACTGGTGGACTCAGAAGGGGTTGTCTGAGTAGTGGACAACACCTTTAATGTAACATCACATCTTTTATCAATTGTGATACTAAACATGTCATTTTTTGCATTTGCTGTATTTCTTGTCCTCCCAAATATATTGGATGCAAGACCCGAAAATAAAAAAAAAAATAATAGCAGAACATTTAACCAACATTCACAATAAAAATGGATCTGCAATATCTATAGGGGATAACTCAGGAGACTCTTTGCATGGAACAAGAGAACTACAGGACACAGTTCTTTAAGTGGTAAAGTCTATATTATCACACGGTGATTCAAACAGGTGCAGAGAGAAACTCAAGTCCACAACACTTGGTGCAAATATTAAATGCAGCTTAGCAGTCTATAGGGAACTTCAGAGGAAAATGCAATCAAGCAGAAAGTCTATGAAGCACAGTTATTCTTGAGGATACTTGACACGAATAAGTCTTTGTTTAGTCCAAACACAGCAGCAACAGCTTACATGTCCAACAAATGCAGATGGAAGTAAACACAAGTAGCCAGATGAAGGACGATTACTGGAAACTGGTGTATGCAGCAAAAACTCAGAGCTGAGTAGCAGGATCTCCACACAGGTTCACAGGAGCAGGTACAAAGCCAGGAAGCCACCAGGGTAAGAAGCTGGATGCAAGGCAGAATACTCTAGCACAGACTAAAGGCTGGGGTGGAGTGTTAGGGGTAGAGTTCCTGCCTCTGCACAGGGGAAATCTCGGGCCATCTCTGCTGCGGTCTCCCATTCTTCTCCTGCCGCAGTGGAGCCTGCTCAGCGGAGACGTCAGTCCCAGCGTCTCGCTCAGTCTGACTCTGTACAAAGAGTTACTGCTGCTTTTCCTGCTTCTGCCATTGAAGTCAGTGCTGGGCAGCGGTGAGCAGACGCTTCTGGGACTAAGTCCTGCTTTTCTCGTTCTGAGCATGCTTAGAGTAAGATCTCTCAGTGGAGATTGAGGGTCTCATGTTCAGATACTGGAGCTAAAGCCTTTGGTCCTTCAGGAAGGTCCTGTAGGTGCTCAGGCTCTGTGGCAGCCTCTCATTGATCCTTTTAGGAAGGTCCTGTATGTGCAACTATTTAAGGCTCGCATGGCCACACGGCCATGCGCTAGTATCTTTCTATGTTATGTGCTTTGCGCCAGTGTGGTCACGTAAGAGTGTGTTCAGGGACCCGGCTGAAATAAGCCACTAAAATGCTGGCACCTCCGGCGAGGAGATTGTGTGTGTATTTATTCAGGGACCTGCCTGAAATAAGCCCCTAAAATGCTGGCACCTCCGGCGAGGAGTTTTGTATGCATGCATGACCTCTGACTGCTCTCAGTTGGGTAGTTAGCCTATGCCTCTGTGAAGTCTAACAGGGCGCAGTGCTTTGATGTCACGGCTACTCTGTGACTTAACAGAGTTAGTTCATACCGCCATATAGTTCCACCGTTTGCAAGCTGCAGGTTCTCCTGCACGGTGGATCCCGGGCTGCGAACGCATCTATTACAATAAACCATTTATATTTACTCGGTGCGTTCCGCTACCCCTAACAGAATACTAGCGCCAGGGTCTGGCAAGTAAATGGCAGACATTCAGCAATCCTTGCGGTATATCCAGCAGCTGGAGGGTAGCTTGGCGGCTTTTGAGAGCACAACCTCAGCTGTGGATGTTACCGCAGTTGCTGTACAGGGTGCTAGCGTGGCTGCAGCAACCTTGTCCACTGCCACCCCTGTTCCGACATTATCTCGCCTCCCGCTGCCAGAAAAATTTTCTGGAGATAGTAAATCTTGTAGGGCATTTGTGAGTCAGTGCTCTATTTACCTCGAGCTCCTGGCTGCACGTTTTCCCACAGAGCGGGCAAAGGTGTGATTTATTGTGTCTCTCTTGCTGGACCGGGCGTTGGAATGGGCTGTGCCGCTGTGGAAGCGTGGCGATCATGTGGTGCAGAGTGCTCCGCTGTTCCTGAGCACTCCGAAACAGGTCTTTTTAGGACCTCGAGTCACCCATGACACGGCGCTCCAACTGCTGGCATTAACTCAAGGTTTGTCCTTGGTCAGCCATTTTGCTGTCCACTTCCGTACCTTAGCATCTGAGCTGGAGTGGTCAGCTAAAGCCCTTATCCCCATATTTTGGAGGGGGCTGGCTGGTCACGTGAAAGACGCTCTGGCCACTAGTGAGACTACTGCAACACTGGAGGAGTTAATAGCTGTCTCCACTCATATTGACCTCCATTTTAATGAGCGAAGGTTAGAGCGAGCCCAGTGTAGGCAGAGGTTTCGGCTAGCTCCCACCTTCGCCAAACCTCTGGAATCTCCGGTCCTGGTCCCTGAGTCACAAGAGGCCATGGAAGTGTCACGAGCGGGATCTAAGTCCCGGACCGCTTGTGCACTCAAGGTCTGTCATGTTTGCCAGCAGTCAGGACATCTTGCCACCAGATGTCCCCAGCGGTCGAGGAAACGTCAGCGTCTAGTGGTAGTAGGTGGAGGTACACTAGACACGGTGACGTTTGCCTCCAAATTATCCTTTAAGGGGACAATTACTATAGGTTCATCCTCCCACTCGGTAGAGCTCTGCGTAGATTCTGGAGCGGAGGGCAAATTTTTGTCTTCTGCCTTCGCCCAACATCACACAATACCCCTGGCTATGCTAGCTCAACCAGTAACGGTAAGAGTGGTGAATGGGTCGACACTGCCCTCACAGATAACACACCAGACCATCCCTTTTACTCTGTCCAAGTTGCCATCCCATCAGGAGATTATATCTCTGCTTGTCATTCCTGAGGGAATTGATGAGGTCCTGTTGGGGATACTTTGGCTACGGTACCACTCTCCTCATATCGAGTGGTCCTCAGGCAGAATTCTGGGATGGGGTGTTAGGGGTCGAGTTCCCGCTTCTGCACAGGGGGAATCTCGGGCCACCTCCGCTGCGGTCTCCCATTCTTGTCCAGCCGCAGTGGAGTCTGCTCAGCAAGGATGTCGGTCCCAGCGTCTTGCTCATTCTCACTCTGTTCTGAGAGTTACTGCTGCTTCTCCAGTCTCTGCTATTAAAGTCTGTGCTGGTCAGCAGCGAGCGGACTTCTCTGGGACTAAGTCCTTGTCTGCACGTACTGAGCATGCCCAGCGTAAGGTCTCCCGTTGGAGATCGAGGGTCATGTGCTCAGGCTCTGCAGCACATTCCATTGGTCCTCTTGGCAGGTCCTAGAAGGGCAAAAGTGCTGTGGCCACTTCCTGTGCTGCTGCTATATAAACTGCGCATGACCGCACGGCCATGCGCTAGTATTGTCAAACAATTGCTAATGTGTGTATGTTGTGAGTGCAAGTCGTCCTTGGATACCCCTACCCTATAGTATGACTGTTCGCGGAAGGTGTATGGCTGCTACCTAGCGCCCGACTTATCCTACAGCACTAGTCACACATTATAGCGTCCAGTTGCTGTGACCGCCAGTACGGCGCCGTGCACTTCCTCTGTGCTTTCCTTACCCAAGCCTGGGTGGTTAGTGGCGTTCGTCAGTGCGGCACTGCATGCTCTTCTGTTTCATTTCACACCCAGTTGCGGTGTTGCGCCAGCAAGGGTCTAATCGGACTTCAATCCCAGTTGGGGTTGAGTTCGCTGACTACTTGCTCGCGCTTTAGGTGCGGTACCGCGGTCCTGTGCCTTAACAGGATTGCTTCTTTCACGCTGGGTGAGGTTAACCCACGCGTGTATACTCTAGTGTACTAACAGAATACTAGCGCCAGGGTCTGGCTAGTAAATGGCAGATGACCAGCGTTTACAGCGGTACATCCAGCAGCTGGAGGGAAGGTTGGCGGCTCTTGAGCGTTCAACCTCAGCTGTGGATGTTACTGCTGTCGCTGTTCAGGCTGCAAGTGTGGCTGCAGCTACCTTGTCCACTGCCGCTCCTGTACCGACGCTATCTCGCCTCCCGCTACCAGAGAAATTTTCTGGTGACAGTAAGTCCTGTAGGGGTTTCGTGAGTCAGTGCTCAATACATCTCGAGCTTCTGGCCTCTCGTTTCCCTACAGAGCGGGCTAAGGTGGGCTTTATAATTTCCTTATTGTCGGACAGGGCGTTGCAGTGGGCTACGCCGCTGTGGGAGCGTGGCGATCATGTGGTGCAGAGTGCTCCGTTATTCCTGAGCACTCTGAAACAGGTCTTTCTAGGACCTCGTGTCACCCATGACACGGCGCTCCAACTGTTGGCACTGACTCAGGGCTCGTCCTTGGTCAGCCTTTTTGCCGTCCATTTCCGCACTCTGGCATCTGAGCTGGAGTGGTCGGATAAAACCCTTATCCCTATATTTTGGAGGGGGCTGGCTGACCACGTTAAGGATGCTCTGGCCACTAGGGAGATTCCCGCCACACTGGAGGCGTTAATAGCAGTATCTACTCGCATTGACCTCTGTTTTCACGAGCGGAGGTTAGAGCGAGCCTAGTGTAGGCAGAGGTTTCGGCTGGCTCCCACCTTCGCCAAACCTTTGGAATCTCCAGTCCAGGCTCCTGAGTTCCAGGAACCTAAGGTGGTGTCACGAGCGGGATCTAAGTCCCAGACCGCTCGTGCACTCCAGGGTTGCCATGTTTTCCAACAGTCAGGACATCTTGCCACCAGATGTCATCAGCGGTCGAGGAAACGTCAGCGTCTAGTGGTAGTAGGTGGAGGTGCACTAGACACTGCGACGTTTGCCTCCAAATTGTCCTTTAAGGGGACAATTACCTTTGGCTCATCTTCCCACTCGGTAGACCTCTGCGTGGATTCTGGGGCGGAGGGCAATTTTATGTCTTCTGCCTTCGCCCAACGTCACGCAATACCCCTGGTTATGCTATCTCAACCAGTAACGGTACGAGTGGTGAATGGGTCGACACTCCCCGCACAGATAACACATCAGACCATCCCTGTTACTCTGTCCCTGTCGCCATCCCATCAGGAGATTATTTCTCTGCTCGTCATTCCTGAGGGTATTGATGAGGTCCTGTTGGGGATACCTTGGCTACGGTACCACTCTCCTCACATCGAGTGGTCCTCAGGCAGAATTCTGGGATGGGGTGAATCATGTGGGGGTAGGTGTCACCGAGAGTGCTGTCAGGTTGCTACTACTGAGGTACCCGCAGATCTATCCTCTCTCCCCAAGCAATATTGGTCTTACGCAGACGTGTTCTCCAAGATGGCGGCGGAGACCCTTCCGCCCCATCGCCCCTATGACTGTCCTATCGATCTCTTGCCTGGTGCGGAGCCTCCCCGGGGTCGAGTTTATCCATTATCTCTCACGGAGACGGAGGCCATGTCTCAGTACATTCAAGAGAATCTGGCAAGAGGGTTTATCAGGAAGTCAGTGTCACCTGCTGGGGCAGGGTTCTTCTTCGTGCAGAAGAAGAATGGGGAGCTACGTCCATGCATAGACTACAGGGGTCTTAACGCTATCACCGTTAAGAACAAGTATCCTTTGCCCTTGATATCTGAGCTCTTCGATAGGCTTCAGGGAGCAAGGGTATTTACTAAATTAGATCTGCGGGGTGCTTACAACCTGATTCGCATCCGTGAGGGGGACGAATGGAAAACGGCGTTTAACACCAGAGATGGGCACTATGACACTATGAGTATCTGGTGATGCCCTTCGGGCTCTGTAATGCCCCAGGCGTTTTTCAAGACTTTGTCAACGACATCTTCCGGGATATGCTTTCCACCTCAGTTGTAGTCTATCTGGATGACATTCTCATCTTTTCTCCAGATATTGACTCCCACTGGAGAAATGTTGGCAGAGTCTTCGACCTCCTACGGGCAAACTCTCTTTCCGCTAAGTTGGAGAAGTGTATGTTTGAGCAGGAGTCTTTGCCGTTCCTGGGCTATATCATCTCCGCCCAGGGATTGGCTATGGATCCTGTCAAACTACAGGCTGTGATGGACTGGCAAGAGCCCCATTCTCTTAAAGCGGTGCAGCGCTTTATGGGGTTCATTAACTATTACCGCCAGTTCATTCCCCACTTCTCAACTCTGGTAGCTCCCTTGGTAGCCCTCACCAAGAAGGGAGCGAATCCTAAATTGTGGTCGGAAGAGGTCTCCAAGGCCTTCACTTCTATTAAGTCCCACTTTGCTAGCGCTCCCATCTTACATCGTCCCGATGTGGATAAGCCATTCCTAATGGAGGTGGATGCCTCGTCGGTTGGTGCTGGAGCAGTCCTCTACCAGAAGGATGCTCAAGGTCGGAAGCATCCATGCTTCTTCTTCTATAAGACTTTCTCGCCAGCGGAGAGAAACTACTCCATCGGGGATAGGGAGCTGCTAGCAATGAAGTTGGCCTTTTCAGAGTGGAGACATCTTCTGGAAGGTGCGCGGTTTCCCTTCCAGGTTTACACTGACCACAAAAATTTGGTCTACTTACAGACAGCCCAGCGGCTAAATTCTCGCCAAGCCAGATGGTCCTTGTTCTTTTCCCGGTTCCACTTTTCTATTCATTTTCTCGCCGGGGAGAAGAATATTCGTGCTGATGCTCTCTCTCGCTCCCTTTTGTCAACTGAAGAGGAGGAAGAGGAGCCTCGGCTTATTGTTCCCTCTGAGAGCCTGAGAACCGTAGCACCGGTTTCGCTTGAGTCTGTGCCTCCGGGCAAGACTTTTGTGCCCATTAATTTGCGACCGGAGGTTCTCTCTTGGGCTCATTCGTCCAGAGTGGGTGGACACTTTGGGACAAAGAGGACATCTGAGCTATTGGCGAGGACGTACTGGTGGCCGCATATGGTCCGGGATGTTAGGGATTATATTCTGGCGTGTGTCTCCTGCGCCAAAAATAAATCTCCGCGTCAAAGGCCAGCTGGGTTGCTCTATCCCTTGCCGGTGGCAGAAAGGCCCTGGGAGATGGTCGGGATGGACTTTGTCGTGAGTTTGCCCAAGTCTCGCGGCTGTACCATCATTTGGGTCATCACCGATCATTTCTCGAAAATGGTGCATTTGGTGCCGCTACCACGGTTACCTTCTGCACGGGCCTTGGCTGCGTTGTTCATTAAGCACATCTTCTGCCTACATGGTATGCCTGACAAAATTGTCAGTGACCGGGGTCCCCAGTTTGCGTCTCGGTTCTGGAGAGAGCTGTGTCGTCTTCTCAGTATTGAGTTGAATCTCTCTTCCGCTTATCATCCCGAGATGAATGGGTTGGTAGAGAGGGCCAACCAGACCTTGGTCACATACCTGCGACATTTTGTTTCAGCCAGGCAGGATGACTGGGCATCCTTGCTATCATGGGCAGAGTTTGCGCTGAACAACGCCGTAGCCGACTCCACTGGACAAACCCCATTCCTCCTCAACTATGGTCAGCATCCACGGGTACCTGTGCCTATGCCCGTGTCTTCCGCAGACTCCAGGGTGGCAGACTGGGCTGTGGAGGCACGGGATATTTGGGACCGCACTCAGGATGCCATTCGGGCCTCTAAGGAGAGAATGAGGTCCTCCGCCGATGCTCATCGGCGCCCCGCCCCGTCCTTTGCTCCTGGCGACTTGGTGTGGCTCTCCGCCTGTAACATCAGGCTGCGAGTTGAGTCCACTAAATTTGCTCCTCGCTACTTGGGTCCCTTCAAGGTCCTCGAACAGGTTAATCCTGTGGTCTACCGTCTGGCCCTTCCTCCACGCCTTGGTATCACCGACACCTTTCATGTGTCCCTCCTTAAGCCCGTATACATGTCTCGGTTTTCTGAGTAATCTGCCGGGACATCGGGTTCGTCTACGGACGATTTCGAGGTGAACGCTATCTTGGGGTGCAAGGTGGTACGTGGCAAAAAAATTTTTTGGGTGGACTGGAAGGGTTACGGCCCTGAGGATAGGTCCTGGGAGCCTGCTGAGCACATTCGGGCTCCGCAGCTCATTGCTGCCTTCGAACGTAGCGAGGCCCAAGGAGGGGGGGCCCTAGGAGGGGGGGTAATGTTAGGGGTCGAGTTCCCGCTTCTGCACAGGGGGAATCTCGGGCCACCTCCGCTGCGGTCTCCCATTCTTGTCCAGCCGCAGTGAAGTCTGCTCAGCAAGGACGTCGGTCCCAGCGTCTTGCTCATTCTCACTCTGTTCTGAGAGTTACTGCTGCTTCTCCAGTCTCTGCTATTAAAGTCTGTGCTGGTCAGCAGCGAGCGGACTTCTCTGGGACTAAGTCCTTGTCTGCACGTACTGAGCATGCCCAGCGTAAGGTCTCCCATTGGAGATCGAGGGTCATGTGCTCAGGCTCTGCAGCACATTCCATTGGTCCTCTTGGCAGGTCCTAGAAGGGCAAAAGTGCTGTGGCCACTTCCTGTGCTGCTGCTATATAAACTGCGCATGACCGCACGGCCATGCGCTAGTATTGTCAAACAATTGCTAATGTGTGTATGTTGTGAGTGCAAGTCGTCCTTGGATACCCCTACCCTATAGTATGACTGTTCGCGGAAGGTGTATGGCTGCTACCTAGCGCCCGACTTATCCTACAGCACTAGTCACACATTATAGCGTCCAGTTGCTGTGACCGCCAGTACGGCGCCGTGCACTTCCTCTGTGCTTTCCTTACCCAAGCCTGGGTGGTTAGTGGCGGTCGTCAGTGCGGCACTGCATGCTCTTCTGTTTCATTTCACACCCAGTTGCGGTGTTGCGCCAGGAAGGGTCTAATCGGACTTCAATCCCAGTTGGGGTTGAGTTCGCTGACTACTTGCTCGCGCTTTAGGTGCGGTACCGCGGTCCTGTGCCTTAACAGGATTGCTTCTTTCACGCTGGGTGAGGTTAACCCACGCGTGTATACTCTAGTGTACCGCCATATAGTCTGCTAATTGCTAGCAGCAGGTTTTCAGCTGCACGGTGGACCCCGGACTGCGAACGCATCTATACCATCTGTCTTGGTGCGTTCCGCCAGTCCTAACATGGGGTGAATCTTGTGGGGGTAGGTGTCAGAGGGAGTGCGTTCAGGTTGCTACTACAGAGGTACCCGCAGATCTATCCTCTGTCCCCAAGCAATATTGGTCCTATACGGACGTGTTCTCCAAGAAGGCGGCGGAGACCCTTCCGCCCCATTGCCCCTATGACTGTCTTATTGATCTCTTGCCTGGTGCTGAGCCTCCCCGGTGTCGAGTCTATCCGTTATCTCTCCCAGAGACGGAGGCAATGCCTCAGTACATTCAAGAGAATCTGGCAAGAGGGTTCATCAGGAAGTCAGTGTCACCTGTTGGGGCAGGGTTCTTTTTCGTGCAGAAGAAGTGCAGAAGAAAAATGTGGAACTACGTCCATGCATAGATTATAGGGGTCTTAATGCCATCACCGTTAAGAATAAGTATCCTTTGCCCCTAATATCTGAGCTTTTTGATAGACTTCGGGGAGCAAGGGTATTTACTAAATTAGGTCTGCGGGGTGCTGACAACCTGATTCGCAAACGTGAAGGGGACGAATGGAAGACGGCTTTTAACACCAGGGATGGGCACTATGAATATCTGGTAATGCCCTTCGGGCTCTGTAATGCCCCAGCCGTTTTCCAAGACTTTGTGAACGACATCTTCCGGGATATGCTCTCCACCTCGGTCGTATTCTATCTGGATGATATTCTCATCTACTCTCCAGATATTGACTCCCACCGTAGAGATGTTTGCAAATTCTTCGACCTCCTACAGGCAAACTCCATCTATGCCAAGTTGGAGAAGTGTGTGTTCGAGCAGGAGTCCTTACCTTTCCTGGGCTATATCATCTCCGCCCAGGTATTGGCTATGGATCCTGCCAAACTACAGGCAGTGATGGACTGGCAGGAACCCCATTCTCTTAAAGCAGTGCAGCGCTTTATGTGGTTCATTAACTACTATCGCCAGTTCATTCCACACTTCTCAACTTTGGTAGCTCCCTTGGTTGCCCTCACCAAGAAGGGAGCAAATCCCAAATTGTGGTCTGAGGAGGTCTCCAAGGCCTTTAACTCCATTAAGTCACATTTTGCTAGCGCTTCCATCCTACATCGCTCCGATGTAGATAAGCCATTTATCATGGAGGTGGATGCCTCATCTGTTGGTGCTGGAGCAGTCCTTTTCCAAAAGGATGCTCAAGGTCAGAAGTATCCTTGCTTCTTCTTCTCTAAGACCTTCTCACCAGCAGAGAGGAATTATTCCATCGGGGACAGGGATTTGCTAACTATGAAGTTGGCTTTCTCGGAGTGGTGACATCTCTTGGAGGGAGCTCGTTTTCCCTTCCAAGTCTTCACAGATCACAAGAATTTGGTGTACCTGCAGACAGCCCAGCGGTTAAATTCTCGCCAGGCCAGATGGTCCTTCTTCTCCTGCTTTCTTTTTACCCTCCATTTTCTTTCTGGGGAAAAGAACATTTGTGCCGACGTTCTCTCTTGCTCCGTTGTATCATCTGTGGAGGAGGAAGAGGAGCCTCGGCTTATTGTCCCCACCGAGAGCCTGAGAACTGTGGCCCCAGGTTCGCTAGAGTCTGTGCCTCCGGGCAAGACTTTTGTACCATCCAGTTTGCGATCGGAGGTTCTATCTTGGGCTCACTCGTCCATGGTGGGTGGACATTTTGGTTCCAAAAGGACATCTGAGTTACTGGCGAGGACATACTGGTGGCCGCATATGGCTCGTGATGTCACAGACTATGTTCGTGCGTGTGTCTCTTGTGCCAAGAACATGTCTCCTCGGCAACAGCCAGCTGGGTTGCTTTACCCTCTGCTGGTGACGGACAGGCCCTGGGAGATGGTCGGGATGGACTTTGTGGTGGGCTTACCCAAGTCTCGTAGCTACACCATTATCTGGGTGATCACCGACCATTTTTCCAAAATGTTTCATTTGGTGCCTCTTCCACGGCTACCTTCTGCACGGGCTCTGGCAGCGTTGTTCATCAAGCATAATTTTCGCTTACACGGTATGCCGGACAAGATTGTCAGTGACCCGGGTCCCTAGTTTGCGTCTCGATTCTGGAGAGAGCTTTGTCGTCTACTCAGTATTGAGTTGAATCTCTCCTCGGCTTATCATCCTGAGATGAATGGGTTGGTTGAGAGGGCCAATCAGACTCTGGTCACATATTTACGACATTTTGTTTCTGCCAGGCAGGATTACTGGGCATCCTTGTTACCATGGGCAGAGTTTGCCTTTAACAATGCTGTAGCCGACTCCACCGGTCAGACTCCTTTCCTCCTTAATTACTGCCAGCATCCGCGGGTTCCTGTGCCTATGCCCGTGTCCTCTTCTGACTCCAGGGTGGCAGACTAGGCAGTGGAGGCATGAGACATTTGAGACCGCGCTCAGGATGCTATCCGGGCCTCCAAGGAGAGAATGAGGTCCTCCGCCGATGCATATTGGCGCCCTGCCCCAACCTTTGCTCCTAGCGACTTAGTGTGGCTCTCTGCCCGTAACATCAGGCTGCGTGTTGAGTCCACTAAGTTTGCACCTCACTACTTGGGTCCCTTCAAGGTCTTCGAACAGGTTAATCCTGTGGTCTACCATCTAGCGCTTCCTCCACGCCTAGGTATCACCGACACCTTTCATGTGTCCCTCCTTAAGCCCGTATACATGTCCCGATTTTCTGAGTCATCTGCCAGGACATTGGGTTCGTCTACGGACAATTACGAGGTGAACGCTATTTTGGGGTGCAAGGAGGTACGTGGCAAAAAATTTTATTTGGTGGACTGGAAGGGTTACGGTCCTGAGGATAGGTCCTGGGAGCCTGCTGAGCACATTCGGGCTCTGCAGCTCATTGCTGCCTTCAAACGTAGCGAGGCCCAAGCAAGGGGGGCCCTAGGAAGGGGGGTGATATTAGGGGTCGAGTTCCCGCCTCTGCACAGGGGGAATCTCGGGCCATCTCCGCTGCGGTCTCCCATTCTTCTCCTGCCGCAGTGGAGCCTGCTCAGCGGAGACATCAGTCTCTGCGTCTCGCTCAGTCTGACTCTGTACAAAGAGTTACTGCTGCTTTTCCTGCTTCAGCCATTGAAGTCAATGCTGGGCAGCGGCGAGCAGACGCTTCTGGGACTAAGTCCTGCTTTTCTCGTTCTGAGCATGCCCAGAGTAAGATCTCTCAGTGGAGATCGAGGGTCACATGTTCAGATACTGCAGCTAAAGCCATTGGTCCTTCAGAAAGGTCCTGTAGGTGCTCAGGCTCTGTGGCAGCCTCTCATTGATCCTTCTAGGAAGGTCCTGTATGTGCTGGTACTATTTAAGGCTCGCATGGCCGCACGGCCATGCGCTAGTATCTTTCTATGTTATGTGCTTTGCGCCAGTGTGGTCATGTAAGTTTGTGTTCAGGGACCCGGCTGAAATAAGCCCCTAGAATGCTGGCACCTCCGGTGAGGAGATTGTGTGTGTATGTATTCAGGGACCTGGCTGAAATAAGCCCCTAGAATGCTGGCACCTCTGGCGAGGAGTTTTGTGTGCATGCATGACCACTGCCTGCTCTCAGTTGGGTAGTTAGCCTGTGCCTCTGTGAAGTCTAACAGGGCGCAGTGCTATGATTTCACGCTACTCTGTGACTTAACAGAGTTAGTTCATACCGCCATATAGTTCCACCGTTTGCTAGCAGCAGGTTCTCCTGCACGGTGGACACCAGGCTGCGAACGCATCTATCACAAAAAAAAATTATATTTGCTCGGTGCGTTCCGCTAGCCCTACCATTAAGTTATATAGCAGGAAGACACAGTGCACATGAGACCAAAGACACCATCTTGGAAAAGGGCAGTAATGCACAAAAGGTAATCAAAAATGTTCAGAGTCCTGACAGGATCATATTCAGGAGGATCCAAACATTTTGTCAAAGCTCACAAAGGAGACACCACCCGTTTTTTGGATTTGAGAAAGTGAATAACCCTGATGGTGGAGGAAACAGACACTACTCACTATCAGGGAAGCTTTCTGGATTCTAAAATTGGACACCGAGTTCCCAAAAGGGATGAATTTTACAAATGATTTGTTTTGCATATATTAATCATATTGCTACTTTTGTTCCTACCTTGTCTTGCTACGTTGGCGCATTGCTTCCCTGTGCATCATTAATGCAATTAGCTGATGATGATTTCTTATTGGTCTATTCCCTCTATATATGTTTGCAGGGCTCACTATCTTTATACCCTATGCCAGAAACACGGCAGGTTCTTGCTGTTTTTACTATGGCTGACATCCCTTAAAAAGTAAATTTGATTTTATTATAACGTTATGGTTTGCCGGAAAAATCCTTTTTAGTTTTTGCCATTAATTTGAATAGATGCTTTCACATTATAGCAAATATTTCCTGCAATTACCAGAGGAGTCAGTGACTTTAATTTAAAAGTGGATTATCCAAATGGAATAACCTCATAAAAACAATGTTAGACTGTGCAGAATTTCAGCACTTTTTTAATGTTTGCAATTGTTTGATGGATGATATATATTATTAACTGGCCTTTTCATTAACAGGAATTGCGATTGACCCTCTACTGTTTGGACAGTTACAAAAATTGAGGAAACCAGGAGAAATATGTGAAGACCCTAACCCAGAACCAATAAAGAAATGCATCGTTTTTGTAAGAATTGTTTTAAGGATGTAAATCCATGGTTAAAGGCTTTACTTAATGGATAGATTGCAAAATACTCTTGACTTGTCTTCAGAATAGGTCTTTGATGTAAGATCCAAGTGAATAGGAGCTGATCTCAGAACCTGGCAGTGGCTCCTACACATTGAATGAAGCTGCAATGTGCAGTTCTGATCAATATTTACACCATCCATACTTGAGTACACTACAGCTGATCAGTGGGGGTGCAAAAGAATAGGAGATGATCTGTAGCACTCAGTAGTAGCTGCTACACATTGAATGAAGCTGCAGTTTACAGTTCTGATCAATATTTACACCATCCATCCTTGAGCACACAACAGCTGATCACTGGGGGTGCAGAACAATAATAACTGATCTATAGCACTCAGCAGTATCTGCTACACATTGAATGAAGCTGCAGCTTACAGTTCAGATCAATATTTACACCATCCATCCTTGAGCACACAACAGGTGATCAGTGATCACTGTGGGTGCAGAAAAATAGGAGCTGATCTGCAGCACTCAGCAGTAGCTGCTACAGATTGAATTAATCTTTTTAGATATAAAAAAGAATAACAAGAAACCACCGAATAATAAAATAAATACATAACTTTTATTAGATGATCAGACGCAATCAAACTTGACATAATACAAAAAGAAATAAACGGGTAGGAGGAGGAGACATGCAGGTAAAAAAAGGGAAGACTGTAGGTCAAAGATAGTACTTGGGCAAGCATAAACAGAAAGTAAACACAATAATTAAAAGTTCACAAAAATAGCTCTAACAGATGGACGTTGTAGTGGATTACGTCATGTACCTATATTCCGCCCAGATGTAAAGTGCCCAAATGGAATTTCTGCTTACCCATCATAAGACCGGACCTTACACAGCCTTCCCCCAATCCCGGACGTGCGTTTCGTGTGCTTGCTTTATCAAAGCTTTATCAAAGGGGAGTAGTGAATTAATCTGCAGAGTGAATGAATCTGCAGAGTGCAGTTGTGCTCAATATTTACACAAACCACATGAGCATACAACAGCTGATCAGTGGGGTGCAGAAGAAAAAGAGTTGATCTGTAGCATTCATCAGTTGCTGCTAGACAATGAATGAAGCTGCATAGTGCAGTTGTGTTCACACCAATTACCCTAGAGCACACAACGGCTCATCAGTGGGGGTGCAGAAGAATAGGAGCTGATCTGCAGCACCCTGTAGTAGCTGCTACACATTGAATAAATCAGCAGGGTCCAGTTGTGTTCAATATTTACACTAACCACCCTTGAACACATGACATCTGATCAATATGGGTGCAGGAGGATAGAAGCTAAATTTCAGTTCTTGAAGTTTCTGCTACACCTTGAATGAAGCTGCATTGATGGAGGTGAAACTTATCAGACTCTCTCTCATCTGACATTGATATCCTACAATAATAATAATCAGAGATTAGCCTATTTGTAGAGCAGGCATATCTTCTTAAGAACTATGATGTATTAATATTATTATTTTATTTGTTTTATAATGTCCTTAATTGCAAGGTGCTATATAAGCAAAAGCATTCTTTTTAATATATAACAGTCAATTACCAATATGTATTAAGGTTAAAAAAAGTATAAATAAACACAATTAAAGGGAACCTGTCACCTCCAAAATCGAAGGTGAGCTAAGCCCATCGGCATCAGGGGCTTATCTACAGCATTATGCAATGCTGTAGATAAGATAAGCCCCCAATGTATCCTGAAAGATGAGAAAAAGAGGTTAGTATATACTCACCCAGGGGCGGTGCAGCTGCGGTCTGGGAAGAGGCCCAGCACCTGCGCACTGCAGTACTTTGCTCTGCCCTCAAAAGGGCAGACAAAGTATGCCTGCACCGGAGCCGCAGCGTGAATACAAGAAGAGGACATCATCGTAAGAAGATAGGATGCACCGGACCCGGACCGCTATGCCCATCGGACCGGACAGCACCGGGACCACCCCTGGGTATAATCTAACCTCTTTCTCATCTTTCAGGATACATCGGGGGCTTATCTACTGCATTACAGAATGCTGTAGATAAGCCCCTGATGCCTGTGGGCTTAGCTCACCTTCGATTTTGGGGGTGACAGGTTCCCTTTAAGTAAGTGTGGAGGAACAGCCCATGCCTGCAAGAGTTTACAATTTACAGCGGAAGCGGATAATTTCGTTGCTGTGTATGGAAAGTGAATTTGCATCTGCTCTGAGCTCCATCATAATTGTTTGTCATTTTTTTAAGCCAATGGAAATCTTAAATTTAACAAGAGCTTAATTCATCTCTTTCTGATTTATAATTGTATCTCATATTGTTAACAATTCATAAAATAACAATTTCACAGGTTTCCTTTTTAAACTCTCATAGCCGTTTATTTGATTGTTGGATAATCATCATGAGCTCTGCAAAAGTACTAAAAAAAAGTATATCTTTAAAAATTGATATGAGTAACGATGTGGAAACAACCTGATTCAAATGAGTGGAGCTGTTTTTTCTTCTTTATTAGATTGCTTTGTGATACCTGAGGATTTTAGTCCGATGAAAATGTGAACAGACCCATAGAATAAAATTTGGCCGAGTGTGATCCAATGTTTTGTCAGATCGCACTCAGGCCGAAAATAAGGTTGACTGCACGAGCTGTATATGACATTTTTTTAAAACTACAATTGATGGGTCTCCGTTATTGTAAACATTTTATCAAGATCCATTTGTAATATTCTTTTATTTCTGTTTTCTAGAGAGCTATGTGCTTGAAACACTTACAAAACTTTAAATGGAGGCACTGCAACAAACTGGTGAACCCAAAGCCGTATGTGGAGGCTTATATGTTGGATATGTGCCTTTGTAATGCCACAGCAGAGTATCGTTCTTTCTGCTTGTGTAGCACTAAGACTGAATACTCCCGTCAGTGTGCACTTGCTGGAGGCAGACCTCCAGACTGGAGAAGTCCTGACTTGTGCAGTGAGTATCATTCATCAACTTTCCACCTATCATTTTAAATGACATTATCAAGTGACCGCTACAGTCAATCACTGGTCTCAGCAGTGTTTTTGCACGTTCAACATGTGTCAACTGAAGCCTGCGAGTGGCTGCAGCGGTCCAGTAAATATTTGAAGTTTCATTATCACCAGTGAGTATCACCAAAATACCGATGCTGGATGCGCAAAATAGCCTAATATAGGTTACATTTTTACATTATAAATTTCCCGCCCTTATCCCACTTTCTCAAAATTTTCAACAACATTTTTTAATGCCTCATGGGTGTTTCTCATATGGCACAATTAGAGAAATTTTTTTATTTTTCATGTGCTTTTTTTTCCCAACACTAAGGTCAAACGTTATCATGCAGTCTATAGTTTGTTTTTCGAGGCATTTCTAATTGTCTACTTATTTTTTTGGCTCAGTGATGTTTAACATTCTCCAGGTGTGGTTACCCATCCATATCAGGATCCCATCCTTGATAGAGTTACTTAAATTATAACTTCAAATCAAGGAAAAAAAACAGCTCTAACCCAACCCGAGATCATGAAAAATGAAGATGCTACGGGTATCGGAAAATGGCACAATTTGTTTTAACAAATTTTGGAATTTTTTTTCACCACTTAAATAAAAAAAAACCTAGACATGTTTGATGTCTATGAACTTGTAATGACCTGGAAAATCATAATGGCAGGTCAGTTTTAGCATTTAGTGAATATGATAAAAAAGCAAAAAAAAAACAACTGTGGGATTGCACTTTTTTGGCAATTTTACCGCACTTGGAATTTTTTCCCGTTTTCTAGCGCACGATATGTTAAAACCAATGATGGCGTTCAAAAGTACAACTCGTCCCCAAAAAATAAGCCCTTACATGGTCATTTTGACCGAAAAATAAAAAAGTTATGGCTCTGGGGAGAAGTGGAGCAAAAAAATGAAAATGCAAAAATAAAAATACCTCTGGTAGGCATCATGAACAAGTAGGGCTAATCAGTGACCTAATTGGAGCAGGATCCCTATTTACAACATTAAAAGTATGTAATGCTCAGATGGAGTTCGTACCCATATCATTATAGTCCACATATGGGAAGGTACAACTAATATTTTGTGCAAAATAGTGTCAATGTACAAAGCACTGATATAAATTGAAGTCAACAAACTAAAGGAAATCTGTCACCAGGTTCTTCCTATCCCATCCGAGAGCAGAAAAATAAAGTGCTCTC
The DNA here is from genome assembly GCF_032444005.1 of Ranitomeya imitator. NCBI lineage: Eukaryota > Metazoa > Chordata > Amphibia > Anura > Dendrobatidae > Ranitomeya > Ranitomeya imitator. The sequence goes on along the minus strand of NC_091290.1, from coordinate 49,149,049 downwards.
GACACTCTAAAAAAGTAAGATTTTGATTCTTAGAACTACATTTTATAGATATAGGTTTGATAATCTCTAGTGACAGTAATAAAGTACTGTAGCTTACACTACTTAGTAGAGATACATACAATTTCTTCAGGTATAATTTATGTTTTTGTACTATACGTTATTTTATATCTTGAAAATATTATGTTTTTATTACTCCCTTAGATAAATCTTGTCCCGCTAATTTCATCTATAAAGAATGCAGTCCGTCATGCAGAGCTACCTGCTCTAATCCAGGGGAATTTTATTTTTGTGATGGACCTTGTGTGTCGGGGTGCGTCTGTCCATTAGGCAAGTATTACCATTTCCATTGTGTTTAAGACTTTGCTTTATGCACGAGAGGTGGTGTTTTCGGGAGAGTGCTGGAGCTAACGAGAGGTCATTACAATTAATATCACAGAAAACATTTTCTATGGCAAACAATTAATATACCCTCATGATGAGTGAGCCCACTTACCATTAAAATACATTATTATTCACCTACTTTACATAGCTCTACTTTAAGGCTCATGCAGATGACCATGTGCTCAGTCATACTCCAGTCTGACAAAACGTCGGATCGCATTTGGGCCAATGTTATTCTATGGGGTCGTGGACATGTTTGATTTTTTTCCTCTGACAGAGTCTGTTGCGGGGAAAAAATCTGCCTTTGATATTCAGACCGCACTCGGCCAGGCAAGTCAATGAGTCCATGGAAAACATTGGCGAATGACATTCGCGGGAGTTCCGATATTCACGGACTAAACAAAATGAGAAGATGAAGATTTTTTTCTCTCTTCTGCTCATCTGAGAAAATCGGATAGCACTGTGATCGATCTCTGATCAAACTCTGATCAGAATGTGACTAGCACAATCGGCCTGTTTCTCTCGGATGCGAGAAAACACCGCAGTGTGATCCTTGCCTTAGATGCAGTACTTATGGTCATATATAGCAATATAAAGTAGACTAAACAATAACGTAATTTTACCATTTTAACATGTAAGAGTTATAGTATAGAATTTACCTGAAAAGCTGTACATTGCTATTAGTATTATATTATTTTTGTTTTTAGGTTTAGTGAAGGATGATATTACCCACTCGGGATGTATTCCTATAGAAAACTGTCCTTGCACATACAATGATGAAATTTTTGCACCAGGATCAGTTTACAATATCAGTTGTAGAACGTGGTAAGTGGATTTTATTTACTATTATTGCAATCTACCATACATAATAAACAGTTGTCAGATGCACAATCCTTTGCCTGATTACCATCTCTCTCTGTCACGTTGTGAGTGTACAGAAATAGTGAAAGAGGCCCTGAACTGTCTCTATGGCTGGGACCCTAACTATCCCTGTGCCGATAGGTACCTCTAAAGGTGAGGAGGTTTGGGCTACCAGCATTAATGTTCTGTTACACTGTAAGCTGTCACCTCCCTCTACCCAGGAGGCCTGGGCCAGAAATGCTAGTGTATAAACAAGTAAGACAAACAGGGATAACAGAAAGCAACTAACATAGAAAACACTCACCCAAAGGTAGAGAACTGTATAGGTTAGGTAGTAATATGGAAATCAAATGGGAATAGGACAATGAGAAAAGCATACACCCAAAAACAGCACGCAACAATCTCCAGCAGCAACAACGACCTCCAACTCAGCACAGCAACTCCAAGCAGCTAGAAAGTCAAACTTTCACTGGCGTGGAACTGACGGTCTGGCCATATTTTAAAAAGAGAGGAAATGACAAAGTCAGATACAGCTGTGAGATGGCGCTGCGAGTTTCTGACAAGCATAGAAAGGGTAATTAACCTATTCAGCACCAAAGGAAATGACATCCATTTAATATGAAACACAAACACACAGGCTAAATGGAAGATCTGTGTTTCACAATACGTAGTGATCTTCTAACCCCAGATCTCCCGGGAGGACATGTCCCACTCTTGACAGACACAAAGCAATGCTTCATTTGACTGATTGCCTCTCTGTTCTCTACGGGACTGCCGATGCCAGGTTCCACTGGAGTAAGTTATCTCCCAAAAGATCATCTCTGGGAAACCAAACATGCTGGGTGCTTCTTCTATCCCAACATTATCTGACACGGGAGAGTCAGCAAGCTCGCATGCACATTTCACTCTAGGCAGATCTCACCAATTTTGTGGGTTCAACCGACATTAGTCTGATGGGCCTTTACTTTATAAACAGAAATTCGTCATATGAAAATAATATGGAATATATGAATATGATTACGTATCACACTTTATGTTGCATCACTATAATCTTTAGCATTTTATCACATCTTTTTATAAAATACTATTTGGACTTTCCAGTTATTGCTTTCATGGAGACACGGGAGTGTAAAGTTTGTTCATTTTAACTTATGTGTAAGGACACTTGCACACATTGAGTATTTGGTGAGTTTTTAACTCCGCATCTGTAAGCCAAAACCAGGAGTGGATGATAAATACAGAAGTTGTGACGTGTTTCTATTATAATTTTGCCTGTCTACCAGGTACCTTTAGCATGCCACCTTGCCTGTTCACTAACCTAGCCCTGGTAAAGTTTATACACAGTTTACAATGACTGTATATATGAGCACTTTTATACATAATATTGTTTCTGTTTTGCAGTTTATGCACTGGGGGTCACTGGAACTGTCGAGAGATCCCCTGCCCGAGTACATGTGCCGTGGAAGGTGGATCCCATGTTACCACATTTGATAAGACTCAATATACTTTTCATGGCAAATGTAAATACTTATTAACAAAGGTAACATGAATACAATCATAAAAAAACAAAATACACGCAAAAGAAAAAACCTGAAAATCTAACACTGACAACTATGAATATTTCTTGAGGAGACAGTACCTTAATAATATGTTTACCAGATTACCTTTATCCTTATTCTTTCAGCCTTGTGTAAACAGCACATTCTCAGTGAGCATTATGATGACGAAATGTGCACATAGTGAAAGCGGCACGTGTTTAACGTGTGTCGTCTTGTCTCTGGAAGATTGGACTTATGTAAGTATGTTTATGAATTGGTTTTAGATTATCCTAGGGAAACGAGTTAACCAATAATAATTATTCTGATATATATTTAGAATATTTGTATGCTTCATTTCTTGCTTATTAGTAGTGTTGAGCGATACCTTCCGATATTCAAAGGTATCGGTATCGGATGGTATTGGCCAATATCCAAAAAATATCGGATATCGCCGATACCGATACCCGATACCAATGCAAGTCAATTGGACACAAATATCGGAAGGTATCCTGGATGGTTCTGTAAAAAATAAAGAATAAAAATAAAAAATATGGATATACTCACCCCTCCGAAGGACCCTGGCTGTCACCGCTGCGAGCGTCTGCCTCCGTCCCTAAGAATGCAGTGAGTGAAGGACCTTCGATGACGTCGCGGTCAGGTGACAGCCAGGGTTCGCCGGAGGGGTGAGTATATCCATATTTTTTATTTTTATTCTTTACATGAATATGGATCCCAGGGCCTGAAGGAGAGTTTCCTCTCCTCCAGACCCTTGGAACCATACGCACCGCACATGCTGATTCCGATTTCCGATATCGCAAAAATATCGGAACTCGGTATCGGAATTCCAATATAGCAAATATCGGCCGATACCCGATACTTGCAGTATCGGAATGCTCAACACTACTTATTAGATAAAAAGTTACTTCCAAAGAGAAAAGTTTAAATTTGAAAAGGTCAATTCTGTGCCGCCAGCAGATGAAGGATGGAAGATAAAATCGGTATCAGTAGTTTGTCCTAATGAAGAAGTTTGTAACTACGAAACACCTTAACTAATAAATCACATATCTGGATACCGTTCTCCTCTTGCATCCCTGATCTACTGGTGGTGCAGAATTAACTTTTGACTACAAATTAGTTTTTTTCAGTTGTGTGTTTGCAGCAACCTTGAGCCTTTCTTGTCGTTGTGGTCACACAACTACACCATGTGAGTACCATTGCCTTTGGTCTCCTCATTGTCACTCTGATAAAACTCTATTTCCACTCAGATAAAACCCTATTGCGCTCATTGTTATTCCATCTTCTTCACCTCAAAGAGGAAATGTTGAATTCTCTTAAGGGCTCGCTCACACCATTGTATTTTCGGTCTGATTTCTGTCTACCTCTGACCAATGTTATTCAATGAAGCATTTCAGATGAGCGATTGTTTTCAATGACTAAATCTGCATGTGAAAAAAATTGCAGCATGGACTTGTTTCTTCAGTAAATTGGATGATGCTTGACCAATCAAGCATATGAGTGCGGTGGAACTGCGGCTGACTTGTGTGTCTCGTGAGTCAATACAGGAGGCGTTTCCATTTAAATGCCCATGATGGTGTATTGGTGCTTCATAAACCAACCACAAGCAAAGGAAAAACAAATGGCCTTTCGGTTCAGGCAAAATAAAATAAACAGTACTTAACAAGGTTTCTTTAGAGTCGGTCCTGGTCACACAGGCTGGAAAGCACTCAGTATATAAGCTCAGTCTGGACATAACACACAGGAGGTCTACTTACCTCTAGACGCAGAACATGTGTGAAAAAACAGACTTCATTTTAACATCTGAACCACACCCAGAGGTGGGTATGTGGGCAACCAGACCCCCATTTCTCAGGCTGCCCATAAAACCTTGCCCAGATGTACCAAACAAGCCTCTCAATACTATATACACTAGAGAAATAATCCAGGTTTACATCACAGATGACAATCACCTCAGTGAAACATACCTCCTATCATCTATGTGTCCGCCAGCCACCTTACGGTGCGTAAAAAAATTGAATGCCATATGCAGCCATAGTACAGCGTATTTATGAATACATTGTAATTATGTAACATAGAAAACTATAAATAGTCTTGTAAATGATTAGTAGCTGCTGCTGTAAAAAAAGTGAGGAAAAATATTGTCCCACTTTTCTGGATGAAATTCTGAATTATGTTATATATGCTTGTGTGAACCTACCCTTATTGCAAGGGAAGACGGCCATAGATTCTTTCTAACATGAGAATTGCGGCAATAGCAATAATGCAAATCACAGTCTGATCAGAGCGTGATCATAGTGTGAGTCGATTCTCTCGGATGAAGAGAAGATGGAGACAAATATTTCTCCATCTTCTCCATTGTCAGTCTGTGGACATCGGACCGCATTCAGATGTTATCCGAGTACAGTCCGATGTCTCCATGCACTCATTGGATATGTAGCCATTTTTTTTCTCTGACAGTGTCCTAGGAAAACATCAGACTTGATGGCCCCGTCGGCTAACATTGGTCCAAGTGTGATCCGAAGTTTTGTTGGATCACACTCAGACCGAAAATATGCTTCTCTGCACTTGCACTAATATTGAGAAGAAATGATCATCAGTTCCTTATCTATGAGAGATTGACCACGGGTGCCCCAACAGTCCTTCAAATAAAGAGGCGACATTGCTGATTATGTTTTTATTTCCAGCATAGTGTTGATTGTGTCCACCTTCTATACAGGGAGCTGCAACAAAACCACATTTACTTGAAACAACTATCATTGCAGTTTGCTGAATAGTCAGGCTATAGCACATAAAATAAGTGGGGAAAAATACTAAATTGCATTCTATTTTTTCCTTTTTTAGGATATTGAGATAAAGTATGACAACAACGATTTTCCCTTTGTAAACTTTGACAAGGACAAAATGGCTAAAGGTATTTTTCCTACTGATGTACTATATTTTCAGAAAAAAAAATATCTTGTCTAGATGGTGTAATATTTCAGACCCTTTTTAGGATTAGGGATAAGTGAACATCATCGACCCCCTCCTTATTTGGCAAGCTATAGCGCTTACTGAAGAAGCTGCATCGGGATGCCGGATACCTGGAGAGCTCCCGATGATCAGCTGTTCCGATCCGCCGCTGCATGTGTTGTGGCTCTGTGACAATCACAACACACAGGCTCTCCATGCATGTGTTGTATCTGTCACACATCTGACACATACAGCTGAGGCTCGGAACACCTGATTATTGGGAGCGCTCCAGGTATCCGGGTTCCCGATGCAACTTCTTCAGTAAGCGCTATAGCTTGCCGAATAAGGAGGGAGCTGACGATGTTCGCTCATCCAAAATTAGGATAACAAGTTACTTATTCTTAGCTGTATGACCATCTCCATGCACATTAGAGTAAAGTTATGATTTTTGTTGGGATTTGCCATCAGTCTAATATATATTTTCCCTGCTCTATTCATTACTTTAGAAGCTATACTTATAAATTATAATTCTACGTGTTATCCGGTAATTACTACCCGATAGCCTTCTCCATACAATATAGTTCTACCTGGTATCCAGAATTATTACTTGATCACCATCTCCATACAGTATAGTTCTACCTGGTATCCAGAACTATTACATGATGACCTTCTCCATACAGTATAGTTCTACCTGGTATCCAGAATTATTATCCAATGGCCTTCTACATATGGTATAGTTCTGCCTGGTATCCGGTAATTACTACCCAATGGCGTTCTCCATATAGTAAAGCTCTGCCTGGTATCTGGTAGTTACTATCCGATGACTTTCTCCATACAGTATAGTTCTACCTGGTATCTAGAATTACTACCCGATTGCCTTTTCCATACAGTATAGTTCTGCCTGGTATCCAGAATTACTACCCAATGACCTTCTCCATACAGTATAGTTCTACCTGGTATCCAGAATTACTACTCCATGGCCTTCTCCATATAGTATAGTTCTGCCTGATATCCGGTAATTACTACCCGATGGCCTTCTCCATAAAGTATAGTTCTACCTGGTATCCAGAATTACTACCCCATGGCCTTCTCCATACATTATAGTTCTGCCTGCTATCCGAGAAATACTACCCGATGACCTTCTCCATATAGTATAGTTCTGCCTGGTATCCGGTAATTACTACCCTATGACCTTTGCCATACAGTATAGTTCTGTCTGGTGTGCAGAAATTACTACCCAATGGTCTTCTCCATGTAGTATAGTTCTACCTGGTATCCAGGATTACTACCCCATGGCCTTCTCCATACAGTATAGTTATGCCTGGTATCCGGTAATTACTACCCGATGGCCTTCTCCATAAAGTATAGTTCTACCTGGTATCCAGAATTACTACCCCATGGCCTTCTCCATACATTATAGTTCTGCCTGCTATCCGAGAAATACTACCCGATGACCTTCTCCATATAGTATAGATCTGCCTGGTATTCGGTAATTACTATCCGATAGCCTTCTCTATATAGTATAGATCTGCCTGGTATTTGGTAATTACTACCCGATGGCCTTCTCTATATAGTATAGTTCTGCCTGGTATCCGGTATTTACTACCCTATGGCCTTCACCATACAGTATAGTTCTGTCTGGTATCCAGAATTACTACCCCATGGCCTTTTCCATACATTATAGTTCTGCCTGGTATCCGGGAAATACTACCAGATGACCTTCTCCATCTAGTATAGTTCTGCCTGGTATCCAGTAATTACTACTCGATGGCCTTCGCCATACAGCATCGTTCTACATGGTATCCAGAATTACTACCTCATGGCCTTCTTCTGACTTTAAAATAGAGTTTTCACTGATCACGTTGATGTTCTGACAATGAGGAGAGGTGTCTATTTTTGTCACTAAGGAAATTATTTTTCTCAAGATTCCAAGGAGGATCCAGATTTCTAGGGTATCTAGATTGCTCAATTTTGCAGGAAAGCACCATTCGTAAATGTTACAAAATAAAGTTATTTAATGCAAACTGAATGCTCATTATTATGCTCTGCGCTCGACCCAGTCCCCAGTTTGATACTCACGTCATCTCTCCCCTGTCTTTCCCCATTGTCCACTCTTCTTATTGAGCCACTGCGTGCCAACTAGGCCTCAGATGTTGTGGTGCTCATTCTGACACTGTTACCTTACACTACATTTTTCAATTGTACATGTGACATCACCACACATGCAGTTACATTTGAGGAAGATGGCAACAGAAGGATTCTGAGTGAAGGCTGAAGGAGGTGATCAATTATTTTCTAGAATGCAAAATGGTACCCAGCTGGCCAACATTTTGCTGAATTTCTATGATGCGAATGGCAAAAGCTTTGAGTTCAGGAGAATCAGAATTTTGTAAAATTTTCAAAGAATTCCATTTTCTCCTAATAAATTCTTTAGTGGTGTTACATGCAGAACAGTTAATAGAATAACTTACCATATTTTTTTAACTGTATTATTATGCATTGTTAATATAGTGCTATCATATTCCGTAGCACTTATAATACCATGACAGGCTTAGTTGACATTGTGAGTTAAAGGAGTATTTCCATCTCCAAGATCCTATCCCAGCATGTAGTAGATGTGACAATAATAATATTAGCAAACACCCCCAATTAGAAATTTAGTATAGTTTTCCTGATTGGCTATGCTACTTACCTCATGTGAAGGGCATTGTAAATGTTTAGGTATCCATGGTGTTAGGTGTTGAGTTCCCGCATCTGCACAGGGGGAATCTCGAACCATCTCCGCTGCGGTCTCCCATTCTTCTCCAGCCACAGTGGAGTCTGCTCAGCGGAGACATCGGTCCCAGCGTCTAGCTCAGGCTAATACTGGACAACTGGTTACTACTGCCCTTCCAGGCTCTGTTCTTGTAGCCAGCAATGTTCAGCAGCGAACAGGTCTTTCTGGGACTAAGTCCAGATTTTCCCTTTCTGAGCATGCCCACAGAATGACCTCCCATTGGAGGTTGGGGGTCACATGCTCAGATGCAGCAGATCCCATTGGTCCTTTATTGGAAGGTCCTGAAGGTGCTGCAGCTATATAAGCTTCGCATGGCCGCACGGCCATGCGCTAGTATACAATTGTTATCGTGTGTGTGTTGATGAGTGCAAGTCGTTCCTTAAAAAACCCATCCCTTGTGTATGACTGTTCGCGTAAGGAGTATGGCTGCAATCTAGCGCCCGGCTGAACTCACAGCTTTAACGCACGAAACAGCGTCTAACTGCTGTGACCGCCAGTGCAGCACCGTGCGCTATTAGAGCGCTTACCTTACCCAAGTCTGGGTGGTTTGTGGCGTCCGCTAGTGTGGCACATCATGCACTTCTGTGTATATTAGTTACTCTTATACCCCAATTGTGGTGTCGATCGCAAGAGGTCTACACTAACTCTAATCCTGTGTCCTGGGATAGAGTTCTGTGGTTCCTTGCTTGCGCTCTCTGTGCGGTACCCGCGACCCTGTGACTTAACAGAAATCGCTTTCTTCATAAAGGGTGAAGTTAACCCATGTGTGTATCCTCATTGTACCACCATATAGTCCGTCATTACTAAGCAGCAGGTTCCATCTCTGCACGGTGGACCCCGGGCTGCGAACGCACCTTATTGTATGTAATTATTTGGTGCATTCCGCTAGCCCTAACACATGGTTATGATCACTAGAAACTAACTGTCACTGTATGAGTGGCCGTAACCATGGATACCTAAGCTACTGCAATGCCTTGCATATGGGGTAAGCAACATATCAAATTAGGAGAACTATGCTACATTTCTAATTGGAGATATTTACTAATATTATTATTATTAGTACATCTACTACATATTGAGATAGGACCTTGGAGATGGTAATGCCACTTTAAGGCTTCACACTTGCGTCATCTGGCGGCCATCACAATGCGTCAACACAACATACCGACGGACTTTGTGAAAATTTGGGACAACGTGGGCAGCGGATGCAGTTTATCAATGCATCCGCTGCCCATTCTAAAGTCCCAGGGAGGAGGGGGCGGAGTTCCGGCCACGCATGTGCAGTAGGAAATGCAGGATCCAATGAAGGACCGTGATGACGGTTCACCAAAACTCGACGCATCCAGTGCACAACGGACGTGAGGTATGGCCATACGTCACGATCCATCGGCAATTCAAGTCTATGGGAAAAAAACCGCATCCTGCGGGCACATTTGCAGGATGCGTTTTTTTCCCAAAACGACGCATTGCGACGGAGGCCAAACGACGCAAGTGTGAAAGTAGCCTAAGTCCCAACCGACCTTCTCTCTCTATCATGCATGTCTATTTGCCCTACCTGGACATATGAGAAGTGGCTGTTTTCACGAGACAACCCAATTCACTCAATTAAATGTCATAAGAATAGCAAACAGAGTATGCCAAGCCTTTTATCCTTGCAACATATAAATAAATCCAGGCAAATACTGGCAATTGACTGAAGGTCAAATTTCATTGTTCATATGAGGACAACTTGAACTTATAAATATTATTAACTACAGAAAGAGAACTTTAACCTTGTCATCGAGGATTTCTTATTGTATTGCAGCTGGTGTAACCGTTTTCTGGCCTTCGTCATTCTACCTCATTGTGCATACCAACAAAGGTCTATACTTACAGGTGCACCTAATTCCAATGATGCAATTGTATGTTGTTCTGGAGCCGTCTTACAAGGAGAAAATGTGTGGTAATAATCAGTATTTACTGGAAAATATGGACTTTATTAGAAATTTACTTTTTACAGTTATTGCTAAGTGGGATGAAATAAAATAGCTGATACCCTTCCATGATAAGTATTTGGTGAGTTTTTGACACGGTGTATAACTGTTCCAGCAAAGTGGATGGAATTTATAGAAATCTCATTCCCGCTGTTCGTTTTTTTTTAACACACCATAAACTAATCTATGGTGCGTTTTTGTAATTCTCAATCCTCGATTTCTCATGAAGGAAATATGTTTTTTGTTGTTGATTTTCACCAAAGACTTGAACGAGATGAAGAAAATCTAAAAGCAAAAGATGCGTTTTTGGTGCTTTTCCGCAGCTGAAAGACTGTAAAAATGCATGACTTTATCAACAGCAAAAAGCAGTTTTCTTTAAAACATAACTATAAAAAGGAGACAAAAACAGTAGCAGAATAAAAACGCCATAAAAACACATGTAAAAAATGCACTTAAAAATACAATGAACAAACACTGGTAAATTAAATACTCAAACTTAGCCTTCTACATCAAGGCTTAACAATAGTTTTAATTTTAGTTTTGTAAATAGAACTTGATAAAAGGGAAGTCTGTTAGCACAATGATGGATTATGGGAAAATGGGAAAATATCACATTGTTTTTCAAACTAAGATGCCTAATGGTATAATAAATTTGGCAAAACTCTATAGACATATTTAGACACCTTTCTTTTTGCTACATGACTTTCTGGTGTATCTTACACCAATGTTAAGCACTATAAGAGTGACGGAAAAGTTTATTATTTTTTGCATTTTCTTTGGCTTTTCTTAGCTAAGTTTCAACAATTTTAAAGTTCATGCGCAGAGTTAATAAAAATATTGTAAAGAATTTCCCAAAAATTAGGCACGAAAAGTGTAATACACAAACTCGATACATTTGATGTGTTGCTTGTTCAGGATACTTTTTGCTTAGTCAATGTCTCACAATATATTTATAAAAACATAGGATTTTTTTCATATTTAAACTGGGTTCATATTAGAGATTATTCTTATAGTTTACATTACTTTTTAAAATGAAGTTTAATACCATTCTTTTATTTTTGCTTTTGAGAGATCAAGGGAAACAAAAAAGTCAAATTGAGTAGTATAGCGTTCTAACAGATTTCCTTTACAGTGTTAGTGTCCATTCCATTTTCAGATTACAAATAATTTATTTTATAATCATTCATTGTGGATGTTCAAATAATAATCTGTTTTTATAAAGGTCTATGTGGGAACTTCAACAGTATCCAGAAAGATGACCTGCGATCTAGTAGTGGCGCTCTAGAAAGCAATATTGTCGATTTTGCCAATTCATGGAAGGTCAGTTATAAATGCAAAAATATCAAACCTGTCCATGAACACCCCTGCATTTACGGAATGGAAATAGGTAATGTATGGTTCTTCTATTCTGTATAGAAAACAATATTCTTATATTTAGTTGTTCAATACTTTAAAACACTTTATAAAAAAAATCCCTTAAAGATGTTTCAATCATTTCAACTTTTTTCCAAGCCACAAAAAATATTACTTTTTAGTGAGCGGATTTGTCAAAATTTGACATACCGTAATTAATATACATATATAACTTATACCAAATTTAACAGTGCTTTAGTTGGTATAAAATAGCAGTGACCACATTTTTTATGATAAAAAATACATTTTTTTATTTCATTATTTTTTTTTTTAAATGTAAAAAACAGGAATATTTGCTGAAAAGATTTTGAAGGCAAAATTCAAATAGTTGTAATTAAGCGGCACTAGTGTTTTTTCTTATTAAACCATCCTTGGCTTAAATACTTATAGAAGATGTTTTTATTTTAAAAAGAGATACATGCTATCCTAATCAAGTGAATATAACTGGATTTAAGGTGTGCATAAATCACCTCTCTTTGTCCAAAAATTTGTAGGAAGCTGCTAATATTTCATATGACCAATGGATGGCAAAACTTCACTAAAAGAGGTAATGTGTTCAGTGATAACAAGACAGCCAAAAGGTCTGTTTCTAAGTACATGGGTGAAAGTTTTAAGTTTGTTTCAATGTCAATCAGAAAATATATATATATTTATTCAGCCACAATAACTTGAACCCCCATATGCAACGAAAAGCTTAAGATTGAACAATGAAGCCAGGAGTAAAGTTGATTGGGGTTAGCATATATCATGTCACAGTGAGGTAATATGCAATTTATTATTTACAATGCTTCTTTATATACACTGCTCAAAAGAATAAAGGGAACACTGAAATCCCACATCCTAGATATCACTGAATGGAATATTCCAGTTGTAAATCTTTATTCATTACATAGTGAAATGTGTCGAGAGGAATAAAACCTAAAAATGATCAACGTAAATCACAACTAATATCCCATGGAGGTTTGGGGTTTGAATGATGGTCAAAATCATAGTGGAAAAATGCAGTTACAGGGTGATCCAACTTCAGTGGAAATGCCTCAAGATGTGGAAATGATGCTCAGTAGTGTGTGTGGCCGCCATGTGCCTGTATGACCTCCCTACAACACCTGGGCATGCTCCTGATGAGGCGGCGGATGGTCTCCTCACGGATCTCCTCCCAGACCTGGACTAAAGCATCCCCCAACTCCTGGACAGTCTGTGGTGCAACGTGACATTGGTGAATGGTGTGAGACATGATGTCCCAGATGTGTTCAATCGGATTTAGGTTTGGGGATTTGGTGGGCCAGTCCATAGCTTCAATGCCTTCATCTTGCAGGAACTGCTGACACACTCCAGCCACATGAGGTCTGGCATCGTCCAGTATTAGGAGGAACCCAGGGCCAACCACACCAGCATATGGTCTCACAAGGGGTCTGAGGATCTCATCTCGGTACCTAATGGCAGTAAGGCTACCTCTGGCGAGCACATGAAGGGCTGTGCGGCCCTCCAAGGAAATGACACCCCACATCATTTCTGACCCACTGCCAAACCGGTCATGCTGAAGGATGTTGCAGGCAGCAGATCGCTCTCCACGGCATCTCCAGACTTTGTCAAGTCTGTCACATGTGGTCAATGTGAACCTGCTTTCATCTGTCAATAGCACAGGGCCCCAGTGTCAAATTTACCAATCCTGGTGTTCTGTGGCAAATGCCAAGTATCCTGGACAGTGTTGGGCTGTGAGCACAACCCCCTTTCTTTGGACGTTGGGCACTCAGACCATCCTCATGGAGTCGGTTTCTAACCGTTTGTGCAGACACATGCACATTTGTGGCCTGCGGGAGGTCATTTTGCAGGGCTCTGGCAGTGCTCCTCCTGTTCCTCCTTGCACAAAGGCTGAGGTAGCGGGCCTGCTGCTGAGTTGTTGACCTCCTACGGCCCCCTGAACATCTCCTGGTGTACTGACCTGTCTCCTGGTAATGCCTCCAGCCTCTGGACACTACGCTGACAGACACAGCAAACCTTCTTGCCACAGCTCGCATTGATGTGCCATCCTGGATGAGCTGCACTACCTGAGCCACTTGTTTTGGTTGTTGAGTTTGTCTCATGCTGCCACGAGTGTGAAAGCACAACCAACATTCAAAAGTGACCAAAACATCAGCCAGAAAGCATTGGTAGTGAGATGTGGTCTGTGGTCCCCACCTGCAGAACCACTCCTTTATTGAGTGTGTCTTGATAATTGCCAATAATTTCCATCTGTTGTCTATTCCATTTGCACAACAGCATGTGAGATTGATTGTCAATCAGTGTTGCTTCCTAAGTGGACAGTGTGATTTCACAGAAGTTTAATTTACTTTGAGTTATATTCTGTTGTTTAAGTGTCCCCTTTACTTTTTTGAGCAGTGTGTATATGGCAACGATGATTTAATAAGATAAAATACTCGTGTTACTTAATTACAACTATATGAGTTTTTTTGCCTTCAAAATCTTTTCAGACGCTTTTCCTGCTTTTTATTTTTATTTTTTAAGAATTATGAAATAAAAATGTATTTTTTATCATTAAAAATTGTGACCACTTCTATTTTATACCAACTAAAACACTGTTAGATTTGGTGTAAGTTATCTATGTAAATTATTGCTTTAAGAAGTGATCCACAAAGATATAGGGCATTTCAATATAATTGACAATTGTGGTATTAAAAGCTTAAAATCAGCAGTTTGAATGTGGGCTGGAAATTTGATTGGCATTGTATTTTTTCAATGCAAATCACGTGTACACTATAATGCTCTAGGCGGGAGAGCATATTTAACATTTGTAAAAATGTTTAAAAAGTTATACTCGCCAGCCCTTACCTCTACGAACTATGCTCCTACCAGAAATATTCCTTGGTCCAGCTACTGGTGGGGTCTTCACTTGGGCATTTATGGAGTTTTCCAGCAATGTATGATGTCAAACAATGCTTACCTTGACCCAGCGTAAATGTTATATCATGATGTTGCCTCTTCGTAAGGGCGGAAGATACTAAAGATGTCAGGTGCTGGAAAATGTTGAAATGGCCTAGTGAAGAGGACACTAGTGATAGGGCAAAAAAAAAAACATATGAAGGCTGGAAGAGTATTATTTTTTTAACCCCTTACGTGTCATTTTGCTCAATTTATGTCAATTGAATCACATAAACATTGGATTCTGGAGAACACAAACGTTTTTCTAAATTTTAAGCAAATTTGATGTGCTCCAAAATGAATTACACATCTCCACTGTTAGTGAAAGGCAAAACATTGGGGGTGATTAGGCCATATGTGATGTTTAGGATTTAGAATATCTCTCCTCTTGCTACTATGAATCACTCTCACTCTAATGATTTGTGATCATTTAGCTGAAACTCAGCTCAAGAACCATAAACAGGATTGTTTCCCACATTGTTTTATTTAAAGTGAAACAGTCAGCATGCTTAGCTAGGTAATCCCAGAGCAGCACGAGATTGGGGTTGAGACACAGATTTCAGTGATGTGTCACTTATGAGACTGTGTGCTGTTTATTCCATACAATGAAAGTTTTATCACCAGGAGATTATCATTTCCTGGACTACATAGCACATGAGCCCTGGTCCGACCACGCCCCATGCTCTGATAAGCAGCTTACTGACTACATACAATGTACACAGAACTGCTTTCTGAGCTTTGCTACATGTTACATCTAAAAACTCTGAATGTGTCAGAACTGCTGCACCCAGTAAACTAAGTGACACATCGCTGGAAACAGGGTCTCTTTCCCTACATTATGCTCCTCTCGGATGAGGTAGCGAAAACCTGGTGACAGATTCGCTTCAATGCATCAAATGATGAAAATCTTAATAAAGGTTTTCTTTTTAAATTAGATACCACTTTTCATATTGTGTTTCTTGGGAAGGCAAGCTGTTGGTGGAGATTCTGCTGTTGGGATGTTCACACTATTTCTTCATATCATTAGTGGAATAAACTCTGTGGTTCTTGTGTTTTTATTTGTATACTAGTGAAAACTATAGGGGAACTTAGTTAGAAATAGCTTAGCAGTGTACATAGAATGGGCGAGAAATCAGGAATGAAGAAAATGAGAATTGTTCTTAAAGTTTTGCAAACTGCACATTCAGCTGACCAAGGGTTTTATTGCTGTTTTTTTTTCTTCTGTAAACAGAGAAATATGCTCATTATTGGTGCAATGTATTGCTGGACACCGACGGACCATTTGCTGCTTGTCATTGTTTGGTCAGCCCGGCAGCTTATCAGCAGGTAAAAAGTCACAACCTTGTTATCCTGAATAAATAATAAACACTAAGGTTTCCACATTTTTTCACTGAATTTTTTTTTTCTTTTTTGGCTGCACTTATTTTTTAAAATAAATGTCATTGTCATTAGAATAAGGACTCGCTCACACTAGGGTATCACTCAGACGAGTGCCATGCAATGTTTTATCGGACAGCATAAGGACCAAAGTTATACCATGGGGCAGTGCAGATCTGCGATTTTATTCTCATGCCAAGTCGGCAGGAGAAAATAGTCACAGCTAGGGTTGAGCGAAACGGGTCGGCCATTTTCAGAGGTCGCCGACTTTTGGCAAAGTCGGGTTTCATGAAACCCGACCCGACCCCTGTGTGGGGTCGGCCATGAGGTCGGCGATCTTCTGAATCTGGTATCGGAATTCCGATACTGAGTTCCGATATGTTTGCAATACCTAATAGGAATATACTCACCCTCGGACGCGCCCTGCTTCTTTCCGGCAGCCTTCCGTCCTAAGAATCAGCGCTTGAAGGACCTTCGGTGATGTCGCGGCTTGTGATTGGTCGCGTGAGCGGTCACATGGGTGGTCGCGCGACCAATCACAAGCTGCGACGTCATCTAAGGTCCTTCAAGCGCTGATTCTAAGGAAGGAAGGCTGCCGGTTAGTACCAGGGCGCGTCAGAGGGTAAGTATAGCAATATTTTTTATTTTAATTCTTTATTTTACACTTAAATATGGATCCCAGGGCCTGAAGGAGAGTTTCCTCTCCTTCAGACCCTGGGAACCATTGGAAACCCAATGCACTGCATTGGGTTTCGTGTTTCGGCCGACCCCGACTTTTTTATAGGATCGGCCGATTTCACTCGACCCGACTTTTGAAAAAGTCGGGTTTCGTGAAACCCGACCCGATTCTATAAAAGTAAAAGTCGCTCAACCCTAGTCACAGCAAGGAGTTTGCAAGGAGTTTGTATGTTCTCCCTGTGTTTGCAGCAGTGTCTTATCCTCACTGTACTTCAATAATAAAAGGACAGTGTCATCAGATATAGGAAAATATTCTAAACTATCCTACAGTTTTGCAAATTTCAACCTGGCCGTTAACACTAAATTTAGAACCATACTTCTAGTAAAAATCACCTTTCCACAGTCTTCTCATCATCACAGGCAAGATGATAATTGATAATACTTTTAGATACAACAGATAACACAAGATCCAGTATTCAAAATCGGTGAGAGTCACAACTCACCTTTTGCACAACGACATCATGCCTAGAAATCTCTCCTATAGAAGTTGATAAAATCCAGAATGCTCTAACTTGTCATTATGGCTGCTTTACATCATGCCTCAAAATGCTATTAACAGAAGCTCAGCCAAGATGACTGTCCTCATAACTATGTATATAAAATAGAATTAAAGTGGATGTCCAGTTTATTTCTATTTTAGCAAATGTTTGGGCCATGATTTACAGACAGATTCTACAAACAGAAAATGTGGTTTGAAAATGGAATATGATTCATTAGCTGTTTTTTTTTTTTTTTTAGCAATATAGGTGACATATTGCCTCTATTTTTCCAGCATGCAGTACTAATTACGGTAGATTACATGACTAAAATAATATTTCTCAAAATGCCTTATTCACATGAGGACAATGGATTACAGTATTTTAAAATCAATTTAAACATGAGTTTTGAGCATAGAGAGAGTATATGGAGGCTCATACCTGTCCACATTTGCACCCATGGCTAAATCATATAAATGCATAATTGAGACTACAAATTCACAATATCCTTGAATGATGATGTAACACCCCAGGAATTAGGCTGTTAAAGTGGTGTTGCTTTCCTTTCGGGGAGGGTGATGCCATGCCTGGAAGCAAGGAAGATCCCTTTAACAGGTGGAACACATACAGTATATGTAACATGTTCCGATTCCAGGCAAAGAGGGGGAGCTCTGAACCTGGTTTCAGGGTATCTTCCCCCAGATATATATATTTTGGCTTGGAGGCGGAGTTAGTTAGTTGGTCAGTGAGTTGGAGAAGAGAGCAAGAAAGCTGGGGCCGTGCAGCCACGTGGTGCTGCAGCTCCAGGGCAGAGTGGAGAAGCAGGAGCGTTGCTTTGGTAACAATTGCTCGAGGGGAGAAGCAGAGGAGAATTAAGGAGCTGGAAGGGAGCTGTGACTGGGCTCCTTCCAAGCTGAAGCGCAGGAACCAGGCACCGGGAGCCCAAGGCTGTGTGGAATTGTATGTCCCATAGCAGAACTGGAGGGCAGAAGATTTCAGGTCATCTGTCCGCACCCACACCATAAAGTACAGCAACACACAGAGCCTGGAGTCATGATAGAGATCCTGTAAAAGGTTGTGTTGCCTATCATGCGGGCACTGTCCTAGGACAGGGAAAGAGAGGACCTTCTGTGGAGCCAAAGGCAGCAAAGGACTTGCCTAAAAGCACGAGAAGGAAGGCTTTCTAAACTCACCTGAGAATGGGATCCATAATTGCTTCCAGGCCAACCGGACCTCACCAACACCTGTTACCAGTACCCTGGACTGTGGCCGTAACCACCAGTAAATAGGTAAAGAGACTGCAACCTTGTGTCCTCTGATTATTTCTGTCACCACACCATTCTTGCCAAATACACTGGGAGCCCTGGGACCCAGCTTCACCTGTGGGAAGCCAAACCATCTCTGTTGCAGTGCCATCACTCCCCAGAGGACCCCTTTAAGCAGCATCGGTAACCTCGGACCAAATATCACAGGTGGTGTCACAAGCATTGCTTATTCTAAAAATCCCTTTAAAGACATTCTCTTTAATTTGGATGCCCAGGGCCACGGACCGGGTTACTGCCGCCGAGACTTTGCCTTTAATGACCACCGGACCAGGTACCGAGTACCCCTTGGCCCTGGTGGGCGCTCCAATGACATTTCAATGTATTTTTTTTCTACATCCACCAATTGCCGCTGTCCCACTGATTCTGTTACAGCTTTTCTTTTTCTTCTGTTCCAAAGATACGTGCCTTTGCAAATTTGCAAATTTTCCCTTTAGCCAACTGAGTGCATACCAAAGAACTTATTCGGGGGTGTTTCATTTTTCTCCTGTGTTGCTGACCAACCAAATAACTGGAAATCCACAAAAAGGTTCGGTATTATCTGCCCGGTTGGTTGATATGAAAATCTGGATCTTCATAACCTTGGAACAGAGGGGAAAAGAAGAAAAATAAAAAAATGTTTCTGAGTCAGTAGAGCAAAGCAAATTGCAGGAGCTCGGTTTAAGTAAAAAAAATCCAGTGAAAAGTTTTCTTTATATTTCACTCCCAGCTGTTATAATAGTATGTTTGCTATGAATTGAATGCAAAGAATTACCGTAGATATGATGTCAGCTACTAAATGAAAATGAAAATGAAAATGAACAGCTTATATGCAATTTTTTTTTCTCTCTTAGAAATGTCTCTTTGACACTTGTGCTTGCAAAAGAGCTGAGGATTGTCTATGTGCTTCCATTTCCTCCTATGTCTGGGCTTGTGCATCTGCAGGTGTTACATTATCTGGATGGAGAGAAGATATCTGCAGTAAGTGCAAATCTATATTGCCTTATTGTGAAGAATCAACCCACGATGGGAATTTACTAAGCAAAATGCACCAGATTTCTGGCTAAACTTATGCTAAATAATGGTTTAAATGCTTTGCACCCACATATTTATGTGTCTTAGACACTTTTTATGAGTCTTTCTACAGGGGGCTTGACTTAGAGTAAAAGGTGTGGCTTAGTAAGGAAGGGGATGTGGCCTAAAAGGGAAGCAGTCAGCACATTTTTACACAAGAAAGTAGTGTTATCACTATATAGTTATGCGATAGTTAAAGGTGGGAAGGCACATCCAAAAACACTGACCTTAGACTGCACCCTGTGCTCCCTAGCATCCCAAGATGGATCCTTTTCCCCATGCGCCATCATATTCTAAGCCCTTGTTGGCCCTGAGCTAGCCCTAACTAGTGAGTAAAGCAGTAAGACACTAGTCTCACTACTATGGTAATGATAATAACAAAAAATACTATCGGAGAGAAAAAAGTGCAAATAGGGTCTCATCCGTGGTGGAGATAGTAAGGTATGCAATCAGAGTGAACTCACCTGATGTATCTTTACTTTAGATCATAGAAACTCATCAGAGTTGATAGGTGCTGCAGATCCACTGGTCAAAGGATCCGATAGCCAAAGAAGGTGGTATCAAACTGGAGAAATTTATGGATATCACCTGTGCTGCTGTACAAATCACGATCCACACAGGAGATGTATACTCCTGAAGAAGAAGTCATAATGACTTTGAAACGCGTTGAGTGAATAAACCATCAATTCTTTCTTACAACCGTGTTGATCGTGATTTGTACAGCAGTGCAGGTGATATCCAAAATTTCTCCAGTTTGATACTACTATGGTAACGAAACACAGGGAGGGAAACAAGCAAGGAGAGATTAGTCAACAAATGGCACTCCGCTGGAAAAACTTCTCCAGGGGCTAGAAAGACTGAACAACCTGGTTTTGGGAAGTTTTGCTCCACCCAGCATGTAAACAGGGCAATCCTAAGCATGATGGAGGGCAATTGTTGCCTCTGCGTTTTTGAGAATACATCCTCAAAACCAGGGCAGAAAAGAGGGTAAGGTTTTAGTGGAAATGGTAGAGAGAAGAGCATTCAGGCAGTTATAACCTAACCTAGGGCTACATAAAAAAACCTCATCTAAGAGTCAGTCGGAAGGGAGAAAGTCCAGGATTGAGGATCCCCTTGAAGGGGAGAAACAGCAATCCCCACCCGCTGTTCCTCACAACTAGCGGTATGTGGACAAAACCTCAAGTAAAGTTTGCAAGCTTCTCTAAACACCACAAATCTGTGGCTGGAAGGGCTACCATGGGTTCAGGATGAGTCTGACTGTTACCAAGATCACCAGACCGAGATCTGCTGTTGCAAACCAAAGTTCACAGATCTGACACTTCCAGAAACAGATGCTGCATCCGTTTTGCAAGATCAGAAACAGGATCCATGCTAGTTTCCTAAAAGAGAAAATGTGGTCCCTTATAATATCACACTTGAAAAAGGGAAAAGACCTGAGTGCGGTGAAAACAAGGGAAAGAAGGTAAAGGGTGCCCTGATGATAGATAAAGGGGAGAAGGGACCCTTCTAAGCACTCACATGAGACTACATCCTGAGCTCCATATCATCCCTAGACAGATCCATCCCCATTATTTTCTAAAGGGGACACTCAAAGAGAATAATTTATTTTAGGGAGGCACTCAGGGAGCATTATTTGTTTCAAAAGGGGTCCTCAGGGGGAATTGACATTAGGTTATGGGACACATGCTTGCCTTGGCAAAGGCACACTATGTCATTGAATGAGATTACATTTTGCTTATTTTTGTTTCCTTCGTTAGTATTTGTTGCTTCTGGGAAAAATAGTGTTTCATTACAGTATTACCGTAGTCATTTAGGATCCCGCTATGGTTTGGGGTATACAGTAGCTAATCATAACTTTTATTTTCTTTCTTTTCTCCTAGGGAATTTCAAATACTACTGCCCCCCATCATTTGTATACAGTTATACAGTGACTACCTGCATTCCCACCTGTCGTTTCCTATCTAAACCAGACCCTGCTTGTAACATCAAGTTCCATACTGTTGATGGTTGTGTCTGTCCAAATGGAACATATCTAAATGATAAAGGAGTTTGTGTGAAAAGGGAAGACTGTCCATGCTACTATAAGGGGATTCCTGTGTCAGACAATGAACCTTTGAGTGTAGGACGACTAATATGGTAATGTAAGCTATTTGTAATTATTAACTCATGCTACCTTTAAACCAAAATTAGCAAATTCAATTTTTTTTTTCAATGATGTTACTGTTAGGCGCCAGGATTCTCCCACTGCACGGGGTAGACCCAAAGCCTTGTCTGCCTCTGCGGTCTGAGTGGCAACATCTACTAGAGGGAGCTCGATATCCCTTTCAGGTCTTTACTGACCATAAGAATCTGCTTTACTTGCAGAAGGCCCAGTGGCTGAATTCTCACCAGGCCAGATGGTACTTATTCTTCTCCAGGTTTAACTTTACTCTTCATTTTCTCCTGGGAGAAGAATTTGCGCTCCGATGCCCTATCTGATTCTGTTGTCTCATCTGAGGAGGGAGGCAAGCCACAGCTTAATGTCCCTTCAGAGTGTCCTCAAACGGTGGCTCCGGTGTCAATGGAGCAGGTGCCTCCCGGCAAATCCTATGTACCACCTAACCTGTACCTGGAGGTCCTCTTTTGGGCTCATTCTTCTAAGTTAGAAGGGCATTTCAGCATCAAAAGGACCACTGAGCTGGTGGCGAGAACTTATTGGTTGCCTCAGTTGGCACGGGATGTAAGGAATTATGTTCAGGCTTTCATCTCACGTGCCAAGAATCGGTCTTCCCGGCAGAGATCTGCAGGCTTGTTACTTTCTTTGCGGGTGGCAGATAGGCCCTGGGAGATGGTAGGGATGGATTTTATTGTGGACTTGCCCAAGTCTTGTAACAACAGGGTTATTTGGGTAGTCACCGACCATTTCTCCAAAATGGTTCATCTGGTACCTCTCCCACGTGTGACTTTGGCACTAGCCTCGGCGGTACTTTTTATAAAACATATCTTCTGCCTTCATGGGATGCCTGACTAGATTGTCAGTGATTGGGGTGCCCAATTCGCATCTCGGTTCTGGAGGGAGCTTTGTCAGCTGTTAAGCATAGAGCTCAATTTCTCTTCGGTGTACCATCCCGAGATGAATGGGCTGGTGGAGAGGGCCAACCAAACCCTCATCACGTACCTATGGCATTTTGTTTCTGCCAGGCATGATGAATGGGCATTTTTGCTGCCCTGGTGGAGTTTGCATGAAATAACTCTGTCTCTGACTCAAATGGGCAGATGCTGTTCCTCCTTAATTACGGTCAGAATCCGCGAGTACTTGTGCCCATGCCCATCGCATCCTCTGATCCTAGGGTGGTGAATTGGGCAGAGGAGGCACGTGACATCTGGGATTGCTAGCAGGATGCCATTAAGGCTTCTAAGGAGAGGATGAGGGTCTCCGCCGACGTGCATCATCGTCCAGCTCTGGTTTTTGCCCCTGGCTATTTAGTGTGACTCTCTGCTCGTAAGATCAGGCTGCGTGTAGAGATCACTAAATTTGCTCCCCATTACCTAGGTCCTTTAAAGGTTTTGGAACAGGTGAACCCTGTGGTATATCGTTTCAGCCTTCCTCCACATCTGAACATTGCCGACACCTTCCATGTCTCTCTATTGAAACCTGTATATATGACGCAATCGTCCAGGACTCCTGTCAGAAGTTCAGATGCATCCTCGGATGATTTTGAGGTCAATGCCATTGTCGGTCCAAGGTGGTGCTCAGCAAAAAAATCTCTTTGCTGGACTGGAAGGGTCATGGATCAGAGGATAGAACCTGGGAGCCAATTGAGCAAATTTGTGCCCCTCAGCTCATTGCAGCTTTCGAGCGCGACGAACGTCGCTGGAAGGGAGGCCTAGCAGTGGGGGTAATGTTAGGTGCCAGGATTCTCCCACTGCACAGGGTAGATCCCAAGCCTTGTCTGCCTCTGCTGTCTCCAATTCTGCTTCAACTGCAGTGGGAGCTGCTCAGCAAAGACTTCAGTCTCAGCGTCTTGCCCAGACTCATGCTGTCCGCTTGGTTACTGCAGGCTCTCCAGCCAAAGCTATAGCAATTAGCAATAGGCAGCGGCGAGCACGCGTTCCAGAGGCTAAGTCCATAAATCACCCTACTGAGCATGCTCATGAGGTGGTGACCTTTCATTGGTGGTCGGTCGTCAGCTGGTCGGGTGACAGTTCTGGATTGGTCCACAAACAAGGTCCTGTCCGACTGGACTTGAACAGGAATGTATAAAAGGTTTCCTGGAATGCACGCCGGCGTGCTAAGATCATTTGTGTTATGTGTGTGAGTGGATACGCTACCACTCTGTGTGCACATGTGCCACTTCTAGCATGGCGAATGAGTGTCTAGGCAGGCAGTGTAGGGTGGGAACTCCCGCTTGACTTAGCATCTGACTCCGGTCGTGTGTGCGGTTAGCACAGCTGAGTTTCAGAGCAAGCACAATCACCAGCCTAGACATCTCTGGGGGGTTACTACAGGGCCCCCAACTAGTGTCATTGTTGTTCTGCTCCTGTGTTGCCTAACAGTGTATAGCTCTAAGTGCTCCCTTGTACAGTACCACACTGTGGAGTAACAGAGCTAGTTACTTTGCGCTCCGTTCACATTGAGTGACGTTTAACTCAGTGTGTTTAAGGTGCTTGCACGCAATCTCGCTCTGCCATTGTTCACTAGCTGCTGTTACCATCTCTGCATGGTGGACCCCGGGTTGCGATCTCACTTAGTCATAATTTATATTTAGTGTAATTTGCCAACCCTAACAGTTTCATTTATTATTAATTCTGCTGGAAATATTGGCGGGAAAACTACAAAACCTATTCAATAAGGAAAAATGTTGCATAAATTCACAGCATAAGATAAGAAAAATATAGGCAAAAAAAATCCAGGTAACTGGTGCTCCCAAAGACTAAAAATGAATCATTCATCAGAATTCACAAAAAAATGTGTTAGGAACGCAATGCATTTCGGCTGTACCTCAGTTTGGTCTAACCTGGTAGGAAGTTGTGTTTTTCATGCATACTCATTTTGATTTCCCAGATGTTACTCCATCTCAAGTCTGCCAAGTGTGTCTGCTGGGTACCACAGAAGTGGTGCAGGGCACATACAAAATTGTCATTTTGCATACTTCTTTTCTGCGGACAGGAATTAGTGGCAATGTTGTGGAAATCATATCTGGCTTCACTGCTCTCATACTGCACCACCAAACATCTGAGGAAGGCTGGGTACATCCAAAACACATGTTTTCAATAAATCTTTCTGGTGGTCGATCCATTTTTTGACTTTTGGAGAGCAAGTTACCTGAATTTTATCAGTCTGATTATGCTTTGTTGGAACTCTCCCTGGGAGACTTTACCACAGCAACCAAGTCAGCTGCACCCTTCCGCAATTGTTCACAAGGTTAATGGAGCTGTGCCTACCTGCACAACCTCAGCAGGAGAGAGATATTTCTTTTATTCCCTTTAACGAACTGGGGTATTTCAGATTTTGTTTCTTGCTCCCTTCTTCCCAGAGCCATAATTTTTTTTTAATTTTTGTGTCAATATGGCCATGTGAGGGCTTGTTCATTGCAGGACAAGTTGTACTTTTGAACGACACCATTGGCTTTAACATATCATGTACTGAAAAACAGGAAAAAAATTCCAAGTGTGGGGAAATTGCAAAAAAAACAATTGTAATATTTATTGTAATAAAACACATAAGAAAAATCTGTTCCTTTCTCCAATTGTGAGCCACTTCTTCCCCTCACACCTTTCCTCCTGAACTTATCATCCACGCTGGAAAAAATTTAAATCTATCTAGGAGCAGGGAAAACTGTATACAACAGTACTGAGCTGTATGACTGTGAATCCAGCTTTAGTGTTATCTTATTCAGTTGTTTCAAGCTGCAACTCAATTTTCCTTTTCATTCCTGTCTCATATGTGCTAAACGCTCCTCTTTCCCTCTCACCTTTCCCTATATTATAAAAGGCTGTGTGTAACCTCGCTGTGCGACAGCCCGTCTTACTTTGACAATGGATTTTAGCTGTTTTTTTATTTTTATTTTTTTTTTAGCGAGGATGATGCATTCAAGAGACAGGAAACTTCTTACGAACTAATACATGCGCCGGGGTGATGATGCATTCAAGAGACAGGGGAGCAAAATAAGTGGCTCATAAGTAGTGGAAGAAGTAGATTTATTTGATAAAATAGATTACAAAGTTTCTTCCATTCGCCTGTATTATTGATCAATCTATTTATTTATGTATGGTTTGTTGAACTATTTATCTTGGTAACCTGAAAAAAACAAGATGCAGGAAACAAGTAGGTTTATTGTTTTTTTATTAACAAAAAAAACTATAGCTATTGATCTCCATCCAATATCCCAAATAAGTCAGAAAATCAGAGATATTGTCTGTAGAATGGAAAAGTTATTAAAAAAATAGGATGCAAGTCATATAATGTCCAAAAGTAGTGTCATTCTTCATCTAAACACACGCGGCTACTTATTCTGAAAAATCACCTAAACAGCAGGTGCACTATAAGTTATGCTTATTATTAGCTTTAAATACTGTTTAGCATGTTCTCACTTTCTCTTAATAGCACCTGCACAAATGGAACTTTGCAATGTATTGACCAAGGCAAACAAGGTAATCTAAATTATTCATATTAATCAATCTGTTAAAATAATAATTCACAGTGATAGTTTAAAAAAAGTTCTTATTCTCCTTGCTTTGCTTCAGTGTCATATTTACTGTGTATTTAACTGGGCAAGAGTTGAGTCAGTGTCAATCATTTCAGACATAAAGAAAATTTGGCCTTGCATGAAATATATGTAAGGTGGCTAGGGTGGTAGTCGTGGCAATGGTCTGTTCTGTTCCCACACCCTGGTGCCCCCCTCAGATGAAATATAATGTCTCTCTTGTTATGTGTACAGTGTTCACAGGAAAACACTCACAGTCACTGCCAGGTTCTTCTCACTTCCTGTCACTCCTGCTTCACAAAGCATTCTGGAGTCACAAGTCTTTTCAAGCAACACAACTTTACTGGGCAGCAACACCTTCATCACATAGGCAGCACAAGCAAACACAGAGGCATTTTCATATCTTTCCCTGCCATCCTGACAGGCTTAGATCCCAGATCCTGCTTGGGGATGATCCTGTCGAGCTGGTGCCCGTCGGCACTGTTCTTCACCTGGGGCCCCTTACTACAGCAACAGCTTTATCCCCATGACTTGTGACACTCTTTGTTAGGCATCGGGATTCTCCCGCTGCACGGGATCGATCCCATGCCTTATCTGCTTCTGCAATCTCCCATTCAGATTCGGCTGCTGCGGGTGCTGCTGAGCATAGAAGTCAGTTCCAGCGTCTTGCTCAGGCTCATGGTGTTCATTTTGTTACTGCTGCCTCTCCAGCCTTGTCTATGGTAACCAGCGATAGGCAGCGGAGACCTGACACTCTGGACTCTAAGTCCAGAAATCACCTTACTGAGCATGTCCGTGATGTGGCGTCTTCCTATTGGTGGTCGGATTTCTCCAGCTCTGGTGATGTGGCAGCTCTGGATTGGCCCCTGGACGATGTTTCAGCCGACTGGGCGTGAGTGTTGGGGTGGAGCCTTTTATTTTGTATAAATGACTCCCAGTGGCACCTGAGAGTGCTCTCGTGTCATTTATGTGTGGCTATGCGAGTGGAGACTCTACCACTCTGTCTGCATGTGTTTTGTGTCTCTGTAGCTTTGGGACTATACATGTTGGCAAGCAGCTAGCATCAGTGGGGGCAATTAGTCGCTTGGCTCAGCATCTGTTACCTACATGTGTGTGGTTAACACAGTAGAGTTTCAGAGCAAGCTCAACCCTCTAGTCAGGGTATTATGCCCAGCATCTGTTTCATTTCTGTGTGCGTTTCAGAGCAAGCTCAACCCTCTAGTCAGGGTATTATGCCCAACATCTGTTTCATTTCTGTGTGCGTTTCAGAGCAAGCTCAACCCTCTAGTCAGGGTATTATGCCCAACATCTGTTTCATTTCTGTGTGCGTTTCAGAGCAAGCTCAACCCTCTAGTCAGGGTATTATGCCCAGCATCTGTTTCATTTCTGTGTGCGATTGACACAGCTCCGTTGCGGAGCAAGCGTTTTCATTGTGTTTTCCCTGTGATGTTTAACAGGGCATACCACTCAGTATATGTTGGTTCAGTACTCCTCTGTGGAGTTATGGAGTTTGGTGCTTAGTGTTCTGGTCATATTATGTAGCGTTAACACAGCGTGTCCAGGCAATCGCTCACTGTTTGTCCCATCATTGCTTACTGGCAGCAGTTTATCTTCTCTGCACGGTGGACCTCGGGTTGTGATTGCATTTTATTATTTATTTTTATTTAGTGCAAGCCGCCAACTCTAACACTCTGTTTCACTACTGCTCACACGACCTGCCCTTGGGCAGGCAGCCTGGGCTTCTGCCTCTAATCAGGAAATATCCTGACTATACTTCCCTGCTCTGTGCTGTCCCTCCCATTTACTAAACCCCTGTGCTGCCTATCTCTTACTCTACTCTATGCTGCTCTCCATCACAAATGTGCCCCCCTCTATTCTTCCCCATTATTGTCCTATACTATTGTATGTCCTATTCTAGCCCTAATCCTACGAACAGTACACATTAAATACATTTGCATTACAGTATATAAACATTACATCACATTTCACGTCAATAACAATGAGGTGCCGCATGTAACAGTGTTAACAGTGCCCAGGAGAGAGGAGGCATGTGAGGGTCCCCGCCACCTCCTTAAATATACAATAGGGTTCCCTGGCCCTAAATAATACTTCCATACAGTATTTTGTGGGAGATACCAAAATTAAGTTACTGGTAGTATGCAAATTTAGCCCTTCTCCAGACGGAGTAAATGTATCTCATACTAGCCCAACCATGCAACTATACAGTGGGGCAAAAAAGTATTTAGTCAGTCAGCAATAGTGCATGTTCCACCACTTAAAAAGATGAGAGGCGTCTGTAATTTACATCATAGGCAGACCTCAACTATGGGAGACAAACTGAGAAAAAAAAATCCAGAAAATCACATTGACTGTTTTTTTATCATTTTATTTGCATATTATGGTGGAAAATAAGTATTTGGTCAGAAACAAAATTTCATCTCAATACTTTGTAATATATCCTTTGTTGGCAATGACAGAGGTCAAACGTTTTCTGTAAGTCTTCACAAGGTTGCCACACACTGTTGTTGATATGTTGGCCCATTCCTCCATGCAGATCTCCTCTAGAGCAGTGATGTTTTTGGCTTTTCGCTTGGCAACAGAGACTTTCAACTCCCTCCAAAGGTTTTCTATAGGGTTGAGATCTGGAGACTGGCTAGGCCACTCCAGGACATTGAAATGCTTCTTACGAAGCCACTCCTTCGTTGCCCTGGCGGTGTGCTTTGGATCATTGTCATGTTGAAAGACCCAGCCACGTTTCATCTTCAATGCCCTTGCTGATGGAAGGAGGTTTGCACTCAAAATCTCACGATACATGGCCCCATTCATTCTTTCATGTACCCGGATCAGTCGTCCTGGCCCCTTTGCAGAGAAACAGCCCCAAAGCATGATGTTTCCACCACCATGCTTTACAGTAGGTATGGTGTTTGATGGATGCAACTCAGTATTCTTTTTCCTCCAAGCACGACAAGTTGTGTTTCTACCAAACAGTTACAGTTTGGTTTCATCAGACCATAGCACATTCTCCCAAAACTCCTCTGGATCATCCAAATGCTTTCTAGCAAACTTCAGACGGGCCCGGACATGTACTGGCTTAAGCAGTGGGACACGTCTGGCACTGCAGGATCTGAGTCCATGGTGGCATAGTGTGTTACTTATGGTAGGCCTTGTTACATTGGTCCCAGCTCTCTGCAGTTCATTCACTAGGTCCCCCCGCATGGTTTTGGGATTTTTGCTCACCGTTCTTGTGATCATTCTGACCCCACGGGGTGAGATTTTGCGTGGAGCCCCAGATCGAGGGAGATTATCAGTGGTCTTGTATGTCTTCCATTTTCTAATTATTGCTCCCACTGTTGATTTCTTCACTCCAAGCTGGTTGGCTATTGCAGATTCAGTCTTCCCAGCCTGGTGTAGGGCTACAATTTTGTTTCTGGTGTCCTTTGACAGCTCTTTGGTCTTCACCATAGTGGAGTTTGGAGTCAGACTGTTTGAGGGTGTGCACAGGTGTCTTTTTATACTGATAACAAGTTTAAACAGGTGCCATTACTACAGGTAATGAGTGGAGGAAAGAGGAGACTCTTAAAGAAGAAGTTACAGGTCTGTGAGAGCCAGAAATCTTGATTGTTTGTTTCTGACCAAATACTTATTTTCCACCATAATATGCAAATAAAATGATAAAAAAACAGACAATGTGATTTTCTGGATTTTTTTTTCTCAGTTTGTCTCCCATAGTTGAGGTCTACCTATGATGTAA
Source organism: Ranitomeya imitator (assembly GCF_032444005.1). Lineage (NCBI taxonomy): Eukaryota > Metazoa > Chordata > Amphibia > Anura > Dendrobatidae > Ranitomeya > Ranitomeya imitator. The sequence continues at coordinate 49,118,818 of NC_091290.1, read as the reverse complement.
ATTACAGACGCCTCTCATGTTTTTAAGTGGTGGAACTTGCACTATTGCTCACTGACTAAATACTTTTTTGCCCCACTGTATGTACTGCAATGACCAAAAGTTTTGAGATTGACACAAATTTTATTTTTCATAAACTTTGATGCTTCAATGGTTTTAGATCTTTTAGTTAGATTGTTCTATGGTTACTGAAATACAATTATCAGCATTTCATACATTTTAAATCTTTTATTGGCAAATAAAGCAAAGTTTAGGCAAGACTCAATATTTACATTGTTGAAACTTATTGATAAAGATTTCTGCATTTCACCATGGCATGTTGGTTATCCCATTCTGGACTAAATCTTAACTGATGGCAGCAAATTTTTGCCTAATAAGTCAGTGTTTGGAGTTCATCACAGTTTCTGTGTTTTTGTTTGTCCACCCGCTATTGAAGGTAGAACTTAGTTTTTAAATGAGATTGAGATCAGGTGAGTTTCCTGTCCATGGATCAAAAATCTTCATGTTTTGTTAATCGAGCCACTTACAGTTGTGCTCAAAAGTTTACATACCCCGGAGAATTTTTCCTTTCTTGGCCTTTTTTCAGAGAATACAAATGATAACACCCAAACTTTTTCTTCACTCATGGTTAGTGGTTGGATGAAGCCATTTATTGTCAAATTACGTACTGTGCTTTCTCTTTTTAAATTATAATGACAACCCAAAACATCCAAATGACCTTGATCAAAAGTTTACATACCATGGTGATTTTGGCCTGATAACATGCACAGAAGTTGACACAAATGAGTTTGAATGGCTACTAAAGGTAACATCCTCACCTGTGACCTGTGACAAATGCTAGGCAAATTGTTCAGGATGCAAAGAAAAACCCACAAATGACATCAGCTGAAATACAGGACTCTATGAAAACTAGCGTTGTGGCTTTTTCAAGATGCACAATAAGGAGGCACTTGAAGAAAAATGGGCTGCATGGTCAAGTTGCCAGAAGAAAGCCACTATTGCGCACAACTTTTGAGCATAACTGTAGTTATAAGTTTTGCCTTGTGACATAGTACTTTACATTAAATTCCATAATAATACTGTCATTTAGTGTCCAACTAATGTCATACCACTGTCGTCTGGCAATATTTTACCCTCCGGTAGTGCTAGTGGTTTAGCACAACCTTTAAAGCTATATGCATAACATGCACAAGTTTTAAAATAAATAGTTAAAAGTCAACGTATCAAAGTTATATGGTTTGTTATCTGTCGACATACGTTATATTCTCCATCGCAACTTGTCCTAGTTATTGCTGTATATTAATCAACAATCATTCAATATAATTGTAATTTTCAGAGTGTCCTCATCCCATGGTTTACTTTGACTGTGACAAAGCTGGAGAGACAGCAAAAGGAATAGAGTGTGCTCGGACCTGTGACTCTTCCATTGCACAGTGTGTGAGTATAGATGTTTTTCTTTTGATTAGATAACTAATGGTTACAGTTAAAGGGAACCTGTCACCCCCAAAGTCGATGGTGAGGTAAGCCCACCGTTATCAGGGGCTTATCTACAGCATTCTGTAATGCTGTAGATAAGCCCCCGACGTAACCTGAAAGAGGAGAAAAAGACGTTAGATTATACTAACCCAGGGGCGGTCCTGCTCCAATAGGTGTCTCAGGTCCACTCTGGCTCCTCCCATCTTCATCAGATGAAGTCCTCTTCTGGTCTTCACGCTGCGGCTCCGGCGCAGGCGTACTTTGTCTGCCCTGTTGAGGGCAGGGCAAAGTACTGCAGTGCGCAGGCGCCGGCCTCTCTTACCTTTCCGGTGCCTGCACACTGCAGTACTTTCCTCTGCCCTCAACAGGGCAGACAAAGTACACCTGCGCCGGAGCCGCGGCATGAAGACCAGAAGAGGACGTCATGGAATGAAGATAGGAGGCGCCGGAGTGGACCTGAGACTCCCATTTGACCGGACCGCAGCGGGACCGCCCCTGGGTGATTATAATCTAACCTCTTTTTCTCCTCTTTCAGGGTACATCGGGGGCTTATCTACAGCATTACAGAATGCCCCTGATGATGGTGAGCTTACCTCACCATCGATTTTGGGGTGACATGTTCCCTTCAATAAATTGTTTAGTGTTTATTCCTTCAAGTATCCAAGTTTATACAGATATGCCGAGATGATTTGAAGGGTTGTGTGAGGTACAGCCTATCAGGCTCAAGTTGTATCCTGTTAATGAGAAAGGACCATACTAGTAAGTTTAAAATACCAGGCCCCTGCATGACACAGACAAACCCAATGGTACTTGAAGTAGGGCGCAAAGATGCAAAGTTCTAAAACATATCCACTCACACCCCTATCATCCACAGATTTTCGTAACATTCGAGAAGAATTCATTTCCACTCTAATGTATTTGCTCAATATATAAATTTCCCCAAATAGTTTTGTTCCTTTTTGCAGTAAAAAAGAAATGACACATAGCGGGTGCATTGCAATAGGAGTTGGGTGTGATTGCACTGTAGATCACTGGTTGGATAATTCTTGAGGTGCAGCTAGCACCAACTCAAGGGGTATCATAATTTTTTTTAACAAAACGGCACCAAAGTAAAAGTACAGAAACTCAATTCAACCATCCTCCATTTCCCTATAAGTTTGATAAAGCCAATAGGGGGTGCCTGAAATGAGTTCCTGTCTTTTTACTTAGTTTTTATTTTATTAAAGAGGTTGTACTCTACTTTTACTTTGATGGCTTATCCTTAGGATGGGTCATCAATGTCTGATCTTCCGAGGTCCGACACTGGGCATTCTCAGGAATCAGCAGTTATTGGTGGAGCTCACTTGCTGAGCTGCCCTGTCTACTTGTAGTGGCCGGCCGGGGCTTAGTACTGCAGATCTGATTCCTATTCAAAAGAATAGGAAGTGGATGTACAGTACCCTGCAGAAACCACTACAAGTAGACAGAGCAGGTCGGCAAGTGAGTACTTCCGGCTTTCGGCAGCCGAGGCCAACACCGATAACAATTGATCATCGGGAGTGCAGGCTGTCGGACCCAGCCAATCAGACATTGGCGGCCTATTGTAAAGATAGGCCATCTTCCACCTCTTTACATCTCTACAGTGCAATCACACCTGAGCCCTGTTGCTTTACAGTCAATGACAATGTAAATATAAGAAAAAGGTATGACTGAAACATAGGTTAGGAGAAAAAGAAAGCACATGTCACGGTAAAAAACGCAGCATGTTCATTAATTTTGCGTTTTTTTGCGGATTTCCCACTATAAAATGTATTGGGAAATGTCCGGAAAAAAACGCATCAAAAACGCACCAAAAATGCATCAAAAACTCGGCAAAAACGCGCAAAAAACGCATCTAGATTTCTTGAAGAAAATTTCAGGTTTTTCTCAGGAATTTTCTGCAAGAAATCCTGAACGTGTGCACATGGCCTAATAGTTTTCAACCTGGACGGTGCCAAGATGTGACTGTCCAGGCGTAGATTCTATCTATATAGGAGGGGGGAGGAAGGAGGAGCTGGGATAGGATATATTACAACATTGAATATTTTCATATATACCATTGATTTATGAAATAAAATTTACATTCCACCCAATATCAGCAAAGAAAAAAATATTTTTTGGAGTCATTAAAAGATAATGTACTGTAAAACCTCAAAATGTGCCTAGTAAGGGGAGGGTGTGATGGCCCAATTCTAAAACTTCAATGAATAAGATTTGATGAAATTCTGTACCTATCCTTCAAGCATTTGTTATTGTTATTATCATTATTATTGTTATCATTATTATGATGTGTGAGGTTGTATAATAGATACATTTATGTAATCTATTCCTACTATTGTTTTCTTATCTCTATTTTGCTGACCCCTGTGCCGTGACAGTACAGTCCACTGTGTGTATCAGGCTGCTTATGTCCAATTGACTTTGTACTAAGCGCGAACAAAACTTGTATAAAGGAAGAGCAATGTCCATGTTTTCACAATGGGACATATTACAACCCAGGAGATGTAGCCACAGTACAATGCAATCAATGGTATGTAAACTTTACTCAGCATATTAAACTGAGTTACTAAAGAGGAACCACAGTTGGGTTTGATATCTATATTGTACACAATAATTTTATGTATAAATATGAGTTTTCATAAATATATTCATATTCAATGTTTCATATGCAGCAGAATGAACCTAGGAGCTTCAAAGAGAAACAAATTAATTGAAAAAAAATTGAAATTAATCACTTTTTGAACTGATACCGTTATGTAAGGATGAGAATTCATGCCATGGACTTAAAGGGAACCAGTCACCAGGTTTTCCCAAAGTAAAGTACGGCCACCCACCACCATTAAAGACTCTTTTACAGCATAAAAGAATGCTACAAAAAAGGACCCAATCCCCGCTCTAGATCCCAAAAAAGACCTTTTATTAAACCCCAATATATTGCGATCCGGTCCGATGGCCGTCTCTCTTCATCCGGCGCCTTCTCTCTTGTCGCAAGCCCTTTCCACCTTCCCTGCTTTGCGTGGATGACATGTCTTACATCATCCACACAATATCCCCCAATCGTGCCCTTCTTTTTGCCCTGCTAAGGGCAAAGCAAAGTACTGTAATGCACTGGGAATGGCCAGAGAACTCCGATGACCTGGAAGTAAAGCCGGCACATGTGCACTACAGTAACCTGCACTTCCCTCAGCAGGGCAGGGAGAAGTGTGCCTGTACAGGAGTGCAAAGGAGACACTGTGTGGATGACATAGGACACGTCATCCACATGAAGCAGGAAACGTGATGGCGACTGAAGGAAAAGAAGAGGTGCTGAATCAAGACCCGAGATGCCCTTGGGACCGGACCGCCCCGTCTATGAGTATAGTAAAAGGTCTTTTTTTTATCTGTGCAGGGGATTGTAGACTTTTTGATTAAATTAATCCTCTCCAAAAACTCTACAACATTACTAAATGAGAAAAGGAAAATAAATATTCCTTGGGTCTAGACCTCGGAGCTTAATAATTCACATTTGATGTGCACCGAATGACTTTGATTTCAATCAAATTTTCCAGAGGAGTTCAAGAAGACCTACTAAATTCCAACTTCGGCATATTCGATCGTCCTTATCGATGGCTTTGACTTCTGCGTCATATTTATTTTATGACTTTCACCCTTTTGGCACTCGATTCAATTAAGATATATTTTAACTAATGAAGTTAATACTTTCACATTAATATCAACTAACATTGTTACTGACTCCTAAATAAAACAAAATTGCCTTTTTTGACAGTGTATGTAGAAACAGGACATGGGTGTGCAATGGCAAATCTGAAAAGGGAATATGTACTGTGTATGGAGAAGGGCACTATATCACCTTTGACAATAAACGTTACACCACCAATGGAGATTGTGAACATATTTTGGTTCAGGTACAGTGTGAAATATGCAATGGAAAGAGACAATGACAAAATTAAAAGCCATCTTGCAATTTATTTCACCTAACTTATTACATTCTCAATTAGGATTACTGTGATATCAATCATTTATGGAATGGAACATTTAAAATCATCTCAGAAAATATCCCGTGTGGGACAACAGGAACTTCTTGCTCAAAGGCTATCACAGTCTGTCTAGGGGTAAAGTATTGTCAACTGTAAAAAATATTTTATGATTAATCAAGATGCATATAAAATATAACTTTGTTATTCTATCTTCATTATAAAGTTGTTTTATTTGCTCTGTAAGATCATTGTGGTGTCTTAGGGTTAGTTCAGATGATCCAAGTGCGATACATTGAGCCAATGTAATTCTATGAGACTGTGCAAATGCCAAATTTTTTCTCCGACAAAATCTGTCCATGAAAAAACAATCGCACCTTGCATGATTTCCATCCAATATTCGGATTGACCTCTGCCAAGCAAATTGAGGAGTCCATGGAAAAAATAAGACCACACTCGAATCACATCCAAGTGTGGTCTGATTTTCACGGGCTGACAGAATGGAGAAGATGGAGAAATTTTTTTCCCCATATTCTCCTCACCTGAGAGAATCGGATCACACTGATCAAACTCTAATCGGACCAATTTTCTTGGATGAGAGAAAATACAGTGGCGTCAATCTAGCCTTAGGCCACATGCACACATTGAGTATTTGTTGAGTTTTTACCCCAGTATTTGTAAGCCAAAACCAGGAGTGGAACGGTCAGAGGAATAATAAAAAACATTTGCACCACTTCTGCATTTTTCACCCACTCCTGGTTTTGGCTTAGGCTAAGTTCACATTGCGTTAGTGCAGTCCGTTCAACACATCCGTTAAACGGACTGCACTAACGCAAGTGCCGACGTTTGCACAGCGCTAGCGCAGATGGAGCATCTACTAGCTCCATCTGCGCTAGCAGTGCGCTAGCAGTGATGGACGCAGAAACGCTGCAGCCCATGTCTCAGGTCCGTCACTCAATGACGGCACATCGCTAGCGCATGCCCATTGTGGGCGTGCGCTAGTGATGCGTCCGCCATTGAAAGTAATGGCGGCGTTAACGGACTACGTTACACCGCGTTATGCCGCAGTGTAACGTAGTCCGTTAAATGGGTCAAACTAACGCAGCCTTACCAATACTGGAGTAAATAGCTCACCAGACACTGAATGTGTGCATGTGGCCTTAGGCAGAGAAAATAATTTTTAGTGCAACTAGTTGAAGAAGTCATCTGACGATGATGACAGCACCTAATTCATGTATCCTTTAAGACTTAGGAACCATTATGGGTGCTGTCATTTTGTGTTCCATCTCCAGGAGCCAGAAGGGAGAGTAGTTCAGTAAAAGCTCCCCCAATTCTGGCAAACCCAGAACATCAATGCTTTAAAAGATTTCCCAAGTACTGATCAACAAAGGATAACAAATCCAAAACGATGTGATGGTCTGCTAATCACCAGGCCATCTGCTATTTAAAAAGCTCATACTTTACCACAATTTCTTTAAAATATTATAACATTATCTGAAAAGTGTATTTAACCCCTTCATGACCGGGGGATTTTTCGTTTTACCGTGTTCGTTTTTCGCTCCCCTCCTTCCCAGAGCCATAACTTTTTTATTTTTCCGTCAATTTGGCCATGTGAGGGCTTATTTTTTGCGGGACGAGTTGTACTTTTGAACGACATCATTGGTTTTAGCATGTCGTGTACTAGAAAACGGGAAAAAAATTCCAAGTGCGGTGAAATTGCAAAAAAAGTGCAATCCCACATTGGTTTTTTGTTTGGCTTTTTTGCTAGGTTCACTAAATGCTAAAAATGACCTGCCGTTATGATTCTCCAGGTCATTACGAGTTCATAGACACCAAACATGACTAGGTTATTTTTTATCTAAGTGGTGAAAAAAAAATCCAAACTTTGCTAAAAAAAAAAAAAAAAATTGCGCCATTTTCCGATACTCGTAGCGTCTCCATTTTTCATCATCTGGGGTCGGTTGAGGGCTTATTTTTTGCGTGCCGAGATGACGTTTTTAATGATAGCATTTTGGTGCAGATACGTTCTTTTGATCGCCCGTTATTGCATTTTAATGCAATGTTGCGGCGACCAAAAAAACGTAATTCTGGCGTTTCGAATTTTTTTCCCGCTACGCTGTTTAGCGATCAGGTTAATACTTTTTTTTAATTGATAGATCGGGCGATTCTGAGCGCGGCGATACCAAATATGCGTAGATTTGATATTTTTTTTATTGATTTATTTTGATTGGGGCGAAAGAGGGGTGATTTAAACTTTTATGTTTTTTTTATTTTTTTCACATTTTTTTAAACTTTTTTTTTAACTTTTGCCATGCTTCAATAGCCTCCATGAGAGGCTAGATGCAGGCATAGCACGATCGGCTCTGCTACATAGCAGCGATCTGCTGATCGCTGCTATGTAGCAGAATTGCACGTGTGCTGTGAGCGCCGACCACAGGAGGGCGCTCACAGCAGGCCTGCATCAGTAACCATAGAGGTCTCAAGGACCTCTATGGTTACCATTCACAAGCATCGCCGACCCCCGATCATGTGACGGGGTTGGCGATGACGTCATTTCCGGCCGCCCGGCCGGAAGCGGTGGTTAAATGCCGCTGTCTGCGTTTGACAGCGGCATTTAACTAGTTAATAGGTGCGGGCAGATCGCGATTCTGCCCGCGCCTATTACGGGCACATGTCAGCTGTTCAAAACAGCTGACATGTCCCGGCTTTGGTGCGGGCTCACCGCGGAGCCCTGCATCAAAGCAGGGGAGCCGACATCGGACGGTATAGTACGTCCGATGCCGGTAAGGGGTTAAAGGAACATTTAAAGAAGCAATTTCATCAAAGATTTCATATCTTAATATATTACATTCATCATATTATATAGCATCTTGATGGGAGTGCTTATTGAATTAAAAACTTGGATATTTTCTTGGGAAGTCTATCCAAATGTGATCTTCAGACATGTCAATGACTTACAATATTTCAGAAGGATGATTATGAACTGTTATCTATGCAATGCTAAAATAATGGATTGCACAATCCCCTCCTGGAATTCAGATCTTTTTTAATGTAGTAATTGGTAGCCTAATAAAATTCAAAGTTTTTATGCTTTATCATACAATATTGTGGTCAGTTCTATGTCTTTTGATAAGTAAATATTAATCTGCTTGCGTTATTCAGTCTCATAAGCTTATTCTCACAAGTGGAGGCTTAGAGGTTCTGGAAACAGCCAGTGATGTTGAAATCCCTTACAAGACTCGTAATATGGGCTCGTTTACTGTCATTGAGACCAACATTGGAGTTATTTTAGTATGGGACCGAAAGACAAGCATTTATATCCATCTAAGCACAAAATATAAGGTAAAATATAAAAATAATTTTAAGCTTATCTCGTGCCTTTGCATTTATTTTGGCTGGTCCTTGATAACCAAAAAAAGTAGCAATTTTGCTATGGGTTCATTTACTGCATAACTTTGTAGGAATTGTGTTTAACTGTGTAGGAATTATGTATCCTCATACTTTTGATACTGTTTTTTTTTTCAATAGAAACAGGGCTTTATTTTGGCGATTAATATTAAAGGTGCTCGTTTCTGAGTGTTTTTTGTGTTTTTTTCTTAAGCCTTACAAAAAAATAAAACATGTGGAAGAAATGCAATTTTATTCAGTTTCAAGAGTATCTTTTTTAAATAAATTTTAGTTTTTTTTGTTTGTCTTTAAACATATTCCCATATCTATTCTCATTACATAAATACTAGAGTTAGTGCCATTCAATTTGGAAAACTCCATTGATCGTCCACATCATTAATCTGTTGCAATAGGACTGGATCTATTAGAACCACCTGTTATCTGATAGCATCCATGCTGCAACAATGATGTTGGCTAGTCAAATGAAGAGCCATTATTGCCATCAGGTAAGAGGCGGTTCTCGTGGCTCCTGTCCAATGGTCAAAGAATACTGTTATAACAATAATAATCTTTATTTATATAGCGCCAACATATTCCGCAGCGCTTTACAGCTTGACAGTTTCAAACACAACAGTCATAAGTAACAACGTTAACAATACAATAATTAAAGTGAAATAAGACGGCCCTCCTCGTGAGAGCTTACACTCTACAATGAGGTGGGGGAGATACAAAGTACAGGTGTGTATTTACATTGATGGTCCAGCCATCTTCAGGAGGTGGGGGATAGATGGGGATAGATGGGGACTGTGAATGGGCTACACATACACACATAAACATGAAATGATTTTGATTAGTGAACCTGATAGGCCGCTCTGAACAAATATGTTTTGAGGGCGCACCTAAAACTATGCAAATTGTGGATGGTCCTAATATCTTGGGGTAGCGCATTCCATAGAATTGGGGCAGCATGGGAGAAGTCTTGAAGTCGGGATTGGGAGGTACGGATTAGTGCAGAGGTTAGTCAAAAGTCGTTTGCAGAGTGCAGCGGTCAGTTAGGCCGATAGACCAAAATGAGGGAGGAGATGTAAGGAGGTGCTGCACTGTGGAGAGCTTTGTGGGTGAGAACAAATACTTTGAATTGGATTCTATAATGAATGGGCAGCCAGTGTAATGACTGGCGAAGAGCGGACACCTCTGAATACCGATTAACTAGATGGATAACCCTGGCTGCTGCATTAAGGATATCCTGGAGAGGGGAAAGTCGAGTGAGGGGGAGGCCGATTAATAGAGCATTACAGTAATCCAGGCGGGAGTGGATTAGGGCGACAGTGAGGTTTTTTGTTGTTTCCATGGGGAGAAAAGGGCGATTTCTAGAGATGTTCTTTAGGTGTAAGCGGCACGGGGGGGCAAGAGATTGTATATGGGATGTGAAGGAGAGATCGGAGTCAAACATAACACCCAGACAGCGTGCCTGCTGCCGGGGCGTTATTATGGTGCCACCCACAGAGAGGGAAATGTCAGATTTAGGAAGGACAGTAGATGGCGGGAGCAGAAGAAGTTTAGTTTTGGAGATGTTGAGCTTCAGCTAGAGAGACTGCGGACATACAGTCACTGGCGTTTTGTAGTACAGCGGGGGTAAGGTCAACGGGGGTAAAGTCATGTTATGTTTAATGGACCAGGTCCTGCAAATGAATTTACATCAACTTGTATGAGATCTAAGGGGTAACATTTCTCCTTATGGAAACTGACATGCCGAGCCTGACATGTCAATGTGAGAAGGTTTTTAAGCCATGCAATGCTCTTCTGGGAAATTAAATATGCCAATTGGATCTTGACAGAGGAAGGGGACTTGAACTCTAGTGTCACCGATCAATCCTAAAAGTCATTATCGACCCTTTAATGAGCTTCGCCATAAAACTTGGAATAAAAGCCAAACTAGAGCCCCAAATTGCAGACACTGTCTTTCGGAGTATTGTCCCTTGTCAGTACAAAGTATAACTTATCCTAAGTCATATGGCAAGGCTCATTAAAGGGTTGATAGTGACTTTTAGGATTGCTTCATGCAATAGGTGGCACTAAAGTTTAAGTCCTCTTCCTCTTTGAAGAGGCAAATTGCACATTTAATTCCCCAGAGGAGCATTGCAAGGCTTTTAAACCTCCTCACAGTGGCATATACTATTCTGCAGGGATCACTTTGCTATAGTCGTCACATATTCAGCATCAGTAGGATTACAATGAAAATATAATGCCTACTAGTCTGATTGCCGTATGTGGAGTCGGGAAATATTTTTTTTTCCCCAATGTGGAGCTTACTCTTTGCCACATGGGTTTTTTTTTTCCTCTGGATCAACATGTTAGTGCATGCTAGGTTAGGCTATGGGTTGAACTAGATGGACTTAAAGTCTTCCTTCAGCCTTAATAACTATGTTACTATGTATTATACATAACATAAGACTGCACAATTTACAATATATGATGGCAGCAGCTCAGCTTTTCACCCTCCCTGCTAAGTGACCTCTGCACAGATCAAAGAGCATGTCTAGAAAATTCTCCTAAATAAGTAATTAAACCTCCAGGCTTTTGGTGTTTCTGATGTCCATGTGCCTACTGTAAAATATATATCTATATATAAAAGATGATAGACGTGACCAAATCAATACTTTGTTACATTCTGCAAAAAAAGCATACTGGTGAGATTGGGAACTCAAAAAGGCCTAGAGATCTGTGGAAGCTAATAGTGATGGATGATGACAGAATCCTTTCCATGATAAAGAAAAACTCCTTTACAACATCCACCCAAGTGAAGAATACTCTCCAGGATGTAGGTGATTCAATATGTAAGTCTACCATAAAGATAAGACTTAATGAGTGAAATTACAGGGGGTTCACCACAAGGTGCAAACTATTAATCAGCCTTAAAAATAGAAAGGTTAGATCAGACTTTGCCAAAAAAATATCTAAAGAAGCCACCCAGTACCAGAAAAGCATTATTTGAACAGATGAAACTAAGAATGATTGGAAGAAGAATGGCTTGGAACAGCTCATGATCCAAAGCGCACGGCATCCTCTATAAAACATGGTGCAGGCACTGAGATGGCATGGGCATGCATGTCTTCCACTGGTACATGGTTACTTGTGTTTGTTGATGTGACTGAAGACAGAAGCCGCCAGTTGAATCCTGAAATATAGAAGGCTATAGTTTCTGCTTAGATTCAGCCAAATGCAACAAGGTTGATTGGATGGCACTTCACACTACAGATGGACAATGACCCAAAACCTTCTGCGAAAGCAACCCAGGAGTTTTTTAAGGCAAAGAAATGGAATATTTTTCAATAGCGGGTCACTCACTAGATCTCAACAGCATTTCACATGCTTAAGACAAAATGTAAATAAAAAAGACCCACAAACTAAAGTTACATACAGTAAAAGCAGCAAAGCATCACAAAGGAGGAAACCCACCATTGGTGACGTCCATGGCTTCCAGACTTCAGGCAGTCATTGCATGGGAAGGCTTCTCTACAAAGTAATAAAAATGAACATTTTATTTATGGTAAAGTTAATCTGTGCAATTACTTTTGAGCCCCTGAAAGGAGGAGGCTTTGTAGAAAAATGGCAGCAACACCTGAACGCTTCACATGATTTTTTTTTTTTGTTCAAACCTTCAATTAAACCTGAAAGATTACACTTAAATTTTCATCTCAGTTGTTTAATTTTAAATTCAAAATTGTGGCCTGCAGATTCCAAATCACCAAGATTCAGTCACTGTCCAAATATTTCTGAATCAAACTGTGTATATTTCACAGTTGTAGTGAACAAAATAAATGTAGGTGATGCTTTCCTGTGAACAAATGGTAAAAATTCTGTAGATCGGCCACATAAAACCATACCCTACCGTAAGATTGTGGCCCTGATTCATTATATGCATTTTTTAAGTCCAATTTCCTATTATCTTGAGGTAATAATTGCAATATTTTATACCAAATTGTTCAAAATGGCGCTCATGATTCATGACTGGTGCAAAATAAAAAAGGGTCTTTTTAACGTTTTTAACTGTTTTGCTACTTTTTTTTGTCGAAAGCCGCATGCTGCACAAAATGGTTCAAAAATTTTACCAAAATCCTGGCTTGCTTAAAAATACATTGAGAGGTCTGGAGAGGAGTTGTGCCAAATGTTGCAACCTTTTAAAAAGTCACAATTGATAATCACTCAGTGAAAAATATCTGGAATAACTAAACTTAGCCTGAAAAGGAGAAAGGAAACAAAAATACTAGGTGAACACATATATACAGTAATAGACTTGAAAAAAGGTGCAATTGGAATAACAAATTGGATGCAAACAAAAAGGTGTAAAACTAGACAGAATAGCAGACACAATGAAGAATAGGGACCTATATCTGTGGGTCTGTTAGATGGGGTATATCTTCTCAAACCCCTAAGGCCCCAGTTCAAGAACAATATATGGATCGTTTGTAGCCCAAAAGCTCTTCATAATGCAAAATTCCACCTGCTCTTGAAGTTTTCCTTCTTATGTCTTTGGCCCCAGGTTGCACCAACTGTTTGCCTGTTCCTGTTGAACATGTAGTCCCATTCTGAATCTGTTCAGTAACCCTTTTGTCTTTTCAACTAGGGAAAAGTGTGTGGCCTATGTGGAAACTTTGATGGAAATGGAAACAATGATTTTACCACCAGGAGTCAATGTGTAGTTGTAGATGTGAAACAGTTTAGAGACAGTTGGAAGATATCTCCCGATTGCCCAGAGGTCTATATCTCCAAGGATCCTTGTGTCGTCAATCCATACAGGATACCCTGGGCACAGAGAATGTGCAACATAATTCTAAGCCATGTGTTTGCACCGTGTCACAGTGAGGTAATATGCAATTTATTTGCAACGCTTATTTATATACCGTAGTTCCATCATATTACGCAGTACTTTACAAACACCATCATCAATCATTGTCCCCATTGGGGCTCACAATCTAAATTCCATATCAGTATGTCTTTGGAAAGTTGGGGAAATGGACAACCTGGAGGAAACCCCTGCAAACACGGGGAGAACATACAAACTCCTTGCAGATTTTGTCCTTGATAGGATTTGAATCCAGGACCCCAGTACTGCAAAACCATGGTGCTGCCCAAGTGATAATATTATTTTATGTAATTATTTATTCTAACATTATTCTGATTATTTAACTCTTCTGCTGCAGATTGACCCTGAGGCTTATTACGATGCTTGTGTCAGAGACACCTGTGCTTGTGACATGGGAGGTGACTGTGATTGCTACTGTACTGCAGTCTCAGCCTATGCTCAGGCTTGTAGTGAAGTCTGTGTGTGCATTGAGTGGAGATCGTCAACTGTCTGCCGTGAGTAGAGCTGTAAAAAAATGGGTTTGCCATCCTATAAATTAATATGTACTAAAAAAAAGCATTGATCCACTCTATAATTTAGTAATAAAAGGGATTAATCCTTGCACACTACATACCTTATGTATCATGCACAAAAATTAGGGGAATTTGTTTTTTACAATTTATGATTTATTTATACAGTTTACTCTTTGGGTTTTTTTATGGGTTTTTTTTGTTCTGGAAGACTTAAAGAAGAACTCCCATCAAAACTTGTATCCTCTTAATACTGTATATTGCAATTGTTATATTATACAGTACTGTGTACTTACAATTGCTCATTTTGCTTTTTTACCTAGCAATTCTTCTCTTTTCCATTAGGTTTATGACATCACTTGATTAAAAACTGAATAGCTAAATATTTCTAAGCTCTATATAGAAACAGGGAGTAAAGTTTCCCTGTATGAGTCATAAATCACTGCAAAAATTCCTGGTGGAGGTTAGGAGCAGCTGGGTGAGGGGTTGAAGAGGGAAATGTTAAAGGCAGGGACAAGAGACTTCCTGTTTCTACATAGAGAAAAACGAAGAATTAACTGTGTAGCGGGTCCTAAATTTCAATTGTAAATGCACAGTGTCATATAAATTGATGTTTGCAAAATATTAAGAGGATAAAAACTTTGATGGGAGGAAGTGGAGGGCTTCTTTAACATTGCAACATTGCTCTGTATTGTGCCGTAAGGTCGGGGTCACACGTGCAACTGCAATGCGTGAAACTCGCAAGAGTCTCTCGCCTCAATACTCATCACTGCCGCCAGCACTCAGAAATACATGCAGCTGCACACTCTGGTCCCCATTGCCGGTGGCAGTTCCGGGTATAGAGGCAAGAGACTCGCGTGAGTTTCTCGCATTGCATTTGCAAGTGTCACTGTGGCCTTAGACAAGGCCTCATTGGCTAGTGGACTTTTTAATTCACATAATTTTTTAAATAATTCTCCAGGTTGCAGGAACAATTAATTAAAGAGTCAACCAGCAGAGTATCATGACATCGGAAATTTGATAGGAAATACACATCTGCAAGGGCATTCATAACAACACATATACTATTAATATTATAAACTACAAGTGCAACATACTAGTGCAACACTGTTAGAAGTACAGTACAAATTCTATATGTATTAAGTTTAAGTACCAGTATTAAGGATAGCTTTATCAAATTCTCTGCTGTCAGCAGTCCTAATGCTTGTTTCGCTCATATGGCTTTATAAGAGGCCATGGCTAGAATCATCCATAGGCCATCATAAAAAGTGTGCTACTCCAATCATGTCATCAGAGCTTAGCCAACCACAGATCACTAAGAGAACAGAGCTCATGATCTCGTTATTAGAACAATGCCACCGAGTAATCTGAAATGTGATAAAAATGAACAAGCATGATATACAAAAATCCACATAAAAAGTGTAAAGAAATGCAATCTATACAATTCAAAAAGAGGAAAGAAGTGTGCAAAACATCAGATGCACTTCCTAAATTTGAAAACTATAAATATTTATCAAGTAATAAATATAAAAACTTAGACAAGACAGATAAAAACATCTACAAATGCATTATTGAACCAGAAACTGTTTCCTAGGCTAAAAAACTGTCAGGAATTCAAACCATATGGTAGGCATGACAACCAATAAAGCCATATAAATATAATTGATATCTAAAATGCTATAGATATGAATAGACACTACCTCTTAAGTGATGTCAAATAGTATTCAATGAAGAAAAAAGGCAAATGGCACATGTACAGAAAATAATTTGAAATTAGCAGATTGATCCGCCGAGGATCAAGTTCAAGGTGAATTGCCTGAATTCACATGAATTCTAACACTTTCATATTTTGAAAAAAAACCCTGCTTGGCACCATTTCTGACACTGTTAAAGCATCAAAGAGTGGGCAAGCATCATATTGCATGGCTGCAAGTATGTTTCCATTAATGCCCTGCAGCTATGATATCTGACGAATCATAACTTGTACAGTTGTGGTCAGTACCTTGTGCCATCACAGATCAGTGATTCCTTGTGGAGCACAGTTTGTACTGCAGAGTCATTTTCATTGTCCAGTCACTGAGTAGACCCTCTGTCCTGAAATGTCTAAGCTCTTGTGGCCAGTGAGGTCCTCTCACTCTCCTGTAGAGTGTAAACTTTTATGGTCAGCATGATCCCCTCTCTCTTCTGTAGAGTGTAAGATGTTATGGTCAGCAGGGTCTTCTCTCTCTCTCCTGTAGAATGTAAGCTCTTATGGTCAGCGGGGTCCTCTCTCCTGCAGAGCATAAGTTCTTATGGTCAGCAGGGTCCTCTCTTTCCTGTAGAGTGTAAGCTCTTATGGTCAGCGGGGTCCTCTCTCTCCTGTAGAGTGTAAGTTCTTATGGTCAGCGGGGTCCTCTCTCTCCTACAGAATGTAAGCTCTTATGGTCAGTGTGGTCCTCTCTCTCCTACAGAATGTAAGCTCTTATGGTCAGTGTGGTCCTCTGTTATGACCTGGTGGTTAGGAGCACCCGACCTGATAGTTAAACTCATACAGGACGAGCTCTGGGATGTGGGAGCTCTGCTGACCGCAAGCCCTAATCCTATCGCACACACTAGAAATAGCCGTGGAGCGCTCCTGACGCTCCCTATGCGCCTCGTCACAGCCTAAGAGCTAGCTAGCCCTAGAGAAGAAAATACAGCCTACCTTGCCTCAGAGAAATTCCCCAAAGGAATAGGCAGCCCCCCACATGTAATGACTGTGAGTAAAGATGAAAGTCACAAACGCAGAAATGAGATAGGTTTCAGCAAAGGGAGGCACGACTTACTAAATAGACAGAGAATAGGAAAGGAATCATTGCGGTCAGCACAAAAACCTACTAAAGACCACGCAGAGTGTGCGTGGTCTCACGGTGCGGGGGTGCCACCCTGCATCCCAGAGCTTCCAGCTAGCAAGACAAAATCAAGATAACCAGCTGAACAAAGAAACAAGAACAATAATAACAATCAGGAACTTAGCTTCTGCAGGAGAAGACAGGACACCAGACAGATCCAGGAGCGAACTGAACCAATGCTAAAACATTGACAGCTGGCATGGAGAAACGATCTGAGTGGAGTTAAATAGAGAAGCCAACCAAAGGATAAACCATGTCACCTGTGTAAGGAACCTCAGAAGCAGCAGCTCCACTCACAGCCACCAGAGGGAGCCCACGGACCGAACTCACCGAAGTACCATTCATGACCACAGGAGGGAGCTCGACAACAGAATTCATAACAGTACCCCCCCTTGAGGAGGGGTCACCGAACCCTCACCAGAGCCCCCAGGTCGATCAGGATGAGCCAAATGAAAGGCACGAACTAGATCGGCAGCATGAACATCAGAGGCAAAAACCCAGGAATTATCCTCCTGACCATAACCCTTCCACTTGACCAGGTACTGGAGTTTCCATCTCGAAACATGAGAATCCAAGATCTTTTCCTCCACATACTCCAACTCCCCCTCGACCAGCACCGGGGCATCAACGGAGGGAACCATAGGCGCCACGTATCTCCGCAACAACGACCTATGGAACACATTATGGATGGCAAAAGAAGCTGGAAGGTCCAAATGAAATGACACAGGATTAAGAATTTCAGAAATCTTATATGGCCCAATGAAACGAGGCTTAAACTTAGGAGAGGAAACCTTCATAGGAACATGACGAGATGACAACCAAACCAAATCCCCAACCCGAAGTCGGGGACCAACACAGTGCCGGCGGTTAGCGAAACGTTGAGCCTTCTCCTGGGGCAATGTCATATTGTCCACCACATGACTCCAAATCTGCTGCAACCTGTCCACCACAGTATCCACACCAGGACAGTCCGAAGGCTCAACCTGCCCTGAAGAGAAACGAGGATGGAAACCAGAATTGCAGAAAAAAGGAGAAACCAAAGTAGCCGAGCTGGCCCGATTATTAAGGGCGAACTCAGCCAAAGGCAAAAAGGACACCCAATCATCCTGATCAGCAGAAACAAAGCATCTCAGATATGTCTCCAAAGTCTGATTAGTTCGTTCGGTTTGACCATTAGTCTGAGGATGGAAAGCCGAAGAAAAAGACAAATCAATGCCCATCTTAGCACAAAAGGACCGCCAAAACCTTGAAACAAACTGAGAACCCCTGTCCGAGACGATGTTCTCCGGAATGCCATGCAAACGAACCATATGCTGGAAAAACAATGGCACCAAATCAGAGGAGGAAGGCAATTTAGAGAAGGGTACCAAATGGACCATCTTAGAGAAGCGATCACAAACCACCCAAATGACCGACATCCTTTGAGAAACAGGGAGATCAGAAATAAAATGCATGGAAATATGCGTCCAGGGCCTCTTCGGGACCGGCAAGGGCAAAAGCAACCCACTGGCACGAGAACAGCAGGGCTTAGCCCGAGCACAAGTCCCACAGGACTGCACAAAAGAATGCACGTCCCGTGACAAAGAAGGCCACCAAAAGGATCTAGCCACTAAATCTCTGGTACCAAAGATTACAGGATGACCAGCCAACACCGAACAATGAACCTCAGAGATAACTCTACTAGTCCATCTATCAGGGACAAACAGTTTCTCCGTAGGAGAACGGTCAGGTCTATCAGCCTGAAACTTCTGCAGCACGCACCACAAATCAGGGGAGATGGCAGACAAAATTACCCCCTCTTTAAGAATATCCGCCGGCTCCGGAACACCCGGAGAGTCAGGCACAAAACTCCTTGATAGGGCATCAGCCTTCACATTCTTAGATCCCGGAAGGTATGAAACCACAAAATCAAAACGGGGGAAAAAGAGCGACCATCGAGCCTGTCTAGGATTCAACCATTTGGCAGACTCGAGATAAGTCAAATTCTTGTGATCCGTCAAGACCACCACGCGATGTTTAGCTCCTTCAAGCCAATGTCGCCACTCCTCGAATGCCCATTTCATGGCCAACAACTCTCGATTGCCAACATCATAATTGCGCTCAGCAGGCGAGAATTTTCTAGAAAAGAAGGCACATGGTTTCATCACCAAGCCATCAGAACTTCTTTGCGACAAAACAGCCCCTGCTCCAATCTCAGAAGCATCAACCTCGACCTGAAACGGAAGCGAAACATCTGGCTGGCACAGCACAGGGGCAGAAGAAAAACGACGCTTCAACTCCTGAAAAGCCTCTACAGCCGCAGAGGACCAATTGACCACATCAGCACCTTTCTTGGTCAAATCAGTCAACGGTTTAGCAACACTAGAAAAATTAGCGATGAAGCGACGGTAAAAATTAGCAAAGCCCAGGAACTTCTGTAGGCTCTTCACAGATGTCGGCTGAGTCCAATCATAAATGGCCTGGACCTTAACAGGGTCCATCTCGATAGTAGAAGGGGAAAAAATGAAACCCAAAAATGAAACCTTCTGAACTCCAAAGAGACACTTAGACCCCTTCACAAACAAGGAATTAGCACGAAGAACCTGGAACACCATTCTGACCTGCTTCACATGAGACTCCCAATCATCCGAAAAGACCAAAATGTCATCCAAATATACAATCATGAATCTATCCAGGTACTCTCGAAAGATGTCATGCATAAAGGACTGAAACACAGATGGAGCATTAGAAAGCCCGAATGGCATTACCAGGTACTCAAAATGGCCCTCGGGCGTATTAAATGCTGTTTTCCATTCATCGCCCTGTTTAATTCGCACCAGATTATACGCCCCTCAAAGATCTATCTTGGTCAACCAACTAGCCCCCTTAATTCGAGCAAACAGATCAGACATCAGCGGCAAAGGATACTGAAATTTGACTGTGATCTTATTAAGAAGGCGGTAATCACTACAAGGTCTTAAAGAGTCATCCTTCTTGGCCACAAAAAAGAACCCGGCTCCCAATGGGGACGACGGCGGGCGAATATGACCCTTCTCCAAGGATTCCTTTATATAACTCCGCATAGCAGCGTGCTCTGGCACAGATAGATTAAACAGTCGGCCCTTAGGAAACTTACTACCGGGAATCAAATTAATAGCACAATCGCAGTCCCTATGAGGAGGTAGGGCACCGGATTTGGGCTCCTCAAATACATCCCGGTAATCTGATAAAAACTCAGGGACTTCAGAAGGAGTGGAAGGTGAAATTGACAACAATGGAACATCACCATGTACCGCTTGACAACCCCAGCTGGACACAGACATAGATTTCCAATTCAACACTGGATTATGGACCTGTAGCCATGGCAACCCCAAAACGACCACATCATGCAGATTATGCAACACCAAAAAGCGAATATCCTCCTGATGTGCAGGAGCCATGCACATGGTTAATTGCGTCCAGTATTGAGGTTTATTCTTGGCCAAAGGCGTAGCATCAATTCCTCTCAATGGAATAGGATGCTGCAAGGACTCCAAGGAAAAACCACAGCGCCTGGCAAACTCCAAGTCCATCAAATTCAGGGCAGCGCCTGAATCCACAAATGCCATAACAGAATATGACAACAGAGAGCAAATCAGAGTAATGGACAAAAGAAATTTTGACTGTACCGTACCAATGGTGGCAGACCTAGCGAACCGCTTAGTGCGCTTAGGACAATCGGAGATAGCATGAGTGGAGTCACCACAGTAAAAACACAGTCCATTCCGACATCTGTGTTCTTGCCGTTCAGCTCTGGTCAAAGTTCTATCACACTGCATAGGCTCAGGCCTATTCTCAGAGAACACCGCCAAATGGTGCACAGCTTTGCGCTCACGCAAGCGCCGATCGATCTGAATGGCCAATGACATAGACTCTTTCAGACCAGCAGGCGTGGGAAATCCCACCATTACATCCTTAAGGGCTTCAGAAAGACCCTTTCTGAAAATTGCCGCCAGGGCACATTCATTCCACTGAGTAAGCACAGACCACTTTCTAAACTTCTGACAGTACACCTCCGCCTCATCCTGACCCTGACACAAAGCCAGCAAGATTTTCTCTGCCTGATCCACGGAATTTGGTTCATCATAAAGCAATCCTAGCGCCAGAAAAAATGCATCAACATCACGCAATGCAAGATCTCCTGGCGCAAGGGAAAATGCCCAGTCTTGAGGGTCACCACGTAATAAAGAAATAATGATTTTTACTTGTTGAGCGGGGTCACCAGAGGAGCGAGGTTTCAAAGCTAGAAACAGTATACAATTATTTTTGAAATTCAGAAACTTAGATCTATTTACAGAAAATAAATCAGGAGTAGGAATTCTAGGCTCTAACATCGGATTCTGAACCACAAAATCTTGAATGTATTGTACCCTTGCAGTGAGATGATCCACACAAGAGGACAGACCTTGAATGTCCATCTCTACACCTGTGTCCTGAACCACCCAAAGGTCTAGGGGAAAAAAAAGACAAAACACAGTGCAAAGAAAAAAAAATGGTCTCAGAACTTCTCTTATCCTTCTATTGAGATGCATTAATACTTTGGGCCAGCTGTACTGCAATGACCTGGTGGTTAGGAGCACCCGACCTGATAGTTAAACTCATACAGGACGAGCTCTGGGATGTGGGAGCTCTGCTGACCGCAAGCCCTAATCCTATCGCACACACTAGAAATAGCCGTGGAGCGCTCCTGACGCTCCCTATGCGCCTCGTCACAGCCTAAGAGCTAGCTAGCCCTAGAGAAGAAAATACAGCCTACCTTGCCTCAGAGAAATTCCCCAAAGGAATAGGCAGCCCCCCACATGTAATGACTGTGAGTAAAGATGAAAGTCACAAACGCAGAAATGAGATAGGTTTCAGCAAAGGGAGGCACGACTTACTAAATAGACAGAGGATAGGAAAGGAATCTTTGCGGTCAGCACAAAAACCTACTAAAGACCACGCAGAGTGTGCAAAAGGGTCCTCCGCACCGAATCACGGTGCGGGGGTGCCACCCTGCATCCCAGAGCTTCCAGCTAGCAAGACAAAATCAAGATAACCAGCTAGACAAAGAAACAAGAACAATAATAACAATCAGGAACTTAGCTTCTGCAGGAGAAGACAGGACACCAGACAGATCCAGGAGCGAACTGAACTAATGCTAAAACATTGACAGCTGGCATGGAGAAACGATCTGAGTGGAGTTAAATAGAGAAGCCAACCAAAGGATAAACCACGTCACCTGTGTAAGGAACCTCAGAAGCAGCAGCTCCACTCACAGCCACCAGAGGGAGCCCACGGACCGAACTCACCGAAGTACCATTCATGACCACAGGAGGGAGCTCGACAACAGAATTCACAACAGTACCCCCCCCTTGAGGAGGGGTCACCGAACCCTCACCAGAGCCCCCAGGCCGATCAGGATGAGCCAAATGAAAGGCACGAACTAGATCGGCAGCATGAACATCAGAGGCAAAAACCCAGGAATTATCCTCCTGACCATATCCCTTCCACTTGACCAGGTACTGGAGTTTCCATCTCGAAACACGAGAATCCAAGATCTTTTCCTCCACATACTCCAATTCCCCCTCGACCAACACCGGGGCATCAACGGAGGGAACCATAGGCGCCACGTATCTCCGCAACAACGACCTATGGAACACATTATGGATGGCAAAAGAAGCTGGAAGGTCCAAATGAAATGACACAGGATTAAGAATTTCAGAAATCTTATATGGCCCAATGAAACGAGGCTTAAACTTAGGAGAGGAAACCTTCATAGGAACATGACGAGATGACAACCAAACCAAATCCCCAACCTGAAGTTGGGGACCAACGCAGCGCCGGCGGTTAGCGAAACGTTGAGCCTTCTCCTGGGACAATGTCATATTGTCCACCACATGAGTCCAAATCTGCTGCAACCTGTCCACCACAGTATCCACACCAGGACAGTCCGAAGGCTCAACCTGCCCTGAAGAGAAACGAGGATGGAAACCAGAATTGCAGAAAAAAGGAGAAACCAAAGTAGCCGAGCTGGCCCGATTATTAAGGGCGAACTCAGCCAAAGGCAAAAAGGACACCCAATCATCCTGATCAGCAGAAACAAAGCATCTCAGATATGTCTCCAAAGTCTGATTAGTTCGTTCGGTTTGACCATTAGTCTGAGGATGGAAAGCCGAAGAAAAAGACAAATCAATGCCCATCTTAGCACAAAAGGACCGCCAAAACCTTGAAACAAACTGGGAACCCCTGTCCGAGACGATGTTCTCCGGAATGCCATGCAAACGAACCACATGCTGGAAAAACAATGGCACCAAATCAGAGGAGGAAGGCAATTTAGAGAAGGGTACCAAATGGACCATCTTAGAGAAGCGATCACAAACCACCCAAATGACCGACATCCTTTGAGAAACAGGGAGATCAGAAATAAAATCCATGGAAATATGCGTCCAGGGCCTCTTCGGGACCGGCAAGGGCAAAAGCAACCCACTGGCACGAGAACAGCAGGGCTTAGCCCGAGCACAAGTCCCACAGGACTGCACAAAAGAATGCACGTCCCGTGACAAAGAAGGCCACCAAAAGGATCTAGCCACCAAATCTCTGGTACCAAAGATTCCAGGATGACCAGCCAACACCGAACAATGAACCTCAGAGATAACTCTACTAGTCCATCTATCAGGGACAAACAGTTTCTCCGTAGGACAACGGTCAGGTCTATCAGCCTGAAACTTCTGCAGCACGCACCGCAAATCAGGGGAGATGGCAGACAAAATTACCCCCTCTTTAAGAATATCCGCCGGCTCCGGAACACCCGGAGAGTCAGGCACAAAACTCCTTGACAGGGCATCAGCCTTCACATTCTTAGATCCCGGAAGGTATGAAACCACAAAATCAAAACGGGGGAAAAAGAGCGACCATCGAGCCTGTCTAGGATTCAACCATTTGGCAGACTCGAGATAAGTCAAATTCTTGTGATCCGTCAAGACCACCACACGATGTTTAGCTCCTTCAAGCCAATGTCGCCACTCCTCGAATGCCCATTTCATGGCCAACAACTCTCGATTGCCAACATCATAATTGCGCTCAGCAGGCGAGAATTTTCTAGAAAAGAAGGCACATGGTTTCATCACCGAGCCATCAGAACTTCTTTGCGACAAAACAGCCCCTGCTCCAATCTCAGAAGCATCAACCTCGACCTGAAACGGAAGAGAAACATCTGGCTGGCACAGCACAGGGACAGAAGAAAAACGACGCTTCAACTCCTGAAAAGCCTCTACAGCCGCAGAGGACCAATTGACCACATCAGCACCTTTCTTGGTCAAATCAGTCAACGGTTTAGCAACACTAGAAAAATTAGCGATGAAGCGACGGTAAAAATTAGCAAAGCCCAGGAACTTCTGTAGGCTCTTCAGAGATGTCGGCTGAGTCCAATCATAAATGGCCTGGACCTTAACAGGGTCCATCTCGATAGTAGAAGGGGAAAAAATGAAACCCAAAAATGAAACCTTCTGAACTCCAAAGAGACACTTAGACCCCTTCACAAACAAGGAATTAGCACGAAGAACCTGGAACACCATTCTGACCTGCTTCACATGAGACTCCCAATCATCCGAAAAGACCAAAATGTCATCCAAATATACAATCATGAATCTATCCAGGTACTCTCGAAAGATGTCATGCATAAAGGACTGAAACACAGATGGAGCATTAGAAAGCCCGAATGGCATAACCAGGTACTCAAAATGGCCCTCGGGCGTATTAAATGCTGTTTTCCATTCATCGCCCTGTTTAATTCGCACCAGATTATACGCCCCTCAAAGATCTATCTTGGTGAACCAACCCCTTAATTCGAGCAAACAGATCAGACATCAGCGGCAAAGGATACTGAAATTTGACTGTGATCTTTTTAAGAAGGCGGTAATCAATGCAAGGTCTTAAAGAGTCATCCTTCTTGGCCACAAAAAAGAACCCTGCTCCCAATGGTGACGACGGCGGACGAATATGACCCTTCTCCAAGGATTCCTTTATATAACTCCGCATAGCAGCGTGCTCTGGCACAGATAGATTAAACAGTCGGCCCTTAGGAAACTTACTACCGGGAATCAAATTAATAGCACAATCGCAGTCCCTATGAGGAGGTAGGGCACCGGATTTGGGCTCCTCAAATACATCCCGGTAATCTGATAAAAACTCAGGGACTTCAGAAGGAGTGGAAGGCGAAATTGACAACAATGGAACATCACCATGTACCGCTTGACAACCCCAGCTGGACACAGACATAGATTTCCAATTCAACACTGGATTATGGACCTGTAGCCATGGCAACCCCAAAACGACCACATCATGCAGATTATGCAACACCAAAAAGCGAATATCCTCCTGATGTGCAGGAGCCATGCACATGGTTAATTGCGTCCAGTATTGAGGTTTATTCTTGGCCAAAGGCGTAGCATCAATTCCTCTCAATGGAATAGGATGCTGCAAGGGCTCCAAGGAAAAACCACAGCGCCTGGCAAACTCCAAGTCCATCAAATTCAGGGCAGCGCCTGAATCCACAAATGCCATAACAGAATATGACAACAGAGAGCAAATCAGAGTAATGGACAAAAGAAATTTTGACTGTACCGTACCAATGGTGGCAGACCTAGCGAACCGCTTAGTGCGCTTAGGACAATCGGAGATAGCATGAGTGGAGTCACCACAGTAAAAACACAGTCCATTCCGACATCTGTGTTCTTGCCGTTCAGCTCTGGTCAAAGTTCTATCACACTGCATAGGCTCAGGCCTATTCTCAGAGAACACCGCCAAATGGTGCACAGCTTTGCGCTCACGCAAGCGCCGATCGATCTGAATGGCCAATGACATAGACTCTTTCAGACCAGCAGGCGTGGGAAATCCCACCATGACATCCTTAAGGGCTTCAGAAAGACCCTTTCTGAAAATTGCCGCCAGGGCACATTCATTCCACTGAGTAAGCACAGACCACTTTCTAAACTTCTGACAGTACACCTCCGCCTCATCCTGACCCTGACACAAAGCCAGCAAGATTTTCTCTGCCTGATCCACGGAATTTGGTTCATCATAAAGCAATCCTAGCGCCAGAAAAAACGCATCAACATCACGCAATGCAAGATCTCCTGGTGCAAGGGAAAATGCCCAGTCTTGAGGGTCACCACGTAATAAAGAAATAATGATTTTTACTTGTTGAGCGGGGTCACCAGAGGAGCGTGGTTTCAAAGCTAGAAACAGTTTACAATTATTTTTGAAATTCAGAAACTTAGATCTATTTACAGAAAATAAATCAGGAGTAGGAATTCTAGGCTCTAACATCGGATTCTGAACCACAAAATCTTGAATGTATTGTACCCTTGCAGTGAGATGATCCACACAAGAGGACAGACCTTGAATGTCCATCTCTACACCTGTGTCCTGAACCACCCAAAGGTCTAGGGGAAAAAAAAGACAAAACACAGTGCAAAGAAAAAAAAATGGTCTCAGAACTTCTCTTATCTTTCTATTGAGATGCATTAATACTTTGGGCCAGCTGTACTGTTATGACCTGGTGGTTAGGAGCACCCGACCTGATAGTTAAACTCATACAGGACGAGCTCTGGGATGTGGGAGCTCTGCTGACCGCAAGCCCTAATCCTATCGCACACACTAGAAATAGCCGTGGAGCGCTCCTGACGCTCCCTATGCGCCTCGTCACAGCCTAAGAGCTAGCTAGCCCTAGAGAAGAAAATACAGCCTACCTTGTCTCAGAGAAATTCCCCAAAGGAATAGGCAGCCCCCCACATGTAATGACTGTGAGTAAAGATGAAAGTCACAAACGCAGAAATGAGATAGGTTTCAGCAAAGGGAGGCACGACTTACTAAATAGACAGAGGATAGGAAAGGAGTCTTTGCGGTCAGCACAAAAACCTACTAAAGACCACGCAGAGTGTGCAAAAGGGTCCTCCGCACCGACTCACGGTGCGGGGGTGCCACCCTGCATCCCATAGCTTCCAGCTAGCAAGACAAAATCAAGATAACCAGCTGGACAAAGAAACAAGAACAATAATAACAATCAGGAACTTAGCTTCTGCAGGAGAAGACAGGACACCAGACAGATCCAGGAGCGAACTGAACCAATGCTAAAACATTGACAGCTGGCATGGAGAAACGATCTGAGTGGAGTTAAATAGAGAAGCCAACCATAGGATAAACCACGTCACCTGTGTAAGGAACCTCAGAAGCAGCAGCTCCACTCACAGCCACCAGAGGGAGCCCACGGACCGAACTCACCGAAGTACCATTCATGACCACAGGAGGGAGCTCGACAACAGAATTCACAACAGTCCTCTCTCTCCTGTAGAGTGTAAGCTCTTGTGGTCAGCGGGGTCCTCTCTCTCCTGTAGAGTGTAAGCTCTTATGGTCAGCGGGGTCCTCTCTCTCCTGTAGAGTGTAAAGATCTTATGGTCAGCGGGGTCCTCCCTCTCCTACAGAATGTAAGCTCTTATGGTCAGTGTGGTCCTCTCTCTCCTGTAGAGTGTAAGCTCTTTTAGTCAGCGGGGGTCCTCTCTCTCCTGTAGATTGTAAGCTCTTATGGTCAGTGGGGTCCTCTCTCTCTCCTGTAGAGTGTAAGCTCTTATGGTCAGTGGGGTCCTCTCTCTCCTGTAGAGTGTAAGCTCTTATGGTCAGCGGGGTCCTCTCCCTCCTGTAGAGCGTAAGCTTTTTTTTTCAAGCTATTATTTGCATGGCTCTATGGTTAATCATGTCGGTCATATGGGTTGCATCCCAATACCAAATTTTCACCTAGTAAACAATTTCTGCTGTAATAATAATGCATTTGTAAATATTTTTGTCTTGCCTTTGTTTCGTGTTTGGTAAAAATAAAGATTTATATTGTATTTATTTTGAGAAGTGCAGATGATCTTTTGTGCTTGTCTTTCCTATATTTTCACCCTTTCGCAACCTTGAGATTTCCCATTTTTGCTTTTTCGTTTTTCGCTCCCCATCTTCCCAGAGCCATAACATTTTTATTTTGCCATCAATATAGCCATGTGAGGGCTTGTTTTTGTGGGACAAGTTGTACTTTTGAGCAACACCATTGATTTTTCCATATAGTGTTCTGGAAAATGTGACACAAAATCCAAAACAAGTGCAATTCCACAATTTTTTTTTTTTTTTTTTTGCTGTGTTCACAAAATGCTAACACTGACCTGTCACTATGATTCTCCAGGTCATTAAGAGTTCACAGATACCAAACATGTATAGGTTCCTCTGCACTGACGTTTTTATTTATATCATTTTGGGGTAGATTTGATGTTTGGTCGCCATTTATTGTATTTTATTGCAATGTTCCAGTGACCAAAAAAAGCAATTCTGGCATTTTGATTATTTTTCTTGCTACGTCGTTTACTAATCGGATTATTTATTTCGATAGATAGAACATTTATGAATGCAGTGATAACAAATGTGTATTGAATTTTTATATTTTGTTAAAAATTATTTGCTTTAAAAGTCTTCTTAGGAGACTTGAAGCTGCGAACTTCTGGTTGCTTAGGCTACTCATAGCCTTGCTATGTGTAGAAAAAACCATTATCTGCTATTAACATCAGCCATGTGTCGGCATTCATAGCAGATCAGCAATGACAAGCACTGGGGTCTTCTGTAGACCCCCGGTTGTCATGCCAACCCATCAGCGATGATCATGTGACAAGTGCACCGATGGTCGTGGAGGTTTGTAATGCACTTCCGGAGCGAACATGTTAAATGGCGCTGTCAGAGATATACAGCACAATTTAACATGTTAACAGTTGTGGACGGATCACAATTTTACCAGCAGCTGTTAGGGGCACATGACATTTGATCAAAACAGCTGTCATGTGCCAGATAAGACGTGGGCTACGTTATTATTATTAATATTTATTTAAAAAAACACAGAAAACACCGAATAGTATCCCTTACAGGGCCATGAAGGTACAACCAAACCAAAATACCAACAAGAACACCCTCACGCTAGGCCAAAGGTAATAAAAATAAATAAACTTTATTGAAAACATACATATAAACAATACATAAAAAGATTTGGGCAGTGACCACAAGTGCAGCAGCAACAGTGAGACCCACACGGGAACAACCTCTTTATAATGATGTATATAGCAGTAACATAAAGATAATATGAGTCTAGCTCAATATTACATGAATATGAATAGGGTGCCACAAAAATACATGTGGAACATGTAAAATATCAAAATTAACTGTTTGCATGAATCATAACATATAGATATGTACACGGATATCCACAATACACCCATAATGAAAGTGAAGTCAGCTAAATAGCCTAACACAAGCCATAAAGATACTGCATAGATGTAAAGTATAAATATAATTACCAGACAGGAGGAGCCACCACACCCGACGCCCGTTTCGCACTGAAATGCTTCGTCCAGGGTGTTGTTGGTATTTTAATATTTATTTATTTATATGACCTATGATATATACTTATATGTCAGAGGTCGTGAAGGTGTTAAATTGCACGTTTTATACATATTTTGGTTAGCTCTCTAATATACATGTGCTTCCATCAGCACAGTGTTGGGGAGTTCATATAAAACAACTTATGGCCATAACATATGTTTTCATTTTTTGCATATGCCAGCTCTTTTCTGCGATTTCTACAATAGAGAAAGTCAGTGCGACTGGCGCTACAAGTCCTGTGGTGCTAATTGCATGAAAACCTGCAGGAATCCTGAAGGCACATGTTTGTCCAACCTGAAAGGTTTAGAAGGTAAGATCCTTATTAGAGTTTTATCCAATCACTCCATCACTTTTTAAATTTGAATTCACGTTGTATGAAATACTGTCTATTGTCTATCCTGATGATAGCTTTGCACTGTCCTACCTTTGTTTATTATTTTCAGGGTTCTGTGTAATTTATGACTTTGACATCTTAAAGTGAATCTGTCACCCCCGGGACGCTTTTAAGTTATTACTATGGGCATACAGGTAATAGAATTGCTAAATTAGTCTTACCTGTATGCCTCATAGCTGCGGTATAGATGTTGAGACATGCATTTTTTATGTTCTATGATAATGATTTCTTCCAGGTTCGGGGGCGTGCAGTGCTTGGAAGAAATCCCTGCCTCCTCTATTCATTAGAATATCACTCCCACGCACATCACACTGACCTGTGACATGCAGTTGCGGTGCTGTAATCCGCACATGCGCCATGCATTTGTGTGGTTATGGGTGCATTATCCGCCCTTCTATGGGCCGTATCTTCATCGATCTTCTGCACAGGCACCAATGAGTCTCTGCTACTGCGCGGTGACTCGCCGGCGCCTGCACAGAAGCTGGATGATGACACTGCTCATAGAAGGGCCGATAAGGCACCCGATAACCATGTGAGTACATCATAGTTCTGCTTCCCGTCACTTGTCTTATCTTTTGCATTATTTCTGTGTCCCGTTGTGCATAAATATACAGTATGACTCTTCAGATTTTGTGTTATTCTATGCTTGATGAAGTTAGTTATTAAAAGGTATCAACCACTTTCTGTTTGTCCCTGATGGTGCTTCTGTCTCTTACTGTGACAGTCATATCCGCATATAGCGTAGTGAGCACATGCAGTTGATGTCTTTCCTGTTATTCCACTTAATAGCAGCAATTTAGACTCTTGCCAGTGAGAATAACCCCTTTTCCAAACATCTTTGCATCAACTGTGAGAGAAAACAAACTTGTTTTTTCTAACTGTCCCAAAGGCCCCAGTATTTTCAATGTGGAAGGATTTGTATGGGGGGATACTTGTGTAATAATTGTCGGTGTACAGCTAGGGTTATCCTTCCTTTCTAAAGCGTATTTTCTTTAGTAAGCATACCTTGATTCTGTTTATATATGTAAACAAAAAATGCAGAAAATAATTCAATCAGATAAACACAGATTTAGAAGTCCCTACTAGGGATGAGATAAAGTACTCAGTGATACTCAGTTGTCACTCGAATATCACGGTGTTCGGATGTGCTCGTTACTCGGCGAGCAATGGGTGGTGCTTGAGTTCAAACTCAAATCCCCGCACCTGTTAAGCAGCCAATAAGCATGCAGGAATTCTCTGTAAGTCACTCTAATGCCGTAGCCATCTTGGTTGTGGCGTTATTGTGATTGGCTGACCATCTGACATCATCTGGGATTATAAAAGGACAGCTGCCTCCCGGCTTGACACACTGATGTCATTGCACAGCTGTGTGACACTTCATATTGGAGGGAGTACTTGTCTAGGCCTGTGTGTGCACAATATTAGGAATCAGAGTAGTCTTGATATTGGTGGTGAAGTAGAGTCATCATAGTAACAGCCCTTTTAAGGGCTAATCATTTGCTTTGCAATTTGAGACAGTTGAAAGAGTAGGTAGTGTGGCTGAAATCAATCATGAGAGCAGGATTAGGTATGTTCAGTCTGTTGGCAAATATAGAGCTGCAGCTTTTTTGTGGCTGCTGAAAACATTGAATATATTTTGATTCATCAAGTATTACGTGCTTTGAGGCCTTCTTTGTGTTATATCACACCCAAAAATCATTGAGACATTTTATTGGGCTACATTTCTCAGCCATACACTATTCCGTAGTGTGCAGTACATTTCTGCGCTCTCTAAAACTGAGAAAAAGATTTTAAAAATGTTGTAGGCTTCCATTTCTCAACCAAACAGTGATACATGGTCTGATAACATTTCTGTGATCTCTAAAAATGAAAAAAAGCTTTTAAAAATGTTGTAGGCTTCCGTTTCTCAGGTATACAGTGTTATGAGGCCTGTGAACATTTCTGTGACCTCTAATACTAAGAAAAAAGCTTTGAAAAGTTTGTAAGGTTCCATTTCTCAGCCATACAATGCTATGAGGTCTCTGAACATTTCTTTGATCTGAATAACTGAGAAAAAACTTTTAAAAATTTTGTAGGCTTCCATTTCTCAGTCATGTAGTGTTGCATGGTCTGTAAACATTTCTGTGATCTCTAAAACTGAGAAAAAGATTTAAAAAATGTTGAAGTCTTCCATTTCTCAGCCATGCAGTGGTATGAGGTCTGGTAACATTTCTGTGATCTCTAAAACTGTGAAAAAGCTTTTTGAAATTTTATAGGCTTCCATTTCTCAGCCATATAGTGTTGCGTGGTCTGGGTATATTTTTGTGACCTTTAAAACTGAGAAAAAGAGATTAAATATTTTGGAAGGTTACATTTCTCAGTAATACAGTATTACATGGTCTGAGGTTTATTTTTATTATTTATAATACTCCAAAAAAGTGTCAAAATGTTTTACTGTATTCAATTAGTCATCCATACAGTGTAATGTGCTTAGTGGGTGACAGAGATGGCAGAAGCAAGCGAGACTACCGAGTGAGTGAGTGGAGGAATATCTGAGTCAGGGGAAGCTGGTACAACAGCAGAGGGTGCAGGAGCCTGTGTTCCTGATCCAGTCAATATCCTTGCCCCACCAAGGTCCAAATCAAGACCATATCCTTTACTGCTGGGGTTCATGCGGACTGCAAAAGGGAGAGCCAAGATTCAGGAACTGGTGTGCAGAGAGCGGGGCCTAGGCTGCTCAGAAGAGACAAGGAGGTGAACCAGGACCAAGTCTGGACAAATGTTTTTGGGCTCACTAGCCATAAGGTACCGAGAGTTGGCATCCCAGGGGGTGGAAGTTACTTAAATCTGTCAGTGGAGAAGGTGGTCCATTGAAAAGTTTGTGACCCTTCATCACATTTCGTTTGAATGGTGACAGAATATTTGCCTCAAAGGCTGCAAGAACTGACATATTCAATTAAGGTCACGCTCCTCAAAATCAAGGAGCAACATCACTGGTATGCAGTGGGTGTGATCTCAGAAGGAAGGGAGCATGACGAACCCTTCTTGAGGAATGAATGGGCCTGGGAGAGGCTACTTGATGTGGCTCACGACATGGCTACTACCACCCCTGAGAGATCATACTATCCTTGAGGCTCCCCACCTCCTATGCATGTTAATGATTTAGAGATCTGCAAAGAGGAGTGGACCAAAATTCCTCCTGACATGTGCACAAACCTCATCATCAACTACAAAAAACATCTGACTGCTGTGCTTGCCAAGAAGTGCTTTGCCACCAAGTTTTAAATCTTGTTTGCCAGAGGGATCAAATACTTATTTCTCTCTGCAAAGTGCAAATAAATTTATATAATTTATACAATATAATTTTCTGCATTTTATTTTTTATATTCTATCTCTCAATGTTAAAATTAACCTACCCTTAAAATTATAGACTGTTCATGTCTCTGGCAGTGGGCAAACTTACAAAATCAGCAAGGAATTAAATACTTATTTCCTTCGCTGTATAAGGCTTAAAAAACTTTTTTGGGTATTATATTGCTCACCTATAGACTATTGTATGGTACATCGATGCTATATAACCCTCCAAAAAATGTTAAAAAATGTATCAGTGTTATATTGCTCATCTATAGACTTTTACATATTCTTGGGTAGATTTTGTCTCTATATAAGCCTCAAATCTTGTTCAAAATGTTTGGCTGCATGCCCACATTGCAAGTTGTTGTGTTTTTGTCTTGTTTTTTCAGAGCGGATTTGTGACAAAACATAACGAAAAAACCTGATGCCAGCAAAGTTAATGAGAATCCTAAAGTGCCATACACAGATTAAGTATTTTTCACATGCAGATTTGGTGCGGAAAATAATCTGCAGCATGTCATTCTTCTGTGCCTTTTTGCCCTGGGTTTTTCACAATTGATTTCACTTATATAAATTAAAAACAAAGGGCAAAGTCACACCAAAAATGTGTGTTTTTGCTGATGCGTTTTTCTTGCCAAGAGATACAGAAATGGGGCAAAAATTTTACTCAACGTGTGTACATACCATTATCGGTATTATATTAATCACCCATAGACTATTAACGTGATCTGGAGTACATTTCCTTGGTATATAACCCTCAAAAGTGTATATCCTTTATGAGTCTAGAAGTACCAATACATGACAATTTGAACACAATGTATATGAGGCCCTGTTTATGTCTAATACAGGGTGTGTTAGAGGTCGAGTTCCCGCTTCTGCACAGGGGGAATCTCGAGCCATCTCCACTGCGGTCTCCCATTCTGTTCCAGCCGCAGTGGAGTCTGCTCAGCAAAGACGTCGGTCCCAGCGTCTTGCTCAATCTCACTCTGTTCTAAGAGTTACTGCTGCGTCTCCAGCTCCTGCCATTAAAGCCAGTACTGGTCAGCAGCAAGCGGACTTCTCTGGGACTAAGTCCTTGTCTGCACATACTGAGCATGCCCAGGGCAAGATCTCCCGTTGGAGATCGAGGGTCAGGTGCTCAGGCTCTGCGGCACATTCCATTGGTCCTCTTGGCAGGTCTTGGAAGGGCAAAAGTTCTGTAGCCACTTCCTGTGCTGCAACTATATAAACTGCGCATGACCGCACGGCCATGCGCTAGTATTGTCTCATAATGATATATGTGTGTGTGTTGATGGATGTATGTCGATGGATGAAAGCTCCTAAATATCCCTCCCTAGAGTTGTTGTCTGCTCGCGGATGTTGGTAGCTATCTAGCGCCCGACTAACCATCTGCACGATACACACATTACAGAGTCCTCTTGCTGTGTTCGCCTGTACGGCGCCGTGCGCTTGCCTTGCGCTTTCCATACACAAGCCTGTGTGGTTGGTGGCGTCCGACAGTGCGGCATTGCTCGCACTCCTGTGCATTTATATATTTCTAATTAGTTTCCTTACACACCCAGTTGTGGTGTAGTGCCAGCAAGGGTCTAATCGGACTTCAATCCCTGTTGGGGTTAAGTACGCTGACTGCTTGCTCGCACTTTAGGTGCGGTACCGCGGTCCTGTGACGCAACAGGATTGCTTCCTTCACGCTGGGTGAGGTTGAACCCACGTGTGTTTACTTTAGTGTACCGCCAGATGGTCTGCAATTTACTAGCAGGGGGTTTTCACCTGCACGGTGGACCTCGGACTGCGAACGCATCTAAATCATCTTTCTGGGTGTGTTCCGCCAGTCCTAACATAATACTAGCGCCAAGGTCTGGCTAGTAAATGGCGGACGATCAGCGTTTACAGCGGTACATCCAGCAGCTGGAGGGAAGGTTGGCGGCTCTAGAGCGTTCAACTTCAGCTGTGGATGTTACTGCTGTCGCTGTTCAGGCTGCAAGTGTGGCTGCAGCTACCTTGTCCACTGCCGCCCCTGTACCGACGCTATCTCGCCTCCCGCTACCAGAGAAATTTTCTGGTGACAGTAAGTCCTGTAGGGGTTTCGTGAGTCAGTGCTCAATACATCTCGAGCTTCTGGCCTCTCGTTTCCCTACAGAGCGGGCTAAGGTGGGCTTTATCATTTCCTTATTGTCGGACAGGGCGTTGCAGTGGGCTACGCCGCTGTGGGAGCGTGACGATCTTGTGGTGCAGAGTGCTCCGTTATTCCTGAGCACTCTGAAACAGGTCTTTTTAGGACCTCGTGTCACCCATGATACGGCGCTCCAACTGTTGGCATTGACTCAGGGCTCGTCCTTGGTCAGCCTTTTTGCCGTCCACTTTCGCACTCTAGCATCTGAGCTGGAGTGGACGGATAAAGCCCTTATCCCTATATTTTGGAGGGGGCTGGCTGACCACGTTAAGGACGCCCTGGCCACTAGGGAGATTCCCGCCACACTAGAGGAATTGATAACTGTATCTACTCGTATTGACCTCCGTTTTCACGAGCGGAGGTTAGAGCGAGCCCAGTGTAGGCAGAGGTTTCGGCTGGCTCCCACCTTCGCCAAACCTTTAGAATTTCCAGTCCAGGCTCCTGAGTCCCATGAACCTAAGGTGGTGTCACGAGCGGGATCTAAGTCCCGGACCGCCCGTGCACTCCAGGTTTGCCATGTATGCCAACAGTCAGGACATCTTGCCACCAGATGTCATCAGCGGTCGAGGAAACGTCAGCGTCTAGTGGTAGTAGGTGGAGGTGCACTAGACACTGCGACGTTTGCCTCCAAATTGTCTTTCAAGGGGACAATTACTTTTGGCTCATCCTCCCACTCGGTAGAGATCTGCGTGGATTCTGGGGCGGAGGGCAATTTTATGTCTTCTGCCTTCGCCCAACGTCACGCAATACCCCTGGTTATGCTATCTCAATCAGTAACGGTACGAGTGGTGAATGGGTCGACACTCCCCGCACAGATAACACATCAGACCATCCCTTTTACTCTGTCCATGTCACCATCCCATCAGGAGATTATATCTCTGCTCGTCATTCCTGAGGGGATTGATGAGGTCCTGTTGGGGATACCTTGGTTACGGTACCACTCTCCTCACATCGAGTGGTCCTCTGGCAGAATTCTGGGATGGGGTGAATCATGTGGGGGTAGGTGTCACCGAGAGTGCGTTCAGGTTGCTACTACAGAGGTACCCGCAGATCTATCCTCTCTCCCCAAGCAATATTGGTCTTATGCAGACGTGTTCTCCAAAAAGGCGGCGGAGACCCTTCCGCCCCATCGCCCCTATGACTGTCCTATCGATCTCTTGCCTGGTGCGGAGCCTCCCCGGGGTCGAGTTTATCCATTATCTCTCCCGGAGACGGAGGCCATGTCTCAGTACATTCAAGAGAATCTGGCAAGAGGGTTCATCAGGAAGTCAGTGTCACCTGCTGGGGCAGGGTTCTTCTTCGTGCAGAAGAAGAATGGGGAACTACGTCCATGCATAGACTACAGGGGTCTTAACGCTATCACCGTTACGAACAAGTATCCTTTGCCCTTGATATCCGAGCTCTTCGATAGGCTTCGGGGAGCTAGAGTGTTTACTAAATTAGATCTGCGGGGTGCTTATAACCTGATTCGCATCCGTGAGGGGGACGAATGGAAAACGGCATTTAACACCAGAGATGGGCACTATGAGTATCTGGTGATGCCCTTCGGGCTCTGTAATGCACCTGCCGTTTTCCAAGACTTTGTCAATGACATCTTCCGGGATATGCTTTCCACCTCAGTTGTAGTCTATCTGGATGATATTCTCATCTTTTCTCCAGATATGGACTCCCACCGGAGAGATGTTGGCAGAGTCTTCGACCTCCTACGGGCAAACTCTCTCTATGCGAAATTGGAGAAGTGTATGTTTGAGCAGGAGTCCTTACCTTTCCTGGGCTATATCATCTCCGCCCAGGGATTGGCTATGGATCCTGCCAAACTACAGGCTGTGATGGACTGGCAAGAGCCCCATTCTCTTAAAGCGGTGCAGCGCTATATGGGGTTCATTAACTATTACCGCCAGTTCATTCCCCACTTCTCAACTCTGGTAGCTCCCTTGGTAGCCCTCACCAAGAAGGGAGCGAATCCCAAATTGTGGTCGGAAGAGGTCTCCAAGGCCTTCACTTCTATTAAGTCCCACTTTGCTAGCGCTCCCATCTTACGTCGCCCCGATGTTGATAAGCCATTCCTAATGGAGGTGGATGCCTCATCCGTTGGTGCTGGAGCAGTCCTCTATCAAAAGGATGCTCAAGGTCGGAAGCATCCATGCTTCTTTTTCTCAAAGACCTTTACATCAGTGGAGAGAAATTACTCCATCGGGGATAGGGAGTTGCTAGCGATGAAGTTGGCCTTTTCGGAGTGGAGACATCTTCTGGAGGGTGCACGGTTTCCTTTCCAGGTCTTCACGGACCACAAAAATTTGGTGTATTTACACACAGCCCAGCGGCTGAATTCTCGTCAGGCCAGATGGTCCTTATTTTTCTCCCGGTTCCATTTTACTCTTCACTATCTCGCCGGGGAGAAGAATATTCGTGCCGACGCTCTCTCTCGCTCCCTTATGTCAACTGAGGAGGAGGAAGAGGAGCCTCGGCTTATTGTCCCTGCTGAGAGCCTGAGAACCGTAGCGCTGGTTTCACTGGAGTCTGTGCCTCCGGGCAAGACTTTTGTGCCCATTAATTTGCGACCGGAGGTTCTCTCTTGGGCTCATTCGTCCAGGGTGGGTGGACACTTTGGGACAAAAAGGACATCTGAGCTACTGGCGATGACGTACTGGTGGCCGCATATGGTCCGGGATGTCAGGGATTATATTCTGGCGTGTGTCTCCTGTGCCAAAAATAAATCTCCGCGTCAAAGGCCAGCTGGGTTGCTCTATCCCTTGCCGGTGGCAGATAGGCCCTGGGAGATGGTCGGGATGGACTTTGTCGTGGGTTTACCCAAATCTCGCGGCTGTACCATCATTTGGGTCATCACCGATCATTTCTCAAAAATGGTGCATTTGGTGCCGCTACCACGGTTACCTTCTGCACGGGCCTTGGCAGCGTTGTTCATAAAACACATTTTCCGCCTACATGGTATGCCTGACAAAATTGTCAGTGACCGAGGTCCCCAGTTTGCGTCTCGGTTCTGGAGAGAGCTTTGTCGTTTACTCAGTATTGAGTTGAATCTCTCTTCCACTTATCATCCCGAGACGAATGGGTTGGTAGAGAGGGCCAACCAGACCTTGGTCACATACCTGCGACATTTTGTTTCAGCCAGGCAGGATGACTGGGCATCCTTGCTATCATGGGCAGAGTTTGCGCTGAACAACGCCGTAGCCGACTCCACTGGACAAACCCAATTCCTCCTCAACTATGGTCAGCATCCACGGGTGCCTGTGCCTATGCCCGTGTCCTCCGCAGACTTCAGGGTGGCAGACTGGGCTGTGGAGGCACGGGATATTTGGGACCGCACTCAGGATGCCATTCGGGCCTCTAAGGAGAGAATGAGGTCCTCCGCCAATGCTCATCGGCGCCCCGCTCCGACCTTTGCTCCTGGCGACTTGGTGTGGCTCTCCGCCCGTAACATCAGGCTGCGAGTTGAGTCCACTAAATTTGCTCCTCGCTACTTGGGTCCCTTCAAGGTCCTCGAACAGGTTATTCCTGTGGTCTACCGTCTGGCTCTTCCTCCACGCCTTGGTATCACCGACACCTTTCATGTGTCCCTCCTTAAGCCCGTATACATGTCCCGGTTTTCTGAGTCATCTGCCGAGACATCGGGTTCGTCTACGGACGATTTCGAGGTGAACGCTATCTTGGGGTGCAAGGTGGTACGTGGCAAAAAATATTTTTTGGTGGACTGGAAGGGTTACGGCCCTGAGGACAGGTCCTGGGAGCCTGCTGAGCACATTCGGGCTCCGCAGCTTATTGCTGCCTTCGAACGTAGCGAGGCCCAAGGAGGGGGGGGCCTTAGGAGGGGGGGTAATGTTAGAGGTCGAGTTCCCGCTTCTGCACAGGGGGAATCTCGAGCCATCTCCACTGCGGTCTCCCATTCTGTTCCAGCCGCAGTGGAGTCTGCTCAGCAAAGACGTCGGTCCCAGCGTCTTGCTCAATCTCACTCTGTTCTAAGAGTTACTGCTGCGTCTCCAGCTCCTGCCATTAAAGCCAGTACTGGTCAGCAGCAAGCGGACTTCTCTGGGACTAAGTCCTTGTCTGCACATACTGAGCATGCCCAGGGCAAGATCTCCCGTTGGAGATCGAGGGTCAGGTGCTCAGGCTCTGCGGCACATTCCATTGGTCCTCTTGGCAGGTCTTGGAAGGGCAAAAGTTCTGTAGCCACTTCCTGTGCTGCAACTATATAAACTGCGCATGACCGCACGGCCATGCGCTAGTATTGTCTCATAATGATATATGTGTGTGTGTTGATGGATGTATGTCGATGGATGAAAGCTCCTAAATATCCCTCCCTAGAGTTGTTGTCTGCTCGCGGATGTTGGTAGCTATCTAGCGCCCGACTAACCATCTGCACGATACACACATTACAGCGTCCTCTTGCTGTGTTCGCCTGTACGGCGCCGTGCGCTTGCCTTGCGCTTTCCATACACAAGCCTGTGTGGTTGGTGGCGTCCGACAGTGCGGCATTGCTCGCACTCCTGTGCATTTATATATTTCTGATTAGTTTCCTTACACACCCAGTTGTGGTGTAGTGCCAGCAAGGGTCTAATCGGACTTCAATCCCTGTTGGGGTTAAGTACGCTGACTGCTTGCTCGCACTTTAGGTGCGGTACCGCGGTCCTGTGACGCAACAGGATTGCTTCCTTCACGCTGGGTGAGGTTGAACCCACGTGTGTTTACTTTAGTGTACCGCCAGATAGTCTGCAATTTACTAGCAGCGGGTTTTCACCTGCACGGTGGACCTCGGACTGCGAACGCATCTAAATCATCTTTCTGGGTGCGTTCCACCAGTCCTAACAGGGTGTATCTGAGTCCCTAATTTTTGGTAATTTTTGCTTCCTTCAAAAATTAAACTGAAATTTCCTATTTTTTTATAAAAAAAATCAATTTTGATTTACTTAAATTAAAATTTTTCTAAAATTCTTTTTAAATTTTGCCTTATATACAAGTCATTATACAGCAAAAAAATGTTTTATTGTCATGTCTTAAAGTGGAGTAAAAGTGTGATAGCATTCTCTGCAGTGATCTGGGAGTCAGAGATTCTTCCAGGGGTCTTCCATATGCTGTTCTCCTTCCATTCAGCACTTTTCACATACATTTGAACTTTTTAACTGCCCCTCCCCAACCTCTTTGTAGGGTCTGCCGGAAAAAGCTCAGCTTTCTCATTGGCTCCCATTATACTCGTTACTCGAAACGAGCATGCAAGAATTAGGAATTGCTCAGTTCGAGCACCTGAGCATTTTGGGTCTCGCTCATCTACAGTCCCTACTTGCCATCAGACTTTCTGGATTTTTGATATGACCGAGTCCCATTTGTACCTCATCTAAAAAGTAAACAAAAATAAAGCATAAAACATAGCAGCTAGCACTGCAGAATGTCAAAGCCAATAACCAGAAATGAAACAGATTTGTGGCTTACTGGACAAATGTCTGATAGTAGTTTATCTTCAACTAAACTGCCACCCGAGAGAGAGGTTATGTCACTGTTCTACTACAAGAAAATTACGAAACAGACAGTTCGTGATGTAGTTAGTTTACCAGCTAATAATGTTCTTGATGTCTGGGCAAAGTCAGGCATTCCCACGAAACTGAAAAAATGGAAGGTCTTTTTAAAGAATATGACAAGTGAAGAAAAACAAAGAAAACAAAACTAAACGTTCTGTTAGTCTGAAAAAGGAGGAAGAATAGATTGAAGGTGTAGACACCTTGTTTGACACCGCGCATGCTAGGGCTATGGATATGAATACCGGAAGACAAGAGTTTTGCTATCTCAGAGACAAACTGGATGCCATGGAGAAATGTGAGGTGTTGACAAAGAGTTTGAGAAAAAAACAAAGACATTTTGAAGAAAGAGAGGCAAATTACAAGAAAAGAATCAAGAAAGAAAGACAAGCAAAAAGTGCTAGAGAGGAAAAGGTGGTGTTGCAGTTGTCATCTGATTAAGCAGATACAGATATGGACAACAATGAAACATATGAAACATCAGAGGTACTATCTTCAGCAAAACAAGCCAAAAGAGGAAGAGTCAGTGTAGTAGATGACAACCTGTCAGCAAACCTTGACCTGGGCAAAGTTAGTGGCAGAAATGCAGCATTAATTCTCACACAAACCCATCAGCACCTTGACCATGATCCTGAAGACTTAAATGTAAATTGTTCATCAGTTCATAGAGAAAGATTAAAACGCTGTCAGGCAATGGCTCTATATCTGAAAAAGGAGTTTCAGCCAACTGTACCTTTAACATTTCACTGGAATAGGAAACTCTTCTACGACATCTGTGGCAGGAAATGGGACTGTCATCCCATTCTGGTATCAAGAGTTGGCATTGAGCAGTTGTTTGAAGTTGCAATGCTTGCCAAAGGAAAATGTGTGAAGCTTATGATACTGCTGTTTATGCTGCAGCAACGTCTATGAATGTTGTCACTTTCCCAGAATACTAACATCAGCCCTTTCCCTCTGCTGATTATGAAAATGATGTGGGGACCCCCACGCAGTTTTTTTCTATTACTTTTTTAATTTTCAACAAGAACAGTAAGGTCACCTTAGTTCGTAGCAGCTGTTTCTCTTGGTTTGCAAGTGCCAATGCCAGACTGCTGAACTGCTGTAAGTCAGGCACTCTGGACTCCGGCATTCAAAAGTCCAGCACTGGAGTTACCGTGAGAAACCTCATATGAAACTTGACAGTAACTGAAGTTTCCAGTTGCTGGAACACCTGAAGGCGGTAAACTAAATTTACCTTGAGTGTGTATTTTACTGTACAAGTAAATAAGTAATAAAAATAAATGAAAAAAACTGAGTGGACCCAGTAATTTTCTGAGGGGAAAGCCAATGACTGTGGTCTGTTATTAATATTCTGGGAAATAGACAATATTCATAAAGGCTATTAACATCAGCTCACAGCTGTATATTTAACCTTTCATGATTTTGAAATGGGGGACCCCCCCAAAAAAATGATGTGAGATTCCTCTGTATTTTTGATAACCTGCCAGACAAAATGCTATGGAAATTGGCCCCCAGCCTAAAAGTAGCAGGCCACAGCCACCCCATTAAAGGCTTTCTCTGTGGTGGTGGCAAGTGGGGTTGTTG
The DNA here is from genome assembly GCF_032444005.1 of Ranitomeya imitator. NCBI lineage: Eukaryota > Metazoa > Chordata > Amphibia > Anura > Dendrobatidae > Ranitomeya > Ranitomeya imitator. The sequence continues at coordinate 49,076,252 of NC_091290.1, read as the reverse complement.
TCACCTTTGTATTGTCCGATGACATCAAGCTCACAGCTTAGTAATGGAGAGGCATCTATAAAACGCCTCTTCATTACTAATCCTATAATTACAGATATTGGGGCCACCAGCCTAAAAATAGCAGCCTGCAGCAGCCCCACAAAGGCACATGTAATAGACGCTCCAAATCTGTCACTTAGCCTCTCTCTTCCAACTTGTCCTGTTGTGGTGACAAATGGGGTGGTAGTTGGGGGGGGTTGATGTCACCTTTGTATTGTTAGGTAACATATAGCCCAGAGGTTAATAATGGGGAGTCGTCTATAGTTCATCGTTCTGTCTCATGATGTAATTCATGTCTGGAGATATACCCTTTCCAACCTGGATGATGTCAAGATGCGATTATCCAGGCTGAGAACCATTGAGAAATGAGCTGCTGTAAGTGCAGCCTCAGTGACTAGCTGTGACATCAACAAGGTTACCACAGGCACTGAGGAATCTTAACTACGGTGACCTCGCTTATCACCAATGGGTTGGACCCGATGTGTTTTTTTTAAATTACTTATTTAAATAATTAATTTAAAAAATATGGAGTGGAGACCCCTCTATTCTTTATAATCAACCTTGCTGAAGCTGACAGCTAGATTCAGTGCTAAATGAAGAACTGCATAGCAATCGCCACGTATGGCAAAAAAGTAACATAAAAGAGTATAAATAGTATAACAAGATAAGATAACCAGAGGTAAAAATATACAGACAGATGGTAAGTAATGATGGCAAAATAATACTGACCCATTGTTATTGAACCTGGGGCTTGTATATGGGCATGCAGGTCATAACCAAGATAAATAAAATGAGAACTTTATCTGTGATCCGATTTCTTATTCCAGAGACATGTTTTTCTTAATATGTAAATGAGCTGTTAAGATCTATGGATGGAACATAGATCTCCCCGAGAATCTGCTTCCAGAGCTTATTATAAATTACAGGGAGAGTTGTCAAGGTGAGACATGTAGATCAGGAGAGCAGATTGTTAGTCATTGCATGTCTCACACTAGTAACACCCTCTTTAATTTAAAATAAGCACTGGTGGCAGATTTTCAACTTTCTATGACCTCATGCCCATATAGACAGCTTAGTAGGTTGATCCTACTGACAGATTCCATTTAAGCTTGTGCCAGGTCTCAATTCATATCAACTCTGAGCACCACTGCCATAATGTCCTCAATTACATGTTCTGAATAGAAACCAGAGAACTGGAATCCCTCATGTCTATGAATGCTCATGTCTAAGTATGATCTGTGTAGGACATGTCATAAAATCTTGTCTTCATTTGTTAGTGCAGAGACAAGTGAAAATTGGAGGTAGGTAAAAACTAGTGACAAAAGTCATAAAATGAAGAACATATGCCATAAAAAAAACAAATATAGTGCTATTACCAATGTTCACAGATATGGAAGCTTGTTATCAAATACAGTTGTGCTCAAAAGTTTACATACCAAAAAAGAATTTTTGCTTTCTTAGCCTTTTTTCAGAGAATATGAATGATAACACCAAAACTTTTTCTCCAATCATGGTTACTGGTTGGGTGAAGCCATTTATTCTCAAACTGCTGTGTTTTTGCTTTTTAAATCTTAATAACAATCCAAAATATCCTAATGACCCTGATGAAAAGTTCACATACCCCATTTCTTAATACTGTGTATTGTCCTCTATAACATCAATGACAGCTTGAAGTCTTTTGTGGTAGTTGTGGATGAGGTTCTTTATTTTCTCTGATGGTAAAGCTTCCCACTCTTCTTGGCAAAAGGCTTCCAGTTCCTGTAAATTCCTGGGCTGTCTAGCATGAACTGTGCACTTGAGATCTCCCCAGAGTGATATTGAGTTCAGGAGACTGAGATGGCCACTCCAGAACTTTCACTTTGTTCTGCTGTAGCCAATAACAGGTCAACTTGGCCTTCTGTTATTGATCATTGTCATGTTGGAATGTCCAATTACGTTCCATGCACAGCTTCTGGGCTGATGATTGCAAATTTGCCTCCAATATTTGCTGATAACGTGCTGCATTCATCTTTCCTTCAACATTGACCAAGCTACATGTGCTTTTGTAGCTCAGACATCACCAAAACATCAGCTATCCACCTCCATGCTTTACAGTAGGAATGGTGTTCCTTTCATCATAGGCCTTGTTGACCTCTCTCCAAATGTAACATTTTTGGTTGTATCCAAAAAGTTCAATTTTGATCTCATCACTCCAAATTGCCTTGTTCCAGAAGTTTTGAGGCTTGATACTGTGCTGTTTTGGGTATTGTAGGCAAGATACTTTGTGGCATTTGCACAGGAATGGCTTTATTCTGGCGACTCGACCATGCAGCCCATTTTTCTTCAAGTGCCTCCTTATTGTGCATCTATAACCAGCCACACCGCTAGTTTTCAGAGAGTCCAGTATTTTAGCTGATGTTATTTGTGGGATTTTCTTTGCATCTCGAACAATTTTCCTTGCATCTCGAACAATTTTCCTTGGTTGTGCTTTTACAGAGCCCCTGATTTTCCATTTGTTAATCACAGTTTGAATGCTGCTGACTGGTATTATCAATTCCTTGGTTATCTTTTTGTATCCCTTTCCTGTTTCATACAGTTCAACTACCTTTTCCCATAAATCTGTTGACAATTCTTTTGCTTTCCCTATGACTCACAATCCAGAAACATCCATGGCTGGATGAAAGATGCAAGAGTCTGTCTGGATCCCAGAAACTCACTCAGCTTTTATGCACACACACACACTGATTACAAGCAAACAGGTCACAGGTGAGGATGTTATCTTTAGTAGCCATTCAAACCCATTTGTGTCAACTTCTGTGCATGTTATCAGGCCAAAATCACCAGGGTATGTAAACTTTTGATCAGGGTTATTTGGATGTTTTGGGTTGTAATTATGATTTAAAAAGCAAAAACACAGCAGTTTGACAATAAATGGCTTTACCCAACCACTACCCATGAGTGGAGAAAAGTTTTGGTGTTATCATTCATATTCTCTGAAAAAAGGGCAAAGAAAGCAAAAAATTCTACTAGGGTATGTAAACTTTTGAGCACAACTGTATCTGAAAGTGCAGGTTTGCTTTAACAAATTAATGGGCTGTTGCAGACTAGACTTTAGTACTTTTGTACATGGCTCTACATACATCAATCCCTTCAATTTTTTTTATATCAATGTGATTAGATTTATCCTTTTATATCTGGTAGGCTGTTATCCCAAGTGTCCTGAGGATAAACCTTACTTTAATGAAGATGAAATGCAGTGTGTGTCTCAGTGTGGCTGTCTGGACAAAGAAGAAAATTACTACTTACTAGATGAACGAATTGAATCCTGCCATGTCTGCGAAATCTGGTAAAATTATGTCTTTTTGTGGTATTCTCTGAAACAATTTCACATTGCAAGGGCTCGCTCACACCACCTAGTAAATCAGACAAGTGTTATTTTTTAATGGGACGGCAATAAGACCAATGTTATTCAATGGGGCAGTACTCATGACTACTTTTTTTTCTCTGACAGAATTTGTCTGTGAAAAAATTGCAGCATGATCTGATTTTTTTTTTATATTACTCATTTATATAGCGCCATTAATGCCACTGCACTTTACAGACATTATTGTCACTGTCCCCAATTGGGCTCACAATCTAAATTCCCTATCAGTATGTCTTTGGAATGTGGGAGGAAAGAAACAAATACGGGGAGAACATACAAACTCCTTGCAGATGTCTCACTTCGAATTCGGGTGGTTGCGAGAAAAAAATTGGATAATGTGCCAGAGTATAGCTTGCAATTTTACGGATATATTACAATTCTGTAACATAGGAAACTGTAAACGGTCTTATAAATGATTAACCCCTTTCTGACCTCGGACGGGACAGTCAGATCCCCTGCATTGATGTGAGCTCCGGTGGTGAGCCCACATCAAAGCCGCAACATGTCAGCTGTTTTGAATGTCCATTTTGTAAGGTTGTTAGAAAAAAACGCAGTACGGATGCCATACGGATTACATACGGAGGATTACGTGCGCAAAATACGCTGCTTCATCTTGCCAACACGGATGACATACGGAACATTGCTCAGGGAATAGAGTTGAGCGACTTTTACTTTTTTAGGGTCGAGTCGGGTTTCGCGAAACCCGACTATCTCAAAAGTCGAGTCGAGTGAAATCGTCCGATTATCGCGAAAAGTCAGGAATCGACCGAAACACGAAACCCAATGCAAGTCAATGGGGAAGCATAGTCGGCAGTGACTGGAGGCCAGGAAAACACCTACAGTGCCCATTTTAATGGCAAAAACATCCATTTGTGGTACTGAAGCTTGTCAATCTTAATTTACCTTATAATAATAGTAAGTCTATAAAGGCACGGATGATTGACCTCGTGGAGACCAAAACATCCAACACCGCGGAGACACCATGTTAGGACTGGCGGAACGCACCAAGAGAGATGATATAGATGCGTTCGCAGTCCGGGGTCCACCGTACAGGTGAAACCTGCTGCTAGGAAATGACAGACAATATGGCGGTATTCAAAAGAATGCACGCGTGGGTTAAACCTCACCCAGCGTGAAGAAAGCGATCCTGTTGCGTCACAGGACCGCGGTACCGCACATAGAGCGCGAGCAAGTGGTCAGCGAACTAAACCCCAACAGGGATTGTAGTCCGATTAGACCCTTGCTGGCACTACACCGCTACTGGGTGTGAAAGGAATTATATAATTAAGGCACCGAAGTGCGAATTGTGCCGTGCTGGCAGGCACCACTAAGCACCCAGACGTGGGTCAGGAAGCGCACACTGGCGCGTGGCACCGCACTGGCGGTCACAGCAGTAGACGCTGACACGTGTGTGACACGTTGAGTGATAAGTCGGGCGCTAGATAGCAGCCATACTCCATACGCGAACAATCATACAATAGGGTAGGGGTATTTAAAGAACGACTTGCACTCACAACAAACACACGTATTAAATTGTACACTAGCGCATGGCCGTGCGGTCATGCGCAGTTTATATAGTTGCAGGACAGGAAGCGGCCACAGAAACTTTGCCCTTCCAAGACCTGCCAAGAGGACCAATAGAATGCGCTGCAGAGTCTGAGCACATGACCCTCGATCTCCAACGGGAGATCTTGCCCTGGGCATGCTCAGTGTGCGCAGACAAGGACTTAGTCCCAGAGAAGTCCACTCGCTGCTGACCAGTATAGGCTTTACAGGCAGAAGCTGGAGAAGCAGCAGTAACTCTTCTCACAGAGTCAGACTGAGCGAGACGCTGGGATCGACGTCCCTGCTGAGCAGGCTCCACCGCGGCTGGAGGAGAATGGGAGACCGCAGCGGAGACGGATCGAGATTCCCCCTGTGCAGCAGAGGAAACTCGACTCCTAACATTACCCCCCCTCCTAGGGTCCCCCCTCCTTGGGCCTCGCTACGTTCGAAGGCAGCAATGAGCTGTGGGGCCCGAATGTTTTCAGCAGGCTCCCATGACCTGTTCTCTGGACCATAACCCTTCCAATCCACCAGATAGAACTTTTTGCCGCGTACCACCTTACACCCCAAAATAGCGTTCACCTCGTAATCGTCCGTAGACGAACCCGATGTCCCAGCAGATGACTCGGAAAACCGGGACATGTATACGGGTTTCAAGAGGGACACATGAAAGGTGTCGGTGATACCCAAGCGTGGAGGAAGAGCCAGGCGGTAGACCACAGGATTAACCTGTTCGAGAACCTTGAAGGGACCCAAGTAGCGAGGCGCAAACTTAGTGGACTCAACTCGCAGCCTAATGTTACGGGCGGAGAGCCACACCAAGTCGCCAGGAGCAAAGGTCGGAGCGGGGCGCCGATGAACATCGGCGGAGGACCTCATTCTCTCCTTGGAAGCCCGAATGGCATCCTGAGTGCGATCCCAAATGTCCCGTGCCTCCACAGCCCAGTCTGCCACCCTGGAATCGGCGGAAGACACGGGCATGGGCACAGGTACCCGCGGATGCTGACCATAGTTAAGGAGGAATGGGGTCTGTCCAGTGGAGTCAGCTACAGCATTGTTAAGAGCAAACTCCGCCCACGGTAGCAAAGATGCCCAGTCATCTTGTTTAGCAGAGACAAAATGTCGCAGATATGTGACCAAGGTCTGGTTGGCTCTCTCCACCAACCCATTCGTCTCGGGATGATATGCCGAAGAGAGATTCAACTCGATACTGAGAAGGCGACAAAGCTCTCTCCAGAACCGAGACGCAAACTGGGGACCCCGGTCACTGACAATTTTGTCTCTGCATACCGTGAAGACGGAAGATGTGTTTAACAAACAATGCTGCCAAGGCCCGTGCAGAAGGTAGCCGGGGAAGCGGCACCAAATGCACCATTTTAGAAAAATGGTCGGTGATAACCCAAATGACAGTACAGCCATGTGACTTGGGCAAACCCACCACAAAGTCCATCCCGACCATCTCCCAGGGCCTGTCTGCCACCGGCAGAGGGTATAACAACCCAGCTGGCCGTTGACGGAGAGATTTATTTTTGGCACAAGAGACACATGCCCGAACGTAGTCTCCAACGTCACGAACCATATGTGGCCACCAATACATTCTCGCCAACAACTCAGATGTCCTCTTTGCCCCAAAGTGTCCACCCACTCTGGACGAATGAGCCCACGAGAGAACCTTCGGACGCAAATTGATGGGGACAAAAGTCTTGCCCGGAGGCACAGACTCAAGCGAAACCGGAGCTACGGTTCTCAGACTCTCTGAAGGGACAATGAACCGAGGCTCGCCCTCCTCCTTCACAGTTGACACCAGGGAGCAAGAGAGAGCGTCAGCACGGATGTTCTTCTCCCCGGCGAGATAATGTAGAGTGAAGTGGAACCGGGAGAAAAACAAGGACCATCTGGCCTGACGAGAATTCAGCCGCTGGGCTGTCTGTAAATAGACCAAATTCTTGTGGTCCGTGAAGACTTGGAATGGGAACCGAGCACCCTCCAAGAGATGTCTCCATTCCGAAAAGGCCAACTTCATTGCCAGCATCTCCCTATCCCCGATGGAGTAATTTCTCTCTGCTGGTGAGAAGGTTTTTGAGAAGAAGAAGCATGGATGCTTCCGACCTTGAGCATCCTTTTGATAGAGGACTGCTCCTGCACCAACGGAAGAGGCATCCACCTCCATTAGGAATGGCTTATCCACATCGGGACGACGTAAGATGGGAGCGCTAGCAAAGTGGGACTTAATAGAAGTGAAGGCCTTGGAGACCTCTTCGGACCACGATTTAGGATTCGCTCCCTTCTTGGTGAGGGATACCAAGGGAGCTACCAGGGTTGAGAAGTGGGGGATGAACTGACGATAGTAATTTATGAACCCCATAAAGCGCTGCACCGCTTTCAGAGAATGGGGTTCCTGCCAGTCCATCACTGCCTGTAGTATGGCAGGATCCATAGCCAATCCCTGGGCCGAGATGATGTAGCCCAGGAAAGGTAAAGACTCCTGCTCAAACATACACTTCTCCAATTTGGCATAGAGGGAGTTTGCCCGTAGGAGGTCGAAGACTTTGCAAACATCTCTCCGGTGGGAGTCAATATCTGGAGAGTAGATAAGAATATCATCCAGATAGACTACAACTGAGGTGGAAAGCATATCCCGGAAGATATCGTTCACAAAGTCTTGGAAAACGGCTGGGGCATTACAGAGCCCGAAGGGCATCACCAGATATTCATAGTGCCCATCCCTGGTGTTAAAGGCCGTCTTCCATTCGTCCCCCTCACAGATGCGAATCAGGTTGTAAGCACCCCGCAAATCTAATTTAGTAAATACCCTTGCTCCCCGAAGTCTATCGAATAACTCAGATATCAAGGGCAAAGGATACTTATTCTTAACGGTGATGGCGTTAAGACCCCTGTAGTCTATGCATGGGCGCAATTCCCCATTCTTCTTCTGCACGAAGAAGAACCCTGCCCCAGCAGGTGACACTGACTTCCTAATGAATCCTCTTGGCAGATTTTCCCGGATGTACTGTGACATTGCCTCCGTCTCCGGGAGAGATAGCACATAAACTCGACCCCGGGGAGGCTCAGCACCAGGCAAGAGATCAATAGGACAGTCATAGGAGCGATGAGGCGGAAGGACCTCCGCCGCCTTTTTGGAGAACACGTCTGCATAAGACCAATACTGCTTGGGGAGAGAGAATAGATCTGCGGGTACCTCAGTAGTAGCAACCTGAACGCACTCCCTCTGACACCTACCCCCACAAGATTCACCCCAACCCAGAATTCTGCCTGAGGACCACTCGATATGAGGAGAGTGGTACCGTAGCCAAGGTATTCCCAACAGGACCTCATCAATTCCTTCCGGAATGACGAGCAGAGAAATTATCTCCTGATGAGATGGCGACATGGACAGAGTAAAAGGGATGGTCTGGTGTGTTATCTGTGAGGGCAATGTCGACCCATTCACCACTCGCACCGTTACTGGTTGAGCAAGCATAACCAGGGATATCGCGTGACGTTGGGCAAAGGCAGAAGACATAAAATTGCCCTCCGCCCCAGAATCCACGCAGAGCTCTACCGAGTGGGAGAATGAGCCAATAGTAATTGTCCCCTTAAAGGACAACTTAGAGGCAAACGTCACCGTGTCTAGTGTACCTCCACCTACTACCACTAGACGCTGACGTTTCCTCGACCGCTGAGGACATCTGGTGGCTAGATGTCCAGACTGCTGGCAAACATGACAGACCCTGAGTGCACAAGCGGTCCGGGACTTAGATCCTGCTTGTGACACTTCCCTGGCCTCATGTGACTCAGGAACCAGGACCGGAAATTCCAGAGGTTTGGCGAAAGTAGGAGCCAGCCGAAACCTCTGCCTACACTGGGCTCGCTCTAACCTCCGCTCGTTAAAACGGAGGTCAATTCGAGTGGAGACAGTTATTAACTCCTCCAGTGTGGCAGGAATCTCCCTAGTGGCCAGAGCATCCTTTACGTGGTCAGCCAAGCCCCTCCAAAATATGGGGATAAGAGCTTTATCTGACCAATCCAGCTCAGATGCTAAGGTGCGGAATTGGACGGCAAAATGACTGACCAAGGACTCACCCTGAGTTAATGCCAGCAATTGGAGCGCAGTATCATGGGTGACTTGAGGTCCTAAAAAGACCTGTTTCAGAGCGCTCAGAAACAGCGGAGCACTCTGCACCACATGATCGCCACGCTCCCACAGCGGCGTAGCCCATTCAAACGCCCTGTCCGACAATAGAGACAGAATAAATCCCACCTTAGCCCGCTCTGCGGGAAAACGTGTAGCCAGGAGCTCGAGGTGAATAGAGCACTGACTCACAAATCCCCTACAAAACTTGCTATCACCAGAAAATTTTTCTGGCAGCGGGAGGCGAGATAATGTCGGAACAGGGGTGGCAATGGACATAGTAGCTGCAGCCACGCTGGCAGCCTGTACAGCTACTGCAGTAACATCCACAGCTGAGGTCGCGCTCTCGAGAGCCGCCAACCTACCCTCCAGCTGCTGGATATGCCGCAGAGATTGCTGTTTGTCTGTCATCACTAGCCAGACCCTGGCGCTAGTGTAATGTTAGGACTGGCGGAACGCACCAAGAGAGATGATATAGATGCGTTCGCAGTCCGGGGTCCACCGTGCAGGTGAAACCTGCTGCTAGGAAATGACAGACAATATGGCGGTATTCAAAAGAATACACGCGTGGGTTAAACCTCACCCAGCGTGAAGAAAGCGATCCTGTTGCGTCACAGGACCGCGGTACCGCACATAGAGCGCGAGCAAGTGGTCAGCGAACTAAACCTCAACAGGGATTGTAGTCCGATTAGACCCTTGCTGGCACTACACCGCTACTGGGTGTGAAAGGAATTATATAATTAAGGCACCGAAGTGCGAACTGTGCCGTGCTGGCAGGCACCACTAAGCACCCAGACGTGGGTCAGGAAGCGCACACTGGCGCGTGGCACTGCACTGGCGGTCACAGCAGAAGACGTTGACACGTGTGTGACACGTTGAGTGATAAGTCGGGCGCTAGATAGCAGCCATACTCCATACGCGAACAATCATACAATAGGGTAGGGGTATTTAAAGAACGACTTGCACTCACAACAAACACACGTATTAAATTGTACACTAGCGCATGGCCGTGCGGTCATGCGCAGTTTATATAGTTGCAGGACAGGAAGCGGCCACAGAAACTTTGCCCTTCCAAGACCTGCCAAGAGGACCAATAGAATGCGCTGCAGAGTCTGAGCACATGACCCTCGATCTCCAACGGGAGATCTTGCCCTGGGCATGCTCAGTGTGCGCAGACAAGGACTTAGTCCCAGAGAAGTCCACTCGCTGCTGACCAGTATAGGCTTTACAGGCAGAAGCTGGAGAAGCAGCAGTAACTCTTCTCACAGAGTCAGACTGAGCGAGACGCTGGGATCGACGTCCCTGCTGAGCAGGCTCCACCGCGGCTGGAGGAGAATGGGAGACCGCAGCGGAGACGGATCGAGATTCCCCCTGTGCAGCAGAGGAAACTCGACTCCTAACATTACCCCCCCTCCTAGGGTCCCCCCTCCTTGGGCCTCGCTACGTTCGAAGGCAGCAATGAGCTGTGGGGCCCGAATGTTTTCAGCAGGCTCCCATGACCTGTTCTCTGGACCATAACCCTTCCAATCCACCAGATAGAACTTTTTGCCGCGTACCACCTTACACCCCAAAATAGCGTTCACCTCGTAATCGTCCGTAGACGAACCCGATGTCCCAGCAGATGACTCGGAAAACCGGGACATGTATACGGGTTTCAAGAGGGACACATGAAAGGTGTCGGTGATACCCAAGCGTGGAGGAAGAGCCAGGCGGTAGACCACAGGATTAACCTGTTCGAGAACCTTGAAGGGACCCAAGTAGCGAGGCGCAAACTTAGTGGACTCAACTCGCAGCCTGATGTTACGGGCGGAGAGCCACACCAAGTCGCCAGGAGCAAAGGTCGGAGCGGGGCGCTGATGAACATCGGCGGAGGACCTCATTCTCTCCTTAGAAGCCCGAATGGCATCCTGAGTGCGATCCCAAATGTCCCGTGCCTCCACAGCCCAGTCTGCCACCCTGGAATCGGCGGAAGACACGGGCATGGGCACAGGTACCCGCGGATGCTGACCATAGTTAAGGAGGAATGGGGTCTGTCCAGTGGAGTCAGCTACAGCATTGTTAAGAGCAAACTCCGCCCACGGTAGCAAAGATGCCCAGTCATCTTGTTTAGCAGAGACAAAATGTCGCAGATATGTGACCAAGGTCTGGTTGGCTCTCTCCACCAACCCATTCGTCTCGGGATGATATGCCGAAGAGAGATTCAACTCGATACTGAGAAGGCGACAAAACTCTCTCCAGAACCGAGACGCAAACTGGGGACCCCGGTCACTGACAATTTTGTCTCTGCATACCGTGAAGACGGAAGATGTGTTTAACAAACAATGCTGCCAAGGCCCGTGCAGAAGGCCGTGCGGTCATGCGCAGTTTATATAGTTGCAGGACAGGAAGCGGCCACAGAAACTTTGCCCTTCCAAGACCTGCCAAGAGGACCAATAGAATGCGCTGCAGAGTCTGAGCACCTGACCCTCGATCTCCAACGGGAGATCTTGCCCTGGGCATGCTCAGTGTGCGCAGACAAGGACTTATTCCCAGAGAAGTCCACTCGCTGCTGACCAGTATAGGCTTTACAGGCAGAAGCTGGAGAAGCAGCAGTAACTCTTCTCACAGAGTCAGACTGAGCGAGACGCTGGGATCGACGTCCCTGCTGAGCAGGCTCCACCGCGGCTGGAGGAGAATGGGAGACCGCAGCGGAGACGGATCGAGATTCCCCCTGTGCAGCAGAGGAAACTTGACTCCTAACACACCATCACGTGTTTCTCAATGCAGTGATCCAGAACACTGCCCCCAAATATGCAAATGCAAGCCCCGAAACAGCTGTCTGTGGATGGATACCATGCTTGGCATAGGTGGTTTTCCTTTATTGGATGCTGCCCTTCCCTTGGTTGTTCCTTCCCGGTGAAAGGCCTGGCTATTCACTGCCTGCGTTGAGAAACACGTGATGGTGTCTCCGCAGCTCCTCTACTTGCATTTGCATATTTGGGGGCAGTGTTCTGGATCACTGCGTTGAGAAACACGTGATGGTGTCTCCGCGGTGTTGGATGTTTTGGTCTCCACGAGGTCAATCATCTGTGCCTTTATAGACTTTCTACTAGGCACTGCTCCTGATAGCCAGTTTCCTACTCCACACTGATGAGGGGCAAAAACTCCAAAACAGCTGTCTGTGGATGGATACCATGCTTGGCATAGGTGGTTTTCCTTTATTGGATGTTTTCCTTTATTGGATGCTGCCCTTCCCTTGGTTGTTCCTTCCCGGTGAAAGGCCTGGCTATTCACTGCCTGCGTTGAGAAACACGTGATGGTGTCTCCGCAGCTCCTCTACTTATAATAATAGTAAGGCATTGGAAATTGGGGGTTATTTGGCTAAAGTTGTGGGGGGTATGGCTGGTTCAAGTATTTACTGGGCCCAGGAAACGTGGACCACGTCACGGCAGTGCAGCAGGGAGAGGTAAGTATATCAACTTTGCAAGTGCTGTGATCCTGAGCAAGCAGGGGGGGCCCACTCGTTCGCATTGGCACTGGCACAGGGCCCCTCAAAGTACGGCGGTGTGTTTGCACGGCGGGGGCGCCTCCCACCGGCAGCAACACTTTTGCGTACTATGAGGGCCCTGTGCCAGTGACGTCGCCAAAAAGTATTCCCCCCACCCGATGAAGGAACCTGCACTTTCATCTGCACCTTCCTCTTTGTCCCCGTGTAAGGTGGTATAGTATGCGGGAAGGGGAACCTGACTTTCAGCAGGGTCAGAATCTGGCTGTGTAGCGTGCAAGTGTAATGTAGCGGTCTGGGTCAATGTACCAGCAGAGTCATCTAGCACTGGCTGAGCAATGGGCAGGATAGGCCCAAATAATAAAGTGGGCTAAATGCATTTCAAAATTGGTAACAGGACTAACCAGGTGGCATTGCTTTGTTCAGTGGAGGACAACTGTAATGAGAGGCTGACACAGTGAGTAGGCCCAAATCAGTAAGTAGTATAACTGCAGTTCAAAATTGGTAACAGTAGTAAACAGGCTGCACTGCTTTGTTCAGTGGAGGAGAACAGCATGGAGCGGCAGACACCGTTAGTAGGCCCCAACCAAACTAGCAGGCCAAATACAGTGTTATATTGACAACTACTTAATGAGAGCCTGAAGATCGAAGCTCAGGACAGGAAACCAGGAGAACACCTTGGAGCAGCAGACACCGTTAGTAGGCCCAACCAAACTAGTAGGCCAACTGCAGTGTTATATTAACAACTACTTAATGAGAGCCTGAAGATCGAAGCTTAGGACAGGAAACCAGGTGAACACCTTGGAGCGGCAGACACCGTTAGTAGGCCCCAACCAAACTAGTAGGCCAACTGCAGTGTTATATTAACAACTACTTAATGAGAGCCTGAAGATCGAAGCTCAGGACAGGAAACCAGGAGAACACCTTGGAGAGGCAGACACCGTTAGTAGGCCCCAACAAAACTAGTAGGCCAACTGCAGTGTTATATTAACAACTACTTAATGAGCGCCTGAAGATCGAAGCTCAGGACAGGAAACCAGGAGAACACCTTGGAGCGGCAGACACCGTTAGTAGGCCCCAACCAAACTAGTATGCCAACTGCAGTGTTGTATTAACAACTACTTAATGAGAGGCTGAAGATCGAAGCTCAGGACAGGAAACCAGGAGAACACCTTGGAGCGGCAGACACCGTTAGTAGGCCCCAACCAAACTAGTAGGCCAACTGCAGTGTTATATTAAAAACTACTTAATGAGAGCCTGAAGATCGAAGCTCAGGACAGGACACCAGGCAAACACCTTGGAGCGGCAGAAACCGTATGTAGAACCCAACCAAACTTGTAGCCCCAATGCAGTTTTCAAATTCCGTTAGGCTGAAAACCTGACAATTGCAGCTCAGCTTTTTTAAGAGGAGGACAGCTGTATTGAGTGGCGCAGACAGACACTGGTAGTAGGCCTTACACCACAAAGTTGGCTCAATGCAGGTTTAAAAAAGGTTACAGGGGTACACGGGCAGCATTGGTGTGGTCAGCAAAGGACAATTGGAAGGAGGGATCGCAGACAGACTTAGTAGGCCAAAATAAAAAAATTAGGCTCGATGCAGGTTTAATTATGTTGCAGGGGTGCACAGGCAGCATTGGTGTGGTCAGCGGAGGACAATTGGAAGGAGGGACCGCAGACAGACGTAGTAGGCCTAAAATAAAAAAATTTAGGCTCAATGCAGGTTTAATTATGTTGCAGGGGTGCACAGGCATCATTGGTGTGGTCAGCGGAGGACAATTGGAAGGAGGGACCGCAAACAGACTTAGTAGGCCTAAAATAAAAAAAATTAGGCTCAATGCAGGTTTAATTATGTTGCAGGGGTGCACAGGCAGCATTGGTGTAGTCAGCAGAGGAAAATTGGAAGGAGGGACCGCAGACAGACTTAGTAGGTCTAAAAAATAAAATTAGGCTCAATGCAGGTTTATTTATGTTGCAGGGGTGCACAGGCAGCATTGGTGTGGTCAGCGGAGGACAATTGGAAGGAGGGACCGCAGACAGACTTAGTAGACCTAAAAAAAAAAAATTAGGCTCAATGCAGGTTTAATTATGTTGCAGGGCTGCACAGGCAGCATTGGTGTGGTCAGCGGAAGACAATTGGAAGGAGGGACCGCAGACATACTTAGTAGGCCTAAAATAAAAAAATTAGGCTCAATGCAGGTTTAATTATGTTGCAGGGGTGCACAGGCAGCATTGGTATGGTCAGCGGAGGACAATTGGAAGGAGGGACCGCAGACAGACTTAGTAGGCCTAAAATAAAAAAAAATTAGGCTCAATGCACTTTTAATTAGGATCCAGGGGTACACAGGCAGCATTGGTGTGGTCAGTGGAGGACTATTGGAAGGAGTGACCGCAGACAGACTTAGTAGGCTTAAAATAAAAAAATTAGGCTCAATGCAGGTTTAATTATGTTGCAGGGGTGCACAGGCAGCATTGGTGTGGTCAGCGAAGGACAATTGGAAGGAGGGACCGCAGACAGACTTAGTAGGCCTAAAATAAAAAAATGTAGCTCAATGCAGGTTTAATTATGTTTCAGGGGTGCACAGGCAGCATTGGTGTAGGCAGCGGAGGACAATTGGAAGGAGGGACCGCAGACAGACTTAGTAGGCCTAAAAAAAAAATTAGGCTCAATGCAGGTTTATTTATGTTGCAGGGGTGCACAGGCAGCATTGGTGTGGCCCTGCGGAGGACAATTGGAAGGAGAAACCGCAGACAGATTTAGTAGGCCTAAAAAAAAAAATTAGGCTCAATGCAGGTTTAGTTATGTTGCAGGGGTGCAAAGGCAGCATTGGTGTGGTCAGCGGAGGGCAATTGGAAGGAGGGACCGCAGACAGACTTAGTAGACCTAAAATAAAAAATTAGGCTCAATGCAGGTTTAATTATGTTGCAGGGGTGCACAGGCAGCATTGGTGTGGTGTCATGATTCCAATGGCAGGGAATCACAAAAGGACAAGCACCAACGAGCTCTAGGGTGATGGAACCTGAGCTGACCGCGACCCTAAACCTGAACACACAAATAACAATAGCCGGGGAACGTGCCCACGTCGATCCCAGACGTCTCACACCAGCCGAAGATCTAACCTCCCCTATTAGAAGAAACACAGACCTCCCCTGCCTCCAGAGAAATACCCCACAGAAACAGCAGCCCCTCACATATAATGACGGTGAAATGAGAGGAAGGCACATACACAGTATGAAAACAGATTCAGCAAAATGAGGCCCGCCAAAACTAGACAGCAGAGGATACAAAAGTAAACTGCGCGGTCAGCAAAAAACCCTTCAAAAAACCATCCTGCAATTACTTGAACTCATGTTCCAACTCATGGAACATGAGGAGCAATTACAGCCCACTAGAGCAACCAGCAGCAAAGAAACAATTATATGCAAGCTGGACAAGACAAAAATAAAGCAAAACGTGGAACAAGAAAATCAAAAACTTAGCTTGTCCTGAAGATTACTGAAGCCAGAAGCTGAGGTAACAAAACACTCTGATAACCTTGATAGCCGGCGGGGAAATGACAAGAAAGCCCGGTTAAATAGGAAACTCCCAAATCCTAATAGAACAGGTGGACACCAGAGACAGCAGAACACAAATCACCCAGCACCATCAGTAACCACCAGAGGGAGCCCAAAAACAGAACTCACAACAGTACCCCCCCCTTGAGGAGGGGTCACCGAACCCTCACGAGAACCACCAGGGCGACCAGGATGAGCCCTATGAAAAGCGCGGACCAAATCATCAGCATGAACATCAGAGGCAACCACCCAAGAATTATCCTCCTGACCATAACCCTTCCACTTGACCAAATATTGGAGTTTCCGTCTGGAAACACGAGAATCCAAGATCTTCTCTACAACATACTCCAATTCTCCCTCCACCAGCACCGGAGCAGGAGGCTCAAGCGAAGGAACATCAGGTACCTCATACCTCCGCAACAACGACCGATGGAACACATTATGAATAGCAAACGATGCCGGGAGATCCAAACGAAACGACACAGGGTTAAGAATTTCCAAGATCCTATAAGGACCGATGAACCGAGGCTTGAACTTAGGAGAAGAGACCTTCATAGGAAGAAAACGAGAAGACAACCACACCAAGTCCCCAACACGAAGTCGAGGACCCACGCGGCGACGGCGATTAGCAAACTGCTGAGCCTTCTCCTGGGACAACTTCAAATTGTCCACCACATGACTCCAAATCCGATGCAACCCATCCACCACCATGTCCACTCCAGGACAATCAGAAGGCTCCACCTGACCAGAGGAAAAACGAGGATGAAACCCCGAATTACAAAAGAAAGGAGAAACCAAGGTAGCAGAACTAGCCCGATTATTAAGGGCAAACTCGGCCAGCGGCAAAAAGGTAACCCAGTCATCCTGATCAGCAGAAACAAAACACCTCAAATAAGTTTCCAAGGTCTGATTAGTTCGCTCCGTCTGGCCATTCGTCTGAGGATGGAATGCAGACGAAAAGGACAAATCAATGCCCATCTTAGCACAGAACGTCCGCCAAAATCTAGACACAAACTGGGATCCCCTGTCAGAAACGATGTTCTCCGGAATCCCATGCAAACGAACCACGTTCTGGAAAAACAGAGGGACCAACTCAGAGGAGGAAGGCAACTTAGGCAAGGGTACAAGATGAACCATTTTAGAAAAGCGGTCACACACAACCCAGATGACAGACATTTTTTGAGAGACAGGGAGATCCGAAATAAAGTCCATGGAAATGTGCGTCCAAGGCCTCTTCGGGATAGGCAAAGGTGACAACAATCCACTGGCTCGAGAACAGCAAGGCTTAGCCCGAGCACAAACCTCACAAGACTGCACAAAAGAACGCACATCCCTCGACAAGGAAGGCCACCAAAAAGACCTGGCCACCAAGTCTCTAGTACCAAATATTCCAGGATGACCTGCCAACGCAGAAGAATGGACCTCGGAGATGACTCTACTGGTCCAACTATCCGGAACAAACAGTCTCTCAGGCGGACAACGATCAGGTTTACCCGCCTGAAACTCCTGCAAAGCACGTTGCAAGTCTGGGAAGACGGCCGACAAAATCACCCCATCCCTAAGGATACCAGTGGGCTCAGAATTTCCAGGGGAGTCAGGCACAAAACTCCTAGAAAGAGCATCCGCCTTCACATTCTTTGAACCTGGCAGGTATGAAACCACAAAATTGAAACGAGAGAAAAACAGTGACCAACGAGCCTGTCTAGGATTCAGACGCCTGGCAGACTCAAGGTAAATCAGATTTTTGTGATCAGTCAAGACCACCACACGATGTCTAGCACCCTCCAGCCAATGACGCCACTCCTCAAATGCCCACTTCATGGCCAAAAGTTCCCGATTACCCACATCATAATTCCGCTCAGCGGGCGAAAATTTTCTAGAAAAGAACGCACATGGCTTCATCACCGAGCAATCGGAGCTTCTCTGTGACAAAACCGCCCCCGCTCCAATCTCGGAAGCATCAACCTCAACTTGGAAAGGAAGCGAAACATCAGGCTGACGCAACACAGGAGCAGAAGAAAACCGGCGTTTAAGTTCCTGAAAGGCCTCCACAGCCGCAGGAGACCAATCAGCAACATCAGCACCCTTCTTAGTCAAATCCGTCAAAGGCTTAACAACACTAGAAAAATTAGTTATAAAACGACGATAGAAATTAGCAAAGCCCAAGAACTTCTGCAGACTCTTAAGAGATGCAGGCTGCGTCCAGTCACAAATAGCCCGAACCTTGACGGGATCCATCTCAATAGTAGAAGGGGAAAAAATATACCCCAAGAAAGAAATCTTCTGGACTCCAAAGAGACACTTTGAGCCCTTTACAAACAAGGAATTAGCCCGCAGGACCTGAAACACCTTCCTGACCTGCTGAACATGAGACTCCCAGTCATCAGAAAAAACCAAAATATCATCCAAATACACAATCATAAATTTATCCAGATATTCACGGAAAATATCGTGCATAAAGGACTGGAAGACTGAAGGAGCATTAGAAAGTCCGAAAGGCATTACCAAATACTCAAAATGGCCCTCAGGCGTATTAAATGCGGTTTTCCACTCATCACCTTGCTTTATTCGTATAAGATTATACGCACCCCGAAGATCAATCTTAGTGAACCATTTAGCCCCCTTAATGCGAGCAAACAAATCAGTCAACAAAGGCAAAGGATACTGATATTTTACGGTAATCTTATTCAAAAGACGATAATCTATACAAGGCCTCAAGGACCCATCTTTTTTGGCCACGAAAAAAAAACCTGCTCCCAAAGGGGACGAAGATGGACGGATATGTCCCTTTTCCAAGGACTCCTTAACATAATCCCGCATAGCAGTATGCTCTGGCACTGACAGATTGAACAAACGACCTTTAGGAAATTTACTACCAGGAATTAAATCTATAGCACAATCGCAATCCCTGTGAGGAGGAAGCGAACTGAGCTTAGGCTCCTCAAAAACATCCCGATAATCAGACCAAAATATAGGAACCTCAGAAGGAGTAGATGAAGCGATAGAAATCGGAGGTGCATCATCATGAACCCCCTGACATCCCCAGCTTAACACAGACATTGTTTTCCAGTCAAGGACTGGATTATGAGTTTGTAACCATGGCAGACCAAGTACTAGAACATCATGTAAATTATACAATACCAGGAAGCGAATCACCTCCTGATGAACGGGAGTCATACGCATGGTCACTTGTGTCCAGTACTGAGGTTTATTCATAACTAAAGGTGTAGAGTCAATTCCCTTCAAAGGAATAGGGACTTCCAGAGGCTCAAGACTAAACCCACATCGCTTGGCAAATGACCAATCCATAAGACTCAGGGCAGCGCCTGAATCTACATAGGCATCGACGGAAATGGATGATAATGAGCAAATCAGAGTCACAGACAGAATGAACTTAGACTGTAACGTACTAATGGCAACAGACTTATCAACCTTTTTTGTGCGTTTAGAGCATGCTGATATAACATGAGCTGAATCACCACAATAAAAGCACAACCCATTTTTCCGCCTATAGTTTTGCCGTTCACTTCTAGACTGAACTCTATCACATTGCATTGTCTCAAGTGCCTGTTCAGAAGACACCGCCAAATGGTGCACAGGTTTGCGCTCCTGTAAACGCCGATCAATCTGAATAGCCATAGTCATAGACTCATTCAGACCCGTAGGCGCAGGGAACCCCACCATAACATCTTTAATGGCCTCAGAAAGGCCATCTCTGAACTTTGCAGCCAGGGCGCACTCATTCCACTGAGTAAGCACTGACCATTTCCGAAATTTTTGACAATATATTTCTGCTTCATCTTGCCCCTGAGAGAGAGCTAATAAAGCTTTTTCAGCCTGAATCTCCTGGTTAGGTTCCTCATAGAGCAAACCCAATGCCAGAAAAAACGCATCCATATTAAGCAATGCAGGATCCCCTGGTGCCAATGCAAATGCCCAATTTTGAGGGTCACCCCGCAGGAAAGATATAATAATCTTAACCTGCTGAGCAGGGTCTCCAGAAGAGCGAGATTTCAAAGAAAGGAACAGCTTGCAATTGTTCCTAAAATTCAGAAAACTAGATCTATCTCCAGCAAAGAACTCTGGAATAGGAATTCTAGGTTCAGACATAGGAGCATGTACAACAAAATCTTGTATATTTTGAACCTTAGCAGCAAGATTATTCAAGCTGGAAGCTAAACTCTGGACGTCCATGATAAACAGCTAAGGTCAGAGCCATACAAGGATTAAGAGGAGGAAAAAAAAATCAGCCAGGCTGCAATTAAGGCTAGGGAGCAACCTCAGAGGAGAGAGAGAAAAAAAAAAAAAAAAACTTCCTCAGACTACTTTTCCTCCTACTTCAGCCCAAACATTTTTGGGCCGGCTATACTGTCATGATTCCAATGGCAGGGAATCACAAAAGGACAAGCACCAACGAGCTCTAGGGTGATGGAACCTGAGCTGACCGCGACCCTAAACCTGAACACACAAATAACAATAGCCGGGGAACGTGCCCACGTCGATCCCAGACGTCTCGCACCAGCCGAAGATCTAACCTCCCCTATTAGAAGAAACACAGACCTCCTTTGCCTCCAGAGAAATACCCCACAGAAACAGCAGCCCCCCACATATAATGACGGTGAAATGAGAGGAAGGCACATACACAGTATGAAAACAGATTCAGCAAAATGAGGCCCGCCAAAACTAGACAGCAGAGGATACAAAAGTAAACTGCGCGGTCAGCAAAAAACCCTTCAAAAAACCATCCTGCAATTACTTGAACTCATGTTCCAACTCATGGAACATGAGGAGCAATTACAGCCCGCTAGAGCAACCAGCAGCAAAGAAACAATTATATGCAAGCTGGACAAGACAAAAATAAAGCAAAACGTGGAACAAGAAAATCAAAAACTTAGCTTGTCCTGAAGATTACTGAAGCCAGAAGCTGAGGTAACAAAACACTCTGATAACCTTGATAGCCGGCGGGGAAATGACAAGAAAGCCCGGTTAAATAGGAAACTCCCAAATCCTAATAGAACAGGTGGACACCAGAGACAGCAGAACACAAATCACCCAGTACCATCAGTAACCACCAGAGGGAGCCCAAAAACAGAACTCACAACAGTGTGGTCAGAGGAGGACAATTGGAAGGAGGGACCGCAGACAGACTTTGTAGGCCTAAAATAAAAAAATTAGGCTCAATGCAGGTTTAATTATGTTGCAGGGGTGCACAGACAGCATTGGTGTGGTCAGCGGAGGACAATTGGAAGGAGGGACCACAGACAGACTTAGTAGGCCTAAAATTAAAAAATTAGGCTCAATGCAGGTTTAATTATGTTGCAGGGATGCACAGGCAGCATTGGTGTGGTCAGTGGAGGACAATTGGAAGGAGGGACCGCAGACAGACTTAGTAGGCCTAAAATTAAAAAATAGGCTCAAATCAGGTTTAATTATGTTGCAGGGTGCACAGACAGCATTGGTATGGTCAGCGGAGGACAATTGGAAGGAGGGACCGCAGACAGACTTAGTAGGCCTAAAATAAAAAAATTAGGCTCAATGCAGGTTTAATTATGTTGCAGGGCTGCACAGGCAGCATCGGTGTGGTCAGCGGAGGACAATTGGAAGGAGGGACCGCAGACAGACTTAGCAGGCCTAAAATAAAAAAATTAGGCTCGATGCAGGTTTTATTTATTTGCAGGGGTGCACAGGCAGCATTGGTGTGGTCAGCGGAGGACAATTGGAAGGAGTATCTGACACAGTACTCCAAAATAAAAAATACATGTCGTGCAAAAAAAATAATAAATAAACAGGTGGCATACCTAGGTACAGGGGTGGGCTCCTCTGCTGACTTGCAGGCATTGGTATTTGGCGCAAAGTATTAACTGGTGTAAATGTAGGACAGGGCCCCTGAATATTTTTACTAGCAACATACATGTCAACAAATTGTTATGGGAAGTGCCATTGAAGGATTTAACCGCATAGACTAAACAGTGGTGGAGCAGTGAAAGCTAATTTTTCATGTGGTAGAGCACTGTTTGAGCTGGGGGAACACTCTCTCATGGGCGGCGGTACTGGACCAAGGCCCCTCGTGTTACAACGGTGTGTCTGACATTGGGTGCGCACCACCACCGCCAGAGACACTTCATTGTACTATGAGGGACCCTGTGCCAATGCCGTCGCCCAAAAGTGGGCACACCCACCTCTTCAGACAAACGGCACTCTCACGGGTGACTGACCACGGCCCCGTGGGGTGAGTCGGCCCATTTAGGGAGGTTTAAAAATGTCGTATGCTGGACATACAGCAGCTGCAAATTGAGAAATTGGAACAGTCAGTAAGACCAGTCCAAAAGCAAGACCTTTTTACAGGAAAGCTAGTTGTCAGCCGGGAAAGGTGGGGCAAAATAATTAGAAATCCATGATTGGTTCATTTTAATGAAGGTTAGATCATCAACATTTTGGGTAGCCAGACGAGTCCTTTTTTTGGTTAATATTGAACCTTTTTGGATGCCCAGTAATCAAATGGGAATGACGGGTGAGGGAGAACATTGATAAGGGAGGAAAAATAGTTAGTAACCATACTGGACAAATCTTGTCTCCTGTCACTTTGAATTGATGCTGCAGTACCTGTCCTGTCTGCGGTCATTGCGAAATCACTCCACAACCTGGTCAGAAAACCCCTCTGTCCAACGCCACTTCTGATTTGTGCACCTCTAACACCTCAGCCATGATGTCCCCTGCAGCTCGTGTGAGAACCATCACCGCCGCTGTGTGCTGGGAATGCCTGAACCAAACGGTCTACAAGAGTTGCTTGTTTGGTTGCCAATATTTGTTCATGGTTCTCATGTGGCATGATATTTAGCAATTTCCCTTTATAGCATGGACCCAGCAGGCAGGCCGACCAGTAATCGTCATCAGTCATCATTTTTATAATGCGTGGGTCCCTTTTTAGGATACGTAAGGCATAATCCGACATGTGGGCCAATGTTCCAGTTGTCAATTCACTGCTTGTGCTGGGTTGAGGAGCACTTTCTGGCAAATCAACGTCACTTGTCTCCCTCAAAAACCCTGAACCTGTCCTTGCAACGTCACCAGTTTGTATTGCCCCCTGAGAAGCTTCCTCATCAAAAAAGTATTCATCCCCATCATCCTCCTCGTCCTCCTCCTCTTCGCCCACCACCTTGTCCAGTAGACTTCCCTGACCAGACAATGGCTGACTGTCATCAAGGCTTCCCTCGTCCTCGGCTGCAGATGCCTGCTCCTTTATGTGCATCAAACTTTGCCTCAGCAGATGCATTAGGGGGATGCTCATGCTTATGATGGCGTCGTCTGCACTAACCAGGTGTGTGCATTCCTCAAAACACTGAAGGACTTGACACAGGTCTTGTAGCTTTGACCACTGCACACCTGACAACTCCATGTCTGCCATCCAACTGCCTGCCCGTGTATGTGTATCCTCCCACAAATACATAACAGCACGCCTCTGTTCGCACAGCCTCTGAAGCATGTGCAGTGTGGAGTTCCACCTTGTTGCAACGTCGATGATTAGGCGGTGCTGGGGAAGCCTCAAAGATCGCTGATGGTTCTGCATACAGCTGGAGTGTACGGGTGAACGGCGGATGTGCGAGCAAAGTCTGCACACCTTCAGGAGCAGGTCAGGTAACCCCGGATAACTTTTCAGGAAGCACTGCACCACCAGGTTCAAGGTGTGAGCCAGGCAAGGAATGTGTTTCAGTTGTGAAAGGGCTATGACAGCCATAAAATTCCTTCCGTTATCACTGACTACCTTGCCTGCCTCAAGATGTACACTGCCCAGCCATGACTGAGTTTCTTGCTGCAAGAACTCGGACAGAACTTCAGTGGTGTGTCTGTTGTCGCCCAAACACTTTGTTTCCAACACAGCCTGCTGACGCTTGCCACTAGCTGTTCCATAATGGGACACCTCAGGTGCAACAGTGGCAGCTGCGGATGGAGAGGTCATGCGACTGCGGTCTGTGGACGAGCTCTCCCTTCTGCTGGAGGATGAGGAGGAGGAGGGGTGGCGAACGCCAAATGGCTGCCAATCGGGGTCAACAACTGGGTCATCTATCACCTCCTCTTTTATGTCCTGTGCACCTTCTTCTGTGTCACTGTGTAAGCTGGTGCTATAGCGTTCGTGACGTGGCTCCATAGTCTCATCAGGGTCAGATTCAGGATCAGTACACTGCGAGGGCAATGTTGTGATCTGAGTCAAAGGAACAGCATAATAATCTGGCTGTGGCTGTGCATCTGTGCACTCCATGTCCGATTAATCTTGTAATGGGCATGACCTGTTAACAATTTCCCTTTCTAACCCAGGCACGGTATGTGTAAAGAGCTCCATGGAGTAACCCGTTGTGTCACCTGACGCATCCTTCTCTGTTGTTCTGGGTGAAGAACACAAGGAAGCGACTTGGTCCTGACCAGGAACATCCACTGATGACGTGCTGCTTTTAAATTTTGCACTTTCCGAACAGAAGATGAAAGAGCTAGAGGCAGAGCCAACAAGGGAAGCCAAAACTTGTTCCTGCTGCTCCAACTTTAAAAGCGGTTTTCCTACTCCCAGAAAATGGAGCATTCGAGGCCTTGTATATCCAGACGATGACGCTGGCTCAACAACTCGAGACTTAGGTGCTATATTGCTTTTCCCACGACCACCTGATGCTCAACCACCACTACCATCATTACCAGCTGGCAATGACCGCCCACAGCCATGACCTCTTCCACCAGACTTCATAATTCTTGGAAAAATGTAACCAAACCAGTTGTACACAAACTTGTTGTGAATTTAAATCTCTCTTGACAGGTGTGTGAGACTGCAGGGAAAATCAGGCCCACTGTATTACAGTACACAGCTTCAGTGGCAGACAGTGGCTGACAGATATGCAACAAACAGGACTGACGCAGATGCACACACTGGCAATATAAATCTCCCTCTTTATGTGTGGGAGACAGCAGAAAAATCAGGCCCACTGTATTACACTACACAGTTTGATTGGCAGAAAGAGACTGGCAGATATGCCACTAACAGGACTGACGCAGATGCACAGATTTGCCAATATTAATCTCCCTTTTTTTTTTAATGGGAGACTAGTGAATAAATCAGGCCCACTGTATTACAGTATAGTTTCTGTGGCAGAAAATGACTGACAGATACCACAGACAGGACTGGCGCAGATGCACAGATTTGCCAATATTAATCTCCCCTTTTTTATATGGGAGACTAGTGAAAAAATCAGGCCCACTGTATTACAGTATAATTTCTGTGGCTGAAAATGACTGACAGATACCACAGACAGGAAAATGAGTGACAGATACCACAGACAGGACTGGCACAGATGCACAGATTTGCCAATATTAATCTCCCCTTTTTTATATATGGGAGACTAGTGAATAAATCAGGTCCACTGTATTACAGTATAGTTTCTGTGGCAGAAAATGACTGACAGATACCACAGACAGGAATGGCACAGATGCACAGATTTGCCAATATTAATCTCCCATTTTTTTATATGGGAGACTAGTGAATAAATCAGGCCCACTGTATCACAGTATAGTTTCTGTGGCAGAAAATGACTGACAGATACCACAGACAGGACTGGCACAGATGCACAGATTTGCCAATATTAATCTCCCCTTTTTTTATATGAGAGACTTGCACAGGCGTGTACTATGGAGGACATAGAATGAACTTCAATCCAATATTGCGGCCAGCATGCAGCCAGCGGGTAAGGAAAGGGTGAATCAAACACCCAAAAACTCCGCCCATATGACCGAAAATCGGTCCCGCCAAATTCAGGTGACAGGTTCCCTTTAAGCACCCATGGGTCAGCATGGTAACACTGTTGCTTTTTCTTGTTGCTGTTTTCATTGGTTCAGCTTTGTCCAAGAACAATGAGATTCCTCCTCTCAGACACATCTCAGAAAATGAAATCAGTGACCACAAGGGAATCTGCTCTTCCTTTTCATGATCTGTTGGTGGGTACTGATAGACATACTGATGACCTATCCATCAGGTAATTCTATGGTGGCTCAGTGGTTAGCTCAATTATCTTTCAACGCTTGGGTCCTTAGTTCAATTCTGGCTAAGGTCGGAGTAATTCTACCTCTCAGTTGTACTTTAGAAATTGCAAATGGACATGCTCTACTTTTTTATGACCTGTCAGTGGGCACTGATAGTCATATTGATGACCTAGCCATCAGGTAATGCTTATGCAGCACAGTGTATTTTAGAAATTGCATATGGACTCACTCTAGTTTTCCATGACTTGTCGGTGGGCATTGATAGTCATATTGATGACCTAGCCATCAGGTAATGCTCAGGCAGCACAGTGGCTCAGTGGTTACCTCGATTACCTTTCAAAGCTTGGACCCTTAGTTCAATTCTGACCAAAGTCTGAGTAATTCTACCTCTCAGTTGTACTTTAGAAATTGCAAATGGACATGCTCTACTTTTAAATGACCTGTCAGTGGGCACTGATAGTCATATTGATGACCTAGCCATCAGGTAATGCTTATGCAGCACAGTGGCTCAGTGGTTAGCTCAATTACCTTTCAATGCTTGTGTCTATTGATAAATTCTGAGTGAGGTCTGAGTAATTCTACCTCTTGGCTGTACTTTAGAAATTGCAAATGGACCTGCTCTAGTTTTCCCTAATCTTCCCATTGGTGCTGCGAGTCATATCAATGATTTTGCCAAAGGTTGTCCTCTGAGCAGCACGGTGGCTCAGTGCAAAGCACTGGTGCTTTGCAGCATGGGAGTACAGGGTTCAAATCCCACCATGGATGACATCTTCAAGGAGTTTGTATGTTCTCCCTGTGCTCAGGTGGGCTGCCACTCATGCTCCCAAGACATACAGGTAGGGGCCAGTGATGGAAGTGCTGTACGTAATGATGGTGTTGCCTGTCCACTTCATTGGGCAAGTAGCCTCAATCCTTATTGGATGAATGTCCTGATACAAGTAGCACAAATTGATTTGTTATGTATTCAGCTCAGTCGCAACTGAGCTTTGAAAAGTCCTTTTTGGACTTAGCAAAATTTTTCAGACTTTTATCCCTCTCATTTACCTAAATCCAAATGTTCTTCCAACTCCCAGAAACACAGGATAGCAGCTGTTTACCTTCTTGATACAGATAACACAGCACTTCCACCACTGGCCCCTACCTGTATGTCTTTGGAGCATGGGTGCCAGCCCACCTGAGCGCATAGAAACTACTTACAGATGTCATCCATGGTGTGATTTGAACCCTGGACTCTCACGCTGCAAAGCACCAGTGCTTTCCACTGAGCCATCATGCTGCTCAGAAGATAACCTTTGGCAAAGTTATTGACATTACTACTGGCACCTATGGGAAGATCATGAAAAACTAGAGCAGGTCCATTTGCAATTTCTAAAGTAGACCTGGGAGCAGGAATTACTCTGACCTCAGTCAGAGTAGAACTAAGGACCCAAGCATTGAAAGGTATTGGAGCTAACCACTGAGCCACAAAAGCATTACCTGATGGCTAGGTCATCAATATGCCTATCAGTATCCATCAACAAGTCATGAAAAAGAAGAGCAGGTTTCATTTGAAGTCTCTGATTTAATTTTCTAAGATGTGTCTGAGAGGAGAAATCTCATTAACCTCAGTCAGAGTTGAACTAAGGACCCAAGTGTAAAATGGCAATGGAGGTAACCACTGAGCCACTTTGCTGCCTAAGAGTTTTTTCTGGCCAGGTCATCAATAGGACTGTCAGCATTTATGGGACAGTCAGATAAAACTAGGGCAGGTACCATTAAAATCACTGACTACAATTTCCAAAGTACACCTGAGAGGAGGAACCGCATTGTTCTTGGTCAGAGTTGTACCCAGTACAGCAGCACTGGACTGCAACAGTGCTAACAACTGTGCCATCATGCTGCCTGAGTGATAACCTCTGGCTAAGTCATCCATATGACTTGCAGCACCTATGGGAAGGTCAGGAAAAACTAGAGCAGGTCCCATTTGCAGTCACTGATTACAATTTCTAAAATATACTCGAGTGGGAGAATCTCATTCTCCTCAGTCAGAGTTGAACCAAGGGCACCAGCATTGGACAGCAGCAGTGCTAATCATTGGGCCATCATGCTGCCTGAGAACTAAACTTTGGGTAAGTCATCAATATGATTCCCGGCACCTATGGGAAGGTCAGAAAAAATAGACATATCTGCCCAACACATCTAACCAATCTGTTTATTGATTTCAATTTCTAAAGTGAGGTGGAAAGGTACTCTTATCGGGTATTATGGTTGGTCCAAAAATTTCTAACTTTCTACAAAATGACAATAACAATTGAATTATGTGTGTCTTCCTGTTTCTGAAACTGAGCACACAAATGACTCGGTAACTCATGAATATTACCCAAAACCAGAGGCGAAGCTAGGGGTTCAGCTCAGGGGGGCGAGACATCTGAGCGGGCCCCTAAACCCTGATTACAACTACGGTGTGGCACTGTAATTGTGTGTATAAGAACCTCAGCCAATGATCCTCCTGTAACTAAAAAAAATCTCCACAAAGACCAACACTGATATTACCGCCATATTGTGACCATACAGTAATAGATACCAGTCCTACAGAACATAGATCACAGCACAGTTACAGATAATGACTTACCACTGATGTTCTTTCTGATGGAGTCGTCACTTTTCCCGTCTTTTCCATCTGACCCAAACCGATATGACAACTTCTTCCAGCAATGACTCGGCTGCAGAGAATACAACAAAGACACATTTCACTTCTCACATTCCAGCCATCACCATTTATTCCCAACCTGCACAAACTCTTCATCCTGCTGATACCCCAATACTGAGCCGCTGCTGCCGTATGTGTCCCTATTACTGCACCTGATACCCCAATACTGAGCCGCTGCTGCCGTATGTGTCCCTATTACTGCACCTGATACCCCAATACTGAGCCGCTGCTGCCATATGTGTCCCTATTACTGCACCTGATACCCCAATACTGAGCCGCTGCTGCCATATGTGTCCCTATTACTGCACCTGATACCCCAATACTGAGCCGCTGCTGCCGTGTGTGTCCTTATTACTGCACCTGATACCCCAATACTGAGCTGCTGCTGCCGTATGTGTCCCTATTACTGCACCTGATACCCCAATACTGAGCCGCTGCTGCCGTGTGTGTCCTTATTACTGCACCTGATACCCCAATACTGAGCCGCTGCTGCCATATGTGTCCCTATTACTGCACCTGATACCCCAATACTGAGCCGCTGCTGCCATATGTGTCCCTATTACTGCACCTGATACCCCAATACTGAGCCCCTGCTGCCGTATGTGTCCCTATTACTGCACCTGATACCCCAATACTGAGCCGCTGCTGCCGTATGTGTCCCTATTACTGCCCCTGATACCCCAATACTGAGCTGCTGCTGCCGTATGTGTCCATATTACTGCACCTGATACCCCAATACTGAGCCGCTGCAGCCGTAAGTGTCCCTATTACTACACCTGATACCCCAATACTGAGTCGCTGCTGCCGTATGTATCCCTATTACTACACCTGATACCCCAATACTGAGCCGCTGCTGCCGTATGTGTCCATATTACTGCACCTGATACCCCAATACTGAGCTGCTGCTGCCGTATGTGACCCTATTACTGCACCTGATACCCCAATACTGAGTCGCTGCTGCCGTATGTATCCCTATTACTACACCTGATACCCCAATACTGAGCCGCTGCTGCCGTATGTGTCCCTATTACTGCACCTGATATCCCAATACTGAGCCGCTGCTGCCATATGTGTCCCTATTACTGCCCCTGATACCCCAATACTGAGCCTCTGCTGCCGTATGTGTCCCTATTATTGCCCCTGATACCCCAATACTGAGCTGCTGCTGTATGTGTCCCTATTACTGCCCCTGATACCCCAATACTGAGCCGCTGCTGCCGCATGTGTCCTTATTACTGCACCTGCTGTGTGGTACAAAAGCATTGTTCCTCATGCTTCTTCGCATAGTAATGCCACCATTGTGCCCTTACATAGTAAAATGTCTATGTGCCTTCACAGTAGCCCCAAACGCTTTACAGCCCCCACAGTGGTCCCAATACTGTATAATGACCCCCACAGTAGCTCCCACACTGTATATATGCCCCTACACTGTATGATGGCCCGACAGTAGCCTCCAAACTGTATAACGGCCCATGCATTATCTCTCACACTGTATAATGACCCCCGCAGTAGCTCCCATGCTGTATAATGGAACTTGCAATAGTTCCCACTCCTTAGAATCTGGTCAGTCTGTCCGTCTGTGGGCTGCTACTTGTACAGCCCTGATATACTTAACAAAGAGCTAAATAGAAGAAATAGAAATACCCAGTGGGTGTGTATAGAGGCTAGTGTATGGGTATACTGTAGCTCCCTGAATGTATCCAGTTAACCCTAAAAAATACTCTTGTCTGGACAAGACCCCAAAGAGGGAAAAGGAAAGGAGGCAACCAGAAGAAAGAGGGGAAGGTACAATATTACCAATCTAAAGAAGAAAGTACACCCCCTGGCTCATCTATTCCTTTTTCCCTTCTCCCCCTTTGGGGTCTTGTTGTCTAGACTGAGTATATGTTCAGGAGCCCGCAACCATATGTGATTTTCTGTACACACTTGTGATGCTTTTTTCTTCTGTCTGGCTATTTATCATACTGTATAAACTCACCCATAACTTTTTTTAATAAAAGGTCTTATAGTGGGAGTTTTGTGTTTACAACCTTGGATTTACTGATATGAGATCATACAGACACTGGACTGATAGATCCTGACCCCGGCTATAGGACTGCAGTAGATTATATATATATATATATACAGTGGGGCAAAAAAGTATTTAGTCAGTCAGCAATAGTGCAAGTTCCACCACTTAAAAAGATGAGAGGCGTCAGTAATTTACATCATAGGTAGACCTCAACTATGGGAGACAAACTGAGAAAAAAAAATCCAGAAAATCACATTGTCTGTTTTTTTATCATTTTTTTTGCATATTATGGTGGAAAATAAGTATTTGGTCAGAAACAAAATTTCATCTCAATACTTTGTAATATATCCTTTGTTGGCAATGACAGAGGTCAAACGTTTTCTGTAAGTCTTCACAAGGTTGCCACACACTGTTGTTGGTATGTTGGCCCATTCCTCCATGCAGATCTCCTCTAGAGCAGTGATGTTTTTGGCTTTTCGCTTGGCAACATGGACTTTCAACTCCCTCCAAAGGTTTTCTATAGGGTTGAGATCTGGAGACTGGCTAGGCCACTCCAGGACCTTGAAATGCTTCTTACGAAGCCACTCCTTCGTTGCCCTGGCGGTGTGCTTTGGATCATTGTCATGTTGAAAGACATAGCCACGTTTCATCTTCAATGCCCTTGCTGATGGAAGGAGGTTTGCACTCAAAATCTCACGATACATGGCCCCATTCATTCTTTCATGTACCCGGATCAGTCGTCCTGGCCCCTTTGCAGAGAAACAGCCCCAAAGCATGATGTTTCCACCACCATGCTTTACAGTAGGTATGGTGTTTGATGGATGCAACTCAGTATTCTTTTTCCTCCAAACACGACAAGTTGTGTTTCTACCAAACAGTTCCAGTTTGGTTTCATCAGACCATAGGACATTCTCCCAAAACTCCTCTGGATCATCCAAATGCTCTCTAGCAAACTTCAGACGGGCCCGGACATGTACTGGCTTAAGCAGTGGGACACGTCTGGCACTGCAGGATCTGAGTCCATGGTGGCGTAGTGTGTTACTTATGGTAGGCCTTGTTACATTGGTCCCAGCTCCCTGCAGTTCATTCACTAGGTCCCCCCGCGTGGTTCTGGGATTTTTGTTCACCGTTCTTGTGATCATTCTGACCCCACGGGGTGGGATTTTGCGTGGAGCCCCAGATCGAGGGAGATTATCAGTGGTCTTGTATGTCTTCCATTTTCTAATTATTGCTCCCACTGTTGATTTCTTCACTCCAAGCTGGTTGGCTATTGCAGATTCAGTCTTCCCAGCCTGGTGCAGGGCTACAATTTTGTTTCTGGTGTCCTTTGACAGCTCTTTGGTCTTCACCATAGTGGAGTTTGGAGTCAGACTGTTTGAGGGTGTGCACAGGTGTCTTTTTATACTGATAACAAGTTTAAACAGGTGCCATTACTACAGGTAATGAGTGGAGGAAAGAGGAGACTCTTAAAGAAGAAGTTACAGGTCTGTGAGAACCAGAAATCTTGATTGTTTGTTTCTGACCAAATACTTATTTTCCACCATAAAATGCAAAAAAAATGATAAAAAAACAGACAATGTGATTTTCTGGATTTTTTTTCTCAGTTTGTCTCCCATAGTTGAGGTCTACCTATGATGTAAATTACAGACGCCTCTCATCTTTTTAAGTGGTGGAACTTGCACTATTGCTGACTGACTAAATACTTTTTTGCCCCACTGTATATATATATATATATATATATATATATATATACATATATCTCCTATAGCAGGGGTCAGGATCCTACCAGTCTAATGTCTGTATGATCTCATATAAGTAAATCCAAGGTATATATACTGACAAGACTGGTCAGTAATGTGCACTGATAGACGTGACCCAGGCTGCAGGACCCCACAGATGAGGATATATGTTTCTTTCCTATATATAAAAAGGAGACCTATATCCTCATCTGTGGGGTTCTGCAGCCAGAGTCACGTCTATCAGTGCACATTACTGACCAGTCTTGTCTATCTGAGGAACCATTAGATTTATATCAGCTGCTCTGAAGTTTTTTACAGATCGGGTGATGCTTGGGCGATTTGCACTCAAAGTGACCCGATGTGAGTAAAAGTTCAAGATGCCGCCATAAATCTACAGTGTCTCAGAGACTGCAGATACAGCATGTGGAAGGGTCTTATCTGGAGAGGAGCAGCGTCCTGTCACCTCCTCCCTGCACAGTGCAGACACCTCCGGCTGTACAGGCAGAAGTGTGAGCTGTTACTTACAGCACTGTGTCCCCTGTCCTGCTCCTCTCTGGAGCGAAGACCCAGCGCCATGGTCCTGACTTCTCTGCCGCAGAGTCAGACACGTTCACTGAGCGTGCAATGTGGGCGTGTCTGCTGGACACAGGTACAGTGTCAGCACTGGGGGACGGGGCATAGCTTCACTGCCTTTCTCCAGCCCCTGCCTGAGGTAGAGTAGGGAGATCTGCTCTACTACAGAGCTAATTAAGTCTAGTGTAGCTCCGGGTGGGCCCCTGTGAGCTGTGGGCCCGGGGCGGCCGCCCCCTCTGCCCCCCTGGTAGCTACGCTACTGCCCAAACCTATTTCTTTCTCACACTGGATACTTGTAAAATCTTAGCAAGCAAGCTTCTAAAATTCTTTCTAGACTACTGAAACAGTCTCGCCTGTGGTCTTCCAACAGACCTAAAAAAAACTCCATTCTAATATTAATGGCCATTTAGATGGGCCAATAATTGGGGCAAGTGTGTTCATAGAATTGTGTGTTTCTGACGGTAGAGTCACGTGACCGTTTTATTCACGTCTAAGAAAAATGGTCCAATTATTCTAAGCAGACTCTGATCAGTTTCATCAGCATGGAATCAGGTTTTGTTGGACGTGATGACAAAAAAATTTTTCCTCCATTATGTCAGTTTGTGGAAATCGAAAGACACTCAGATGTCATCCGAGTTTTTTTCACAGTTATAAATTTGCATTACCGATTTT
This sequence comes from Ranitomeya imitator, assembly GCF_032444005.1. Lineage (NCBI taxonomy): Eukaryota > Metazoa > Chordata > Amphibia > Anura > Dendrobatidae > Ranitomeya > Ranitomeya imitator. The sequence goes on along the minus strand of NC_091290.1, from coordinate 49,042,396 downwards.
GATCCAATGCTCAAACACCAAAATCGAACATGTCTCCGATTGTTTCCATTGGCCACTTGGTCCAAGAAAAAAGTTGGACATGTGCACAACTGCATAAAATATCATAGGTACGAAAGCTATTTGTGAAGACCACAGATATCACTTCTACAAGACAATCAATAATGTGCATGAGCAGTGATTGTTGGCCAGTCTAATAAGACTGGCAATTAACAGAAAAATTAGAAAGTATATTTAGAATGCATAGTACCCATAGAGAGGTGTATTTAGGCAGAGAAAACCATTTTGTTAAAATTTAGATTTGTTGAACCCTGCAAGCATGCAGGCAAATCCAGTCACATAAGCAGGAGCCTGAATTGAAGTGAAAATGGCTTATCTAGTGAAAGTGAAAAGGGTGTATCTAGATCATAGGTAAATAACTGACAAAGTGAATCATGGTACACATACAGAATTTAATTCTATGTCCCTGATTCATTATTTGCATTTGTTTTTAAGTAACTTTCCTTTTTGTCTTGTGGTATCAGTTGTCGTTCTTGGCACCAACTTCATCAAAATGGTTCACGTGATTCAGGAATTTAGGGCTCAGTAAAAAATATGCTTTCTCCCTGTCTTAAACTGTTTTTGCAACTATTGAAAAAAAAAATAGACTAGCGCGAGACTGGAGTAGAGTAGCGTCAAATTTTGTAGCTTTTTAAAATCACAATTTATAAATCTGGATAAACCATTTGAAATTGCAAGACTCTGTTGTGTTGACAAAGCAGAAAACAAAATCAACAGGTGAGCACATATGAAATAGAATTAAAAAGCACAAATAGAATAATGAACTGGGTACAAACAAAAAAAGGCACAAAACATGGAAATCCAGACGAAAGGCACGCGTAAAAGCAATGACGAATCATTGCCTATATCTTTATATTATACAGAGGATTTTCTTCCAAAATAAAAAAAATACACTCCATACTTTAGTAAATCAGACCAGACATCAAGAAATATTGATGATTCTCAGTATTTGCTGGGGTAGCTATCTCTGCAGATGTATGTGTTTACAGTTTAACTTTTTCGTCTTTTAAAACCTTTTTATATCTTTTCAGCATTTGCACACGACACGGAATTGTTTGTCACTATGATACACAAGGTATGTTGTAAAATAAAGAAAGTAATAAAAGTAAGGATGTACATATATATATTTGGGTGTATATATTTTCAATTTACTGAAACAATTTAAAGAGTGCCAACTCTTTTGCCCATCACTATGTATATATATATATATATATATATATATATATATATATATATACATATATATATATATATGTATATGTTGTTTCAGCAAATTAAATTTTTCTCCCACAAAATTATTGCAATTTCACTTGTTTTGTTATACATATGTTTATTTCTTTTGTGTGTATTGGAACAACACTAAACAGAGAAAAGAAAGCAAATTGGACATTATTTCTCACAAAACCCCCAAAATGGGCCTGCCAAAATTGTTGGCACACTCAACTTAATATTTGGTTGCACACTTTTTTTAATACATCACTGCAATCAATTGCTTCCAATAACCATCAACAAGCTTGTTACACCTCTCAACTAGAATTTGGGACTACTTGACCACTTTTCTTTTGCAAACTGCTCCGGGTCTCTCATATTTGAAGGCGACTTGTCCCAACAGCAATTTTAAGATCTCTCAAAGGGATTTAGATCATGACTCATTGCTGGCAACTTCAGAATTCTCTTGTGCATTGTTTCCACTCATTTCTGCTGCTTCTTGATATATATTTGGGGTCAACGTCCTGTTAGAAGTCCTGTGACCTATAATAATAATAATCTTTATTTTTTTTTTTATATATAGCGCTAACATATTCCGCAGCGCTTTTCAGTTTTTGCACACATTATCATCACTGTCCCCGATTGGGCTCACAATCTAGAATTCCTATCAGTATGTCTTTGGAATGTGGGAGGAAACCGGAGTGCCCGGAGGAAACCCACACAAACACGGAGAGAACATACAAACTCTTTGCAGATGTTGTCCTGGGTGGGATTAGAACCCAGGACTCCAGTGCTGCAAGGCTGTAGTGCTAACCACTGCGCCACCGTGCTGCCCTAAGGCAGCAAACCCAGCTTTCTGACACTGGACACTACATTGCTACCTAATATCCTTTGGTAATCGTCATATTTCATGATAACTTGCACGCAATCAAGACACCCAGTGTCAAAGGCAGCAACACATCCCAAAACATCTTTCAACCTCCACCTTATTTGACTGTAGGTACTGTGTTCTTTTTTCATTCCATTTTTCATAAACAGTAGAATGATGTGCTCTAGCAAAAAGTTCTATTTGGTCTCATCTGTATCTGAGACGCTTTCCCAAAAGGATTTTGGCTCACTCACATACATTTTGGCAAACTTGAATCTAGCTTTTTCATATATCTGTGTCAGCAGTGGGGTCTTCCTTTGTCTCCTACCATAGCATTTCATTTCATTCAAATATCAACAGATAGTTTGCACTGACAGTTATGCATCCTGAGCCTGCAGGACAGCTTGAGTTTCCTTGGAATGTGATTGGGGCTACTTATGCACCATCCAGACTATTCTATGTTGCAACCTTTCATCAATTTTTTCTTTGCCGTCCACATCCAGGGAGATTAGCTGCAATACCATCGCTGATAATCTTCTTGATTGTGTTGTACACTGTGGACAAAAGAGCATCAAAATCTCTGGAGATAGACTTGTAACCTTGAGATTGTTGATATTGCTCAACAAATTTGGTTCTCAAGTCTTCAGACAGTTCTTGTCTCCTCTTTTTGTTCTCCATGCTTAGGGTGAGACACACAATGCAAAGATTGGGTCAACTTCTCCCCTTTTTATCTGGTTTCAGGTGTGATTTTCATATTGCCCACACCAGTTTAATGCCACAGGTGACTTTGATAGTACATCACATGCTTGAAGCAAAGTTGTTTAAACACAATTTTGGAAAGGTGCCAACAATTTTGTCAGGCCCATTTTGGGGGTTTTGCGTGAAATTATATCCAATTTGCCTTTTTTCCTCTTTTTTTGTGTTGTTCCAATACACACAAATGAATAAACGAGTGTATAGCAAAACATGTGTAATTACAATAATTTTCTGGGTGAAATACTTAATTTTTGGAACCATTTCAAGAGTGCCAACATTTTGGCCATGGCTCTGTATATCTATTACTATATCTGTACATATTGTTTATATATACAATATGTGTGTATATATGTAATGTAATATAACTTTCTAGTGGCTTAAGACACTCTCTATAGACATATTTTCATCACTGCAAGCCCAAGGCTATAGATAAAACTTATAAAGGTTGGGGCTTTTACAACTTAGCAACTTTTGTGGCATGTACAACACAGCACAAGAGAATATTGATCATAGCCACATCCTCTTCAGTGATGACCCCATCCTTGACTCTTATGAAAATCTTGAGGTCTCTCCTTTATTCCAAGTGTCTCAAGAATATTCCAAGAGAGTTGCCTATAGCGATGTCCCTGTTGTCACTGAATTTAAAAGGAACCTGTTGTTAAATAAATGGCATTTACCTGCAGCCATAGTGCTAATGTACAAGTAAAATCAAGTTTAATTATTTCAATTATGAATGCTATTTTCAAATGACTCAAATTAGTAAAAAAAAAAAGGTAATATACAGTATCTACATCCTTAACCTCTTGCCTTCACAGCCAATTTTCATTTTTAAGTTTGCATTTGTCCCTCCTTATCTTTCTAGGCCCACAACTTTTATATATTTCTCAACATAACCAAATGAGGGTATGCTTTTTGTGGGATGAGTTGTAGCTTTGAATTAAACCATCCATTTTACCATATAATATAGTAAAAAAGTAGTAAAAAATAAATAAAAGTGGGCTGAAACGGAGGGAAATATGCAATTCCACCATTCATTGTATGGTAAAAATGAATAGAAAACAAGAATCTCCTGGCCAGTATGAATTTAGAAGTACAAAACTTACATAGATTTATTTTTTATTAATTTACTGTACTTAGTGAAAAAATTCTGATGCTTTTAAAAAAAATGGTTCGTGTCACCATTTTTTCAAGAATCGTAGTGCTTTTTTTTTTATATTGATGGAGCTGTCTGAGGTCTTGTTTTCCAACATGGCAGCAAAGAAGGCCTTCAGCAGGACCCTTTATAAAATGTGACTTCCGAGGCTGATAGAAGGCTGTGACTGCTTATGTCGGCAACTGTCCTATTTCACGGAAGATGATGTGTTGCAGAGAATGATGTTTCTTAAATCTACTTAAAAATGATTTCAGCTGACAAACAAGTGTCTTGCCTGTTTAATAGGTGATCAACAGCCTGCAAGATAATCGTAAAACAAGCGTCCATATGACCCCTTGTTCAGGAAAATCTTGCGGTGTACATGCACTTTTAAAGAAGTTGTATCTTTTAATGGAATTTTGCACCTCGGGAAAAGTTTGATAGAAAAATAAAGTGCATTCTGCTCCCCTGTTCCTCAATCCTGCACTGCTTCTAAGGTCTGGCATTGGCTGCGTTACTTGTGTCACATCAACAACAAATTAGTTGAATGGGTCAATCTAATTTTACAGGCAGAGATGCTGAGTTCTCTGCTTGACTGCCATCCCGATGATGTGACATTAATACCAGAGCCAATGCTAGACACCTGGAGCAGCAGCTGAGACTCACGACTGGAACTGGAGATGGTTAGTAGACTGTGGTTTGATTTTCATACCAAATGGCACAAGTGAGTAATTGGTGCACAAAATGGTCTCTGTGACAGAGCCTGTTCCATTCTTGGCAGGTGATGGCTGTGTTATCATCTTTTTCTAACAGAAACAGGTAGAGCTGAGCCCTTTCTGCCTGCTGTTAACAGTGTTTGGATTTCTGGTTTGTTATTCTGTGTGACATTGGTGTCCCAACAATGCAATCTTGGGGTTCCGATGGGTTTCTAAGGCAAGCTAGGGTTTACGTCAGACGGCAATGCTTTCCATTTTAATATACTGTTTAAACCAAGGCTGTGGCTCTTCTGATTTTTACAGTATGCTTCAATACAGTAGTATAAGGGAACAGATGATTGCAGGTTCAAGACCCCTAAGGGGAATAGAAACAAAAGTTGAAAAAAAGTTTAAAAAAAAAACATACACATTTTTGATCACCCAACTTTTTCCCATTAAAATAAAAGTATAAAAAATAAGCATAATTGTTACTGCATCCATTAAAGTACAATCTATCATAAAGTATAAAAAATAAACATATTTGTTTCTGCATCCATAAAAGTACAATCTATCAAAATATAAAACCAGATAACTTGAACAATAATGAGAAAAAAAATGTGAAACTCCAGAATTGCGGGAGTTTTTGCTAGCAAACAAAATAAAAACAAGTCATCAAAAATATGGTATATATTCTAAATTGATCAATAAAAATTAAATTTAAGCCCTCAAATAGCTCAACCAATCAAAGAATAAAAAAAAACCTTACGGGTCTCGGTTAGAGATCAGCAGATCTAACAACATTGAAACTCACCAGACTGTGTGGATTCTCCAAAGAAATTTGATTTACAGCGTTTTTTTGTATGCGGACTGAATGTCCATTATTTTTTTCTGCTCTCTCCCTAGACACCAAAGTTTAATAATTGTAATATGCAAAAAATTATAAAATACTTATACTTCTACAATATATTACATGGTAAAATGAACTTTGTCATTCAAATGAGATCTAAGGGGTAAAATTTCTCCTTGCGGAGAGTGACAAGCTAAGCCTGGTATGTTAGAGTGAGTAGACGTATATGCTATGCTTGCCCATCTGGGAAGTTAAATATGAAAATTGCCTCTTCAGAGAGGACGAGAACTTAAACTCTATATAGTGCCTCCTGTTGAAAGTAGCAATCCTTAAAGTCAATGTTCACCCTTTAATGAGCCTTGCCACATGACTTAGGATAAAAACCAAACCAGAATCTCAACTTGCAGACAGTGTTTTTGTATATTGTCCCTTGTCATTGCAACGTATGAGCTCTGATCAGATGCAATTTATATATTTAATTTCCAAGAGGAACATGCATGGGGTACAAGTTTCCTTACTCTGATATGCAAAACCTGGCTTGTCACTCTCCACAAGGAGAAACATTACACCTTAGATCTCAGTCTTAAGCCTCTTACCTAGCCAAATCATAGCACACTTTGCACTGATGAGGGGCAGTACCCCGAAACACAATGTCTGCAAACTGAGATTCTGGTTTCAAAGGAAAAAAAAGTTGAATGAAAGTGCACTCACCGGTCCTTCTGAATTATCATCCTTTATTCAGAACATATACAGGTGACTTACGGGAGAATGTGGAAAAACAGACAACGGCCGTTTCGTACGACTGCACTTCTACGGGTCCGAATGCTAACAGGAACTGGGGAGGAACCCTTAAGCTGTCACAAGTGACAGGGAACTCCCTCTATCCCATAGCAAACCAATGAGTGTGAAAACCCACCCACCACAATGTGTGACATGAATGAAACAATAAAACATAACATAAAAAACTAAAGAACACATAACACATATAGAACTCAAAAAGCAAATTGGTTATAAAAACATATTAGTTATAAAAACACTGCCATGTCAACTTTATCATTTTTTCTTCTACAAGGTGAGATTCTGGTTTGGCTTTCATTTTAAGTAATTTGCAAGGCTCGTTAAGGGTTGATATTGACTTTTAGGATTGCTACTTCCAATAGATTACGCTAGAGTTAAAGTCCTCTTGCTCTCTGAAGAGGCTACTGCCATTCAAATGAACAAGTCGTGCTGTAAAAAAGCAAACTCTCATAAAGCTATAGCGACAGAAAAATAAAAAAGTTGTGGTTCTTGAAAGAAGGGGAAGAAAAAACAAAAAATGGCTGAATTGGAAAGAAGTTCATTAGAAAACATGTATAATATAGCTACATAATAAAGTAAACTTATTGTTCTGCTCCTTGTGATGGACTTGTGATTCATTTTAACTGTACTGCCTGTTAATAGAAAACAAATGATAACATTTTGCATTTTTTCTTTTTACTGTAAGCTTGTAATTGTGACTATAAAGGACATCAGATGGAAATTGGTGAAATGATCGAAGTGGCTGATGGCTTGTTTGGCTGCAAAAGAGTGTTCTGTGGGCCAAATGGTATCACTGAAACTCCATGCTATGAAACTACAGAAGGAATCTCAGGTAAGTTAATCTAACAAATGTTTTAGATTTTATTATCTTCTCGTTTTCTGTTTCTTCTTGGGTTCCGATTCATCAAAGTGTTTTCCCCAGAAAACTGGTGTAAAACATTTTGATAAGCTGTAAAATTTTTATGCAACTGAAAGTCGAGGTTCATGATGAGTTATGGCGGCGTACCATACGGCATAAATCTTACCTTCAGTATTTCGAATATGCCTGATTTACTAAGTGTCATGCTCTTCTGACTTCAGCACACCCTTTGTGAAGATTGGCATGAATGGTGCCGATCTTGATGAATCAAGGCCTTTAATATTTTAGTGTAGAGAAATAGCTTAATGGTAACTTCCTGCAATAATGTAAAATATATTCACATACCAAAGACTTTTTACAAAAATTTTATTATGTGAAATTCAATTCCATTATATTGAATCTGGTTAATTCTTGCCCTCCCTATTTTGCAAGCTATAGCGCTTACTGAATAAGCTGCAGAGGGAACCTGGATACCTAGATCGCTCCTGCTGATCAGCTGGTAAACTCCGAAGCTGCTTGTGCTGCGGCTGTGTGACAGTCATGACACATGCATGGAGAGCCAAACAAACAGGCTCTCCATGCATTTGTTGTGACTATCACACAGCAGCAACATATGCAGCAGTGGTGCCAGACAACTGATCAGCAGGAGCGAAAGAGGGAGCTGAACATATTCACTCATCTCTAGTAATAACTAGTGATGAGCGAGTATACTCGTTGCTCGGGTTTTCCCGAGCACGCTTGGGTGATCTCCAAGTATTTTGGCGTGCTTGGAGATTTAGTTTTCGTCACCTCAGCTGCGTGATTTGCAACTGCTAGACAGCCTGAATACATGTGGGGGTTGCCTGTTTGTTAGGGAGTACCCACATGTATTCAGCCTGCCTAGCAGTTGCAAATCATGCAGCTGCGGCGACGAAAACTAAATCTATAAGCACATCCAAATACTCGGAGATCACAAGAGCATGCTCGAGGAAACCCAAGTAACGAGTATACTCACTCATCACTCGTAATAACTAATAAAGTTGAAAAATTCTCATTTTTAGCCTGAAAATCTGTTAGAACGTGTTGCAAGCCTGTTAGTTCTTCCCTTTTCTCTAATGTTTTACTAGTACCTCCTGTCTTAAAATACACTTTTAGCAGTGAAAACACCAAAATGAAATATAGGAAGTGCAGCAGGTCTTAAGCTTTATGCTTTGCTTTCCTGTTTGCCAAATTGCATACAGGCATAAAGGAGAATCTAGCTTTCAGTTCAGGGCATACAAGCCATTTTGCAGCTCAGGGTTGTTTAGTCTGCAGCATTTTCTGCATGATTCTCAGTAGTTATGGGCAAACCCCTGGATGTTCGGGTCTGGGGGTTTGGCCGAACATCTAAAAAAGTTTGGTTCGGGTACCAGAACAGTTTTTGAACCTGATCCTGGACCCCATTCAGATGAATAGAGAACCCAAACATCCGTTGTTTGCCATTCCATCATCTGCATGACAGAGCTACAAAGACAGGCTCTACGGATCTTACCGCTGGTCAAAGAGCTGCGGTTCCCACAATATCAGATGATAGCATGAGCCAACAGATGTGACCAACAGTAAAGAGGTACCACTGCTTATAGGCATCGGCTGAAGAGAGAGCCACTGATGGAAGTACTCCTCAGCTGTCGCCTGTGCATTATAAGTAAATACATTTTTTTAAATGACGTGTGGTCTCATCTATATTTGATAACCTAGATGGTAAAACTGACAGCTGCAACCCACAGCTGTTAGCTTTATCATGGCTACTAACCCCATAGTTAAATTGTAAAAAAGACACAGCTAGAATAAAAGTCTTTAATTGAAATAATGACACACTCCTTTATTTGAAATAAAAAAGCACAGTTTTACTTAACTTTATGCCTAATGTATTGAAGCCCATGTAACCTGTAAAAAAACAGAAAATAATAAACAACCATAATACTCACCTTTAAACCTAATCCATGTCCCCTGGAAAAGAAGAAACATAATAAATAACCATATCTCTCACCTTTCAGGCAATTAATAGGGAAGAACCCCCCCAAAAAAAATGACATGCTGTCCCATCTATACTCAATTACCAGCAAATGCTATGCAGACATCTGAGGGCTGATAATAATAGCCTAGGAAATAGTCATGAATATTCCCCCCTCACAGACTAAAAACCAGTTCCCAGCCCCCAAAAATAAGATGCACCAAAGATGGTGCTTAACCCCACTTTTTCCACTTGCCCTGGTCCAGTGGGGTAATAGTTGTTGTTTGGTGTCATCACTGTATTGGCAGCTGACATCAAATCAAGGAGTTAGTAATTGCTTACTTTTTTCAATGATTTATTTAAATAAAAAAAAGGTCATGATAAGGCTGACAGCTGAGGTTTGTAGCCTGTAGCTGTCAGTTTTGGCTTCTCTGGTTATCAAAAATAGAAGAGAAAACATGTCATTTTCTTAATTTTTTTTTTTTTTTTAGCACCGGCTGATGAATACACTTGTTATTAGAGTCACCTGCTCATGCTGTTATCAGCAACAGCAGGCTTAGGCTGATGAGAGTAGTACTCTCTCATCATCCAATGTTTGACCAGTGGTAACCTTTTTACTGCCAGTCTTAGCTGCTGGCTCACGCTGTCATTTGATAGCATGGAAACTGCAGCTCTTTGACCAGCAGTAATGATCAGTAATGAGCGGTAGGATGAATATTAGTTATCTTATGTCTGTTATGCTTTGGGGTCTCTGGGGAGACCCTAGAACACTATAACAGACATTTTATTTGCTGAAAAGAAAGTTGTTGGAAATCAAATTTTGCAATAAATTCCACTCATCTCTGAGATTTTTTTTATTTCTTGTGCATTTTCTGGGTTAAGTGTTCATGTTCATGTTCCTGAGGCTATTAAGATTAAAATTGCATTTAAATGTCTTATTAGAATTTTGTGTCATAGTGCAATTTGCGACTGTAGTGCTATGTTAGTAACATAACATTTTACAACTCGTGCAGAATTCTCAAAAACAACACCATTTTCAACATTGTCTACTGAAAAGACCACATCAATTGGATCAACTAAAACGCTAATTGGCAGAAGTACAATTACATTTTCTTCAATGACAACACTATCGTCACCAAGATCATCAAGTGCATCACTTTTAAGGACAACCATATTTACAAGCACAACAAATCCCTTCACTGAATATTCATCTGTAACTTCAAAGCTTACTAAAGCAACAAGCATAAGCCCTAAACCATCAACTGAAGTGGACAGTAAGGCAGTGGCAACATCCTCCACAACAGTGTCTTCATCAAAGTCATCAACACGATCTACATATTTGAGTACATTGGGTTTTAGCACTACTACGAAAACTCTACCTAAGATTTCAACTTTAAGTGCAAGCACAACAAAAAGCCATCAGCAAGAAATGTCGAATACAACAAAACATCTAGCAGTAGTCTCAAGTGTATCTCCAATGGTTACTGAATTAACAAAATTAACAACAGGCCCGGAAACATCTGAATTTACAGTTGAGAAGACCTCCATTGGAACTCCTAAGAAGGACTTACATGAGAACTCAACGTTTTCTTTACACTCATCAAGGAACAACACACTTGTAACTAAAGGACAAGAGGCAATTATAACAGAAGGCGATTTGCCATCTTTTACAACTATCAAGAATTCGAATGTTTCTCTAGTGATAATAACTAAAAAAGGGGTATGTAGTCCTGGTTACGTAATAAATATAAATACATATATAATACTTATAAGTAGTGTTGAGCGATACCGTCCGATATTTGAAAGTATTGGTATCGGATGGTATCGGCCGATATCCGAAAAATATCGGATATCGCCGATACCGATATCCGATACCAATACAAGTCAATGGGACACAAATATCAGAAGGTATCCTGTAATGGATCCCAGGGTCTGAAGGAGAGGAAACTCTCCTTCAGGCCCTGGGATCCATATTCATGTGTAAAATAAAGAATAAAAATAAAAAATATTGATATACTTACCCTCTGACGCGCCCTGGTCGTCAACGCTGCAACCGCCTTGCTTTCATTCCAAAGAATGAGCGCGTTAAGGGCCTTTGATGACGTCGCGGCTTGTGATTGGTCGCTGAACGGTCATGTGACCGCTCACGCGACCAATCACAAGCCGCAACGTCATCGAATGTCCTTAACGCGCTCATTCTTAGGAATGAGCGCATTAATGACATTCGATGATGTCACGGCTTGTGATTGGTTGCGTGAGCGGTCACATGACCGCTCAGCGACCAATCACAAGCCGCGACGTCATTGAAGGCCCTTTACGCGCTCATTCTTCGGAACGAAAGCAAGGCGGTTGCAGCGGTGACGACCAGGGCGCGTCAGAGGGTAAGTATATCAATATTTTTTATTTTTATTCTTTATTTTACACATTAATCTTAATCCCGATACCGATTCCCGATATCACAAAAATATCGGAACTCGGTATCGGAATTCCGATACCGCAAACACTTGCGGTATCGGAATGCTCAACACTACTTATAAGTTAAGTATGTAATTCTGTACTCAAGCATTATGTGTCAATTTTCTTTTAGATTTTCTGAAGCGAATGTATGATAAACCTGTTATGCTAAATGCAGTTACATGGATGTAACATTGAATCTTTACTGTGAACTAAAATTTTGCTAGAACTTCCTTTATTCCCAAAACGTACAAACTATCTGGCTAAAAGCCTGCATATACCTTATTTTGTATTGCATACATTAGTGATTAAAGGGAATTTGTCAGCAGGTTATTGCTAACTCACCTGAGAGAAGCATGATGTAGGCAAAGAGACCCGAATCCAATGATGTATCACTTAGTTTACTGGGTGCAGCAGTTCTGACACATTCAGAGTTTTTAGAAATAGCCATCACCAGACTCTGTATGTACATTGAGTTATTTAATGCTTAGAATTTCTTGACACCATATAATTTGAAACGTGCAAAAAGGTGCAGAATCAAGTAGCGTGCGTGACATTTCGACCCTTTTATAGGTCTTTATCAAACGATGCTGAAAAGTAAACAGACATATATCAATAACATAGTATATATGGTGTGACGTCAAATAAAATAGAGACCAATAAAACATGTACAGAAAAACTCAAACATAAAAATAATATACGTTTGACAATATTAAATGACCATACATAAGGTTACTGGGAAAGGTTAGTTGGGGAGGATGGGGGAAGAAAGGAGCTTGCAGAAAATGAATCCTATAGTACTGACTAGGGTTGAGCGAAACGGGTCGGCCATTTTCAGAAGTCGACGACTTTTGGCAAAGTCGGGTTTCATGAAACCCGACCCCTGTGTGGGGTCAGCCATGAAGTCGGCAATCTTCTGAATCTGGTATCGGAATTCCAATACCGAGTTCCGATATGTTTGCAATATCGGAGATCGGTATCGGAATTCATATTTAAGTGTAAAATAAAGAATAAAAATAAAAAATATCGCTATACTCACCCTCTGACGCGCCCTGGTACTAACCGGCAGCCTTCCTTCCTAAGAATCAGCGCTTGCAGGACCTTGCGGTGACGTCGCGGCTTGTGATTGGTCGCGTGAGCGGTCACATGGGCGGTCGCGCGACCAATCACAAGCCACGACATCACCGCGACGTCACCGCAAGGTCCTGCAAGCGCTGATTCAAAGGAAGAAAGGCTGCCGTTAGTACCAGGGCGCGTCAGAGGGTGAGTATAGCGATATTTTTTATTTTAATTCTTTATTTTACACTTAAATATGGATCGCAGGGCCTGAAGGAGAGTTTCCTCTCCTTCAGACCCTGGGAACCATTAGAAACCCAATGCACTGCATTGGGTTTCGAGTTTCGGCCGACCCCGACCCCGACTTTTTTATAGGATCGGCCGATTTCACTCGACCCGACTTTTGAAAAAGTCGGGTTTCGTGAAACCCGACCCGATCCTATAAAAGTAAAAGTCGCTCAACCCTAGTACTGACCTAGCTGTAGATTCAGTGTGGCCCATGCAGTAATTGTATGAAGGCTAAGTGCTATGGGTGAGCTGGAATGATAAGGGGAATAGATTAGGGCAAAAAAGGGGGATAAATGGCGTAAGGTAGATTGTGCCATACAGTGCAGACAAGTAGTTAAGTCCCCAGCTCTGTTGGAAAATGTGGGCATGAGTAGGAGCGTTAGTACACTTACCAGTAGACTAGGAAGAGGTGTCCTCGAGCGCATACTGCATCACTAATATGGTGGTATGGAGACATTGGTGGTAGTGGGTGTTTAAATAGGAGCTTAGCGGTGTATGAGGCTGGAAGTGGCCGCTGTTGAATGGGAACGAGGCTTGGCGTTGGGGCGCATGCGCAGTGGGACTTAGCACTGCTTAATAAGAGGTTTCTAGTACCTTCATCCAACTTTATCCTTGAGCAACTGGCTTGATTATGTCAATGTAGACATCCATATTCAGCTAAGAAATTGTAGCATTGTTAGTGGACATCTTATACATCTAATAGTAATGATATTTTTGGTTGAGTAACAGGCTACGTATGGGTATATAGGGAAGACACTGTGCTTGATATTTTAAAAATTTCTAAGAAAAATGTATTTTTAAGGGCTTCCTTTGTGTATTTTAGACTGTTGTCAATGGTCACCCTCAATACTATCTATATATTTTGGACATGTTTGCATAAACACATGAAATTGTCATGAGATTGAAGTCTACTTGCTTCAGCAATCTGCTTTAATTATTTTAATAATTTATTAGAAACTGTCAATTAAAGAAAAACGATTGAAAAAGCTAACTCATTATTTAAGACAGGATATTTGGTAAAGTTATGGTTTAATTTAAATGTTAGTCAAAATCATGTAGAAATGCAACAATCAGATATGTTAGGTCGCAAGAAGAGTAGTAACCTGTATGGCCTGTTAATAACTATAAAGATTTCTCATAGGAAATAACGCTTCCAGCTTACTCCTCTAAATGTCTCAATATCACTTGTAATGCAAATGGAACCCTAGATGTTGTAGAAGCTCCATGTCCGGACGTTAAGATTATTACATGTGGTGACGGAATTCAGCCTTTGAAAATGTATGATGATGAAGATGGATGCTGTTATCACTATGAATGTCCACGTGAGTACCTATATATACCTATAATATCTGTTCTTGTATCTATTGTTGGAAATAGGTATCTGTCATCTATTCTCGTTTCTTGTGTGTATATAATTACAAGTATATATTTTTTTAACTACAACAATATACACAATCTCTCCCTCTCGATATCTCATGAAACACTAGAAACAATGGAATGAAGCTGAAAAGGAGAAGATACAGATTAGATATTAGAAAAGTCTTTTTGACAGTGAGGGTGATCAATGAGTGGAACAGGCTGCCACGAGAGGTGGCGACTTCTCATTCAATGGAAGTCTTCAAACAGAGGCTGGACAGACATCTGTCTGAGATGGTTTACTGAATCCTGCATTGAGCAGGGGGTTGGACACGATGACCGTGGAGGTCCCCTCCAACTCTACCATTCTATGATTCGATGAGTTATTTAGAGAAAAGATCATCTACAAATACAAATTTCAGGGCTAGTCCACCAGCTCTTCTCTGGCCAGAAAAGAGTGGGTAAACTTTTGTAAATAGGTCCCGAAGACTGCAACCTGAAAGTCCTGCCCTGGGAATCATAGTAGACAAGCACAGGTACACATGCTCATCCTTTATCCCTTCTTATCATGGCCAGTTTTCTGTTTTTGTTCTTTTGCTCTTTCCTTCCATTCTTTTTTGGGGTTTTATTTTCACAGCATTAATTATTTAGCAGATATGACCTGTCAGTCTGTGCAATTTCAGTGATACCATACTTGTATAGGTTTGCTTTAGTAGTTAAATTAACAACTCTATAAAAGCAAAATTAGTTTGTGTAGACATTTTTGAGACACAAAAAATGTTTTATTTTTCTGTTGATGGAGCTATGTGAGAAATTGTTTTTTACATGTTGAGTTGTGGTTTTTGCTCATAACAAGCACATCCAAGCACCCAGATAGTCGAGTGATATCGGAGTTTCACCTAGCATGCTTGCTCATCCCTCCTATTTAGCTATCTACAGTATTTAACCCATATCAATCTATCATTTATTTACCTCATATCTAACTACCTATCTCTATCTTTGCACCTGTTTACAGCTAAACATCTGTCATTTGTATTCTGCATTCTATTCTGGTATGTCTCACATGAATTATGCACATGGATGTCATACTGTACATCATCCGTTTGCACGTATGCAGGATGTTTTGACATCCGTGTTACCGGAAAAAAAACGACATGTCTATGTGTGGGTCATACTGACACACGGCCATGTGAAACATAGGCAAAGCCCCATAGATTGTAATGGGTGTGCTTATGTAAGGGTCTCCGGAACATGTCAAATCTGTCACCACACGTACCTGATACATTGACGTGTGAAGGGGGCCTCAGGGTGTGCTAGTTTTGATATCACTGATGGTATGTGCGCAAAATATCTTAGTAAGGCTGGCATATCTGTGAGTTTTTAAAGCAAAAGATTAGTGATGAGCGAGTGTAATCGTTGCTCGGGTTTTCCAGAGCACGCTCGGGTGATCTCCGAGTATTTGTGACTGCTCGGTGATTTAGTTCTTGTTGACACAGCTGAGTGATTTACAGCTACTAGCCAGGCTGAGTATATGTGGGGGTTGCCTGGTTGCTAGGGAATCCCCACATGTAAATAAGCTGGCTTGCAGCTGTAACTCATTCAGCTGTGGAGAAGAAAACTAAATCTCCGAGCAGTAACAAATACTCGGAGACCACCCGAGCGGGCTCTGGAAAACCCGAGCAACGAGTGTTGTGAATTCTGTTATCGAACTCCCTCCTGTGGTCATAAATGGTACTTCGGCGAGTTCTGTCCATGGACTCCCTCTGGTGGCTGTGAGTGGAGCTGCTGCTTCTGAGGTTCCTTCCACAGGTGATGTAGTTTATTCTTTGGCTGGCTGTTCTATTTAACTCCACTCAGATCGTTACTCCATGCCAGCTGTCAATGTTCTTGTACTGGTTCAGTTCGCTCTTGGATCTTTCTGGTGACCTGTCTACTCCAGCAGAAGCTAAGTCCCTGCTAGTTATTTATTTGTTCATTGTTTCCTTGTCCAGCTGGCTATCATGATCTTGCCCTGCTAGCTGGAAGCTCTGGGATGCAGAGTGGCACCTCCGCACCGTGAGTCGGTGCGGAGGTCTTTTTGCACACTCTGCGTGGTCTTTTTGTAGGGTTTTGTGCTGACCGCAAAGATACCTTTCCTATCCTCAGTCTGTTTAGTAAGTCTGGCCTTCCTTTGCTAAAACCTGTTTCATTTCTGTGTTTGTGACTTTCATCTTACTCACAGTCAATATATGTGGGGGGCTGCCTTTTCCTTTGGGGAATTTCTCTGAGGCAAGGTAGGCTTTATTTTCTATCTTTAGGGCTAGTTAGCTCTTAGGCTGTGAAGAGGCGTCTAGGTCGTGTTAGGTACGCTCCACGGCTATTTCTAGTTGTGTGATAGGATTAGGGGTTGCGGTCAGCAGAGCTCCCACTTCCCAGAGCTTGTCCTGTGTGAGTTTAACCATCAGGTCGTTCCGGGTGCTCCTAACCACCAGGTCCATAACAGTACAACTGGCCCAAAGTATTAATGCATCTCAATAGAGGGATAAGAGAAGTTCTGAGACCATTTTTTTTTCTCTGCAGTGTTTTTTGTCTTTCTTTTCCCCTAAACCTCTGGGTGGTTCAGGACACAGGTGTAGATATGGACATTCAAGGTCTGTCCTCTTGTGTGGATCATCTCACTGCAAGGGTACAAAACATTCAAGATTTTGTGGTTCAGAATCCGATGTTAGAGCCTAGAATTCCAATTCCTGATTTGTTTTCTGGGGATAGACCTAAGTTCCTGAATTTCAAAAATAATTGTAAACTGTTTCTAGCTTTGAAACCCCGCTCCTCTGGTGACCCCGTTCAACAAGTAAAAATCATTATTTCTTTGTTGCGTGGTGACCCTCAAGACTGGGCATTTTCCCTTGCGCCAGGAGATCCTGCATTGCGTGATGTAGATGCGTTTTTTCTGGCACTTTGATTGCTTTATGATGAACCAAATTCAGTGGATCAGGCAGAGAAAATCTTGCTGGCTTTGTGTCAGGGTCAGGATGAAGCGGAGGTGTACTGTCAGAAGTTTAGAAAGTGGTCTGTGCTTACTCAGTCAAATGAGTGTGCCCTGGCGGCAATTTTCAGAAAGGGTCTTTCTGAAGCCCTTAAGGATGTCATGGTGGGATTTCCCATGCCTGCTGGTCTGAATGAGTCTATGTCCTTGGCCATTCAGATCGATCGGCGCTTACGTGAGCGCAAAGCTGTGCACCATTTGGCGGTATTCTCTGAGCATAGGCCTGAGCCTATGCAGTGTGATAGGACTTTGACTAGAGCTGAACGGCAGGAACACAGACGTCGGAATGGGCTGTGTTTTTACTGTGGTGATTCCACTCATGCTATCTCCGATTGTCCTAAGCAAACTAAGCGGTTCGCTAGGTCTGCCACCATTAGTACGGTACAGTCTAAATTTCTTTTGTCCGTTACTCTGATTTGCTCTCTGTCGTCCTATTCTGTTATGGCATTTGTGGATTCAGGCGCTGCCCTGAATTTGATGGACTTGGAGTTTGCCAGGCGCTGTGGTTTTTTCTTGGAGCCCTTGCAGTATCCTATTCCATTGAGAGGAATTGATGCTACGCCTTTGGCCAAGAATAAGCCTCAGTACTGGACTCAATTGACCATATGCAGGGCTCCTGCACATCAGGAGGATATTCGCCTTCTGGTGTTGCATAATCTGCATGATGTGGTCGTTTTGGGGTTGCCATGGCTACAGGTCCATAATCCAGTATTGGATTGGAAATCTATGTCTGTGTCCGGCTGGGGTTGTCAGGGGGTACATGGTGATGTTCCATTGCTGTCAATTTCGCCTTTCACTTCTTCTGAAGTCCCTGAGTTTTTGTCAGATTACCGGGATGTATTTGAAGAGCCCAAATCCGGTGCCTTACCTCCTCATAAGGGATTGCGATTGTGCTATTAATTTGATTCCTGGTTGTAAGTTTCCTAAGGGCCGACTGTTTAATTTATCTGTGCCAGAGCACGCCGCTATGTGGAGTTATATAAAGGAATCCTTGGAGAAAGGTCATATTCGCCCGTCGTCATCACCGTTGGGAGCAGGGTTCTTTTTTGTGGCCAAGAAGGATGGCTCTTTAAGACCTTGTATTGATTACCGCCTTCTTAATAAGATCACAGTCAAATTTCAGTACCCTTTGCCGCTGCTGTCTGATTTGTTTGCTCGGATTAAGGGGGCTAGTTGGTTCACCAAGATAGATCTTCGAGGGGCGTATAATCTGGTGCGAATTAAACAGGGCGATGAATGGAAAACAGCATTTAATACGCCCGAGGGCCTTTTTGAGTACCTGGTTATGCCATTCGGGCTTTCTAATGCTCCATCTTTGTTTCAGTCCTTTATGCATGACATCTTCCGAGAGTACCTGGATAGATTCATGATTGTATATTTGGATGATATTTTGGTCTTTTCGGATGATTGGGAGTCTCATGTGAAGCAGGTCAGAATGGTGTTCCAGGTCCTTAGTGCGAATTCCTTATTTGTGAAGGGGTCGAAATGTCTCTTTGGGGTTCAGAAGGTTTCATTTTTGGGTTTCATTTTTTCCCCTTCTACTATCGAGATGGACCCTGTTAAAGTTCAGACCATTTATGATTGGACTCAGCCGACATCTGTGAAGAGCCTGCAGAAGTTCCTGGGCTTTGCTAATTTTTACCGTCGCTTCATCCCTAATTTTTCTAGTATTGCTAAACCGTTGATTGATTTGACCAAGAAAGGTGCTGATGTGGTCAATTGGTCCTCTACGGCTGTAGAGGCTTTTCAGGAGTTGAAGCGTCGTTTTTCTTTTGCTTCTATGTTGTGCCAGCCAGATGTTTCGCTCCCGTTTCAGGTCGAGGTTGATGCTTCTGAGATTGGAGCAGGGGCTGTTTTGTCGCAAAGAAGTTCTGATGGCTCGGTGATGAAACCATGTGCCTTCTTTTCTAGAAAATTCTCGCCTGCTGAGCGCAATTATGATGTTGGCAATCGAGAGTTGTTGGCCATGAAGTGGGCATTTGAGGAGTGGCGACATTGGCTTGAAGGAGCCAAGCATCGCGTGGTGGTCTTGACGGATCACAAGAATTTGACTTATCTTGAGTCTGCCAAACGGTTGAATCCTAGACAGGCTCGATGGTCGCTGTTTTTCTCCCGTTTTGATTTTGTGGTTTCGTATCTTCCGGGCTCTAAGAATGTGAAGGCTGATGCCCTGTCAAGGAGTTTTGTGTCTGACTCTCCGGGTGTTCCTGAGCTGGCGGGTATTCTCAAAGAGGGGGTAATTTTGTCTGCCATCTCCCCTGATTTGCGGCGCGTGCTGCAGAAGTTTCAGGCTGATAGACCTGACCATTGTCCAGCGGAGAAACTGTTTGTCCCTGATAGATGGACTAGTAGAGTTATCTCTGAGGTTCATTGTTCGGTGTTGGCGGGTCATCCTGGAATCTTTGGTACCAGAGATTTGGTGGCTAGATCCTTTTGGTGGCCTTCATTGTCACGGGATGTGCGTTCTTTTGTGCAGTCCTGTGGGACTTGTGCTCGGGCTAAGCCCTGCTGTTCTTGTGCCAGTGAGTTGCTTTTGCCCTTGCCGGTCCCGAAGAAGCCCTGGACGCATATTTCCATGGATTTTATTTCAGATTTCGCTGTCTCTCAAAGGATGTCGGTCATTTGGGTGGTTTGTGATCACTTCTCTAAGATGGTCCATTTGGTACCCTTGTCTAAATTGCCTTCCTCCTCTGATTTGGTGCCATTGTTTTTCCAGCATGTGGTTCGTTTGCATGGCATTCCGGAGAACATCGTCTCGGACAGAGGTTCCCAGTTTGTTTCGAGGTTTTGGCGGTCCTTTTGTGCTAAGATGGGCATTGATTTGCCTTTTTCTTCGGCTTTCCATCCTCAGACAAATGGCCAAACCGAACGAACTAATCAGACTTTGGAAACATATCTGAGATTCTTTGTTTCTGCTGATCAGGATGATTGGGTGTCCTTCTTGCCTTTGGCTGAGTTCGCCCTTTATAATCGGGCCAGCTCGGCTACTTTGGTTTCTCCTTTTTTCTGTAATTCTTGTTTCCATCCTCGTTTCTCTTCAGGGCAGGTTGAGCCTTCGGACTGTCCTGGTGTGGATACGGTGGTGGACAGGTTGCAGCAGATTTGGACTCATGTGGTGGACAATTTGACATTGTCCCAGGAGAAGGCTCAACGTTTCGCTAACCGCCGGCGCTGTGTAGGTCCCCGACTTCGTGTTGGGGATTTGGTTTGGTTGTCATCTCGTCATGTTCCTATGAAGGTTTCCTCTCCTAAGTTTAAGCCTCGTTTCATTGGTCCGTATAAGATTTCTGAAGTTCTCAATCCTGTGTCATTTTGTTTGGCCCATCCAGCTTCTTTTGCCATCCATAATGTGTTCCATAGGTCGTTATTGCGGAGATACGTGGCGCCTATGGTTCCCTCCGTTGATCCTCCTGCCCCGGTGTTGGTCGAGGGGGAGTTGGAGTATGTGGTGGAGAAGATTTTGGATTCTCGTATATCGAGACAGAAACTCCAGTACCTGGTCAAGTGGAAGGGTTATGGTCAGGAAGATAATTCCTGGGTTTTTGCCTCTGATGTTCATGCTGCCGATCTAGTTCGTGCCTTTCATTTGGCTCGTCCTGATCGGCCTGGGGGCTCTGGTGAGGGTTCGGAGACCCCTCCTCAAGGGGGGTACTGTTGTGAATTCTGTTATCGAACTCCCTCCTGTGGTCATGAATGGTACTTCGGCGAGTTCTGTCCATGGACTCCCTCTGGTGGCTGTGTGTGGAGCTGCTGCTTCTGAGGTTCCTTCCACAGGTGACGTAGTTTATTCTTTGGCTGGCTGTTCTATTTAACTCCACTCAGATCGTTACTCCATGCCAGCTGTCAATGTTCTTGTACTGGTTCAGTTCGCTCTTGGATCTTTCTGGTGACCTGTCTACTCCAGCAGAAGCTAAGTCCCTGCTAGTTATTTATTTGTTCATTGTTTCCTTGTCCAGCTGGCTATCATGATCTTGCCCTGCTAGCTGGAAGCTCTGGGATGCAGAGTGGCACCTCTGCACCGTGAGTCGGTGCGGAGGTCTTTTTGCACACTCTGCGTGGTCTTTTTGTAGGGTTTTGTGCTGACCGCAAAGATACCTTTCCTATTCTCAGTCTGTTTAGTAAGTCTGGCCTCCCTTTGCTAAAACCTGTTTCATTTCTGTGTTTGTGACTTTCATCTTACTCACAGTCAATATATGTGGGGGGCTGCCTTTTCCTTTGGGGAATTTCTCTGAGGCAAGGTAGGCTTTATTTTCTATCATTAGGGCTAGTTAGCTCTTAGGCTGTGAAGAGGCGTCTAGGTCGTGTTAGGTACGCTCCACGGCTATTTCTAGTTGTGTGATAGGATTAGGGGTTGCGGTCAGCAGAGCTCCCACTTCCCAGAGCTTGTCCTGTGTGAGTTTAACCATCAGGTCGTTCCGGGTGCTCCTAACCACCAGGTCCATAACAAACGAGTACACTCACTCATCACTACAAAAGATGCTTCAGAAAAATACTAGCCTGAGTCTTTTTCATTATTTTCTCAGGATCTTTGCCGTCCGCTTTTTTTTAAAGTTCTGTTTATAAAATAGTGAATAGACCTCAAAAGAAAGCCACCTGAATAATGGACCTGTCACTTCTTTTAGCTGCTCCATGGCATATGAAGCATGTAGTGTTTAAAAGAATCTTTAGAAGACTGGACATTTGCATAGCATGTCGTTTTGACATTGCAGTGCATGGGCTATTCATTTAAAACATCTTTTAATCTCTATTTTAAAAGTGGACTTGGGTAGAATCCACCTGAAAAAGGCATTTTGTACACATATCCTACACAAGGTGGATACTGGGAATGACTTTAATTTATCATTCAGCTCTATGAATTCTGCTGATGTCTATCATGTGTGAAGCATCTACATTTATGAGCGAAAGGTCTTTACTCTTGAAATGCATAAATATACAAACACTCCAAGAGGACCTTGGAGATTGTTGGGTACATGCCCGCGTATTTCTTCTCTTCTTAAACCAAGAAACTTCTAAGTTGAAGTAAGAAACACTCCATCAATGTAAATATGTAATATACAGTATGTCATCTTTAAAACTTTGTTCAAATATGTATATAAACTTTAATCATTTTTACATATAAAAATTTTTTGTTTTATATATATCTTTTCAGATTGTATTGGGCCACAAGGAATAATCAAACAAGTGAGTATTTTAAGATGGTAAGTCAGGAGACTTACATGAGTTTTACTTTGCTTTTATTTATTTTCCAAGATATAGAAAAGACAAACATTGACGTTTTAAAACTTTTCCTAAATGTTGTGTTTGAGCAAATTTTCTCTATTGTATTCTATCACAATATAGATTGGAATGGAGGTGGGTATTTCAGTTTCTAAGCCTCTATTTTCTTACATTTATTTATCCCTATTTTCCGTAAGTGTGAGCCGAGTGTCATTTTACTATGATCTGATTCTCTCACATGCGAGAATTGGATCACAGGTGCGGAGAAGATGGACAACTTAATTTCTTCATCATCTTCTCCATTCTGTGAGTCAGCTTATATCGGTCTGCACTCCGATGACAACCAGAATGGGTGCGTGCCGTCCTATATACCCTGCCAATCGCAGCACGCAGCAGTTTTTTTTTTCTCATGCCGACTCGTCATGAGAAAATACATGCTATCTGGCACTGTCCCATAGTATAACATTGGAGGGAGGGCTATCTGATGAAACATTGGATAGCATTTGTCTGATTTATACGCTGGCTACTCGCCAGTGTGAGCAAGCCCTGATAATGAGGAAAAAAGATTCCTGTTGGTAAAAGTATGATAACTAGTGTTGAGCATTCCGATACTGCAAGTATCGGGTATCGGCAGATATTTGCTGTATCGGAATTCCGATACCGAGTTCCGATATTTTTAGCGATATCGGAAATCGGAATCGGCGTGAAAGACCTTCGATGACGTCACAGTTACGTGAGCGGTCAGGTGAAAATCGGACTATCGGAAGGTATCGCTCAACACTAATGATAACATTTAATTAAATTTAAATTAACGTCCTAAATAAGAACACATGGGTTAGCAAAAATTGGGAAACTTTGTCTCAATGCTTTTTATTAATGTTAATATAAACATCCTCTCTATAAGCACTTTGGGCTGCATTTATCATTTGCATTTTTAAGTGACTTTTACTTTTCATTTAGTGGTATTTGGTACTGTTTTTTTTTTGCTGCAAATTGTTCAAAATGGTGCACACAATTTTTATGCAAAATAAAAAATGCTCTTTTTTGACCATTATCTTCTCTGCGCCTTTTTAGAGCATAAATCTTTACCTATCTTAAACTATCTAGGAATGTACCACAGAACTTTTGTCATGTTGGTGTGGCAGAGTTTAAATTTCATTCACCCTGCCTCATAAAAAATATTAAATACAAAAACTGATCAAAATGTATGCACCCTAAAACGGCACCAATAAAGATGACTACTTGTCGTGTAAAAAACAAGTGTTCACACGGCTCTTTTTATGGAAAAATAAAATAAAATGCTTCTCAGAATATGGAGACCGAAGCAAAATTATTTTTTAAATAAAGCAATTTGTTTGTGCAAAAATTAATATAGATTAAAATGTAAACTTTATTCTGCAGGACAATTTATTGCTAAAATTGTCCTGCAGAATAAAGTTAACATTTTTAATTGAAATTTTAATTGAATGTTTAGCACATACCAGTGTTTAAAAAAATATCCAGAATTGCTTTTTAACTTTAATCTGCCTCTCAAAAACTGTAATAAACAGTGATCAAAATGGTACCTAAAAAAAAAAACCCCTCACACAACTCCCATGGCACAAAAATGAAAACAAAAGATTACTTTTAGGTTATGGTAGTCCAAAAACAAATTATTTATTTAACAACTTACAGACTTTAAACATCTAGGTGATCCAACTCCTAATCTATGCTCTAAAACATCACAGGATGGTAGAGCAATCACACATGATCATGTCCCATAGTAAAGTCACAGATGGTTTGTTACATAATAGGAAGCACTCATAGTGCATCATTCTCCATACAAAGTGAACATATGATTGCAGTGTATTGGGAGAAGGCAGGAGCTGCTGGATCCTAGGAGATCCAAACAACTCTGCTATGCAACCAAGAAACGCATTTCCCCTGTAACTGGGGCTAATATACCAGCCCGAGTTACAGTGGAAAAATTGTGAAAATAAAAATATATAAATATTAGAATTTACACTGTAAATGTCTTTTATGAGCTTAACTAGGACACAATGTGTAAAATAAATTAAAGATAGATAAATGAAAAAATAAATAAAATATATTGCATGTAATAAAAAGCGAATGAATAAAAATGCTACTATCAATCCAAATCGCTGTTACTAACCCCGACCTCATAAAAAAAGTGTCCAATATATAAAAATAATTGTTACAGAATGGGGAACAAATTGTTATATCAATTTAGTGGTCTTTTGTGATCATATGAAAATATGTATGTAGAAAAACATGACTATGTGCCTGGTAAGGTATGGGGTAAATACAGTGTATTTATTTTCCAAAATAAGAACAATAATAATATGTAAATATCTAATATAATAATTTTTAATAAAAATATATACATTTGGTATTGTGTAATTATATTGACCCACATAATAAAGTAAAATGATGAAAATATTTAAAATGTAAAAAATATATTGTCAGAATTGGTGGCTTTTTATTTTTCTTAGACAGAGAATAAATTATAATAAAATTATATGTACTTCGATATCGTGCCACTGAGAAATTCAACTCATCCTGCAAATCCCATATATATGGTTTCCGGAATGTGACGATGAGTAACAAAAGAAATAGTTTTGTCATTAAGCTGTAGATAGACCTGAGGGGTTTACTTTCTGCTGTAATAAAAAATCTACTTGTATTGTCCATGTTCATGATTTGCTGACTGATTTTTTTTGTTGAGAAATATAGAAAGCCCCCAGTGTGATTGGAATGTATGTAAGTTAACGAATGGAAAATTATTAATATCCCTTGTTGAACTTTTACAGCCTGGTGAGATGTGGATAGACAGCTGTCAAGTCTGTCATTGTGACAAATATCTTGCCAACGATGTTGTCAAAGTCAGGATTTCTTGCAACCATGTGAAATGCCCACCACTAGATATCAGTGCGTGTAACAAAGATGGGCTAAGGCCTTATTTTGCATTGATAGAAGAGGAGCCCTGCTGCCAAAAAATTGAATGTAGTATGTACATTTTTGTTCCTATCCATCTCTAAACAATGAAAGTGTATCAAGGATAGAAGTTATGTATCACCTCTGTACACTCTGCATTAGGCCGTTGTCACTAGTGTTGAGCATTCCGATACCATAAGTATCGGGTATAGGCCGATATTTGCGGTATCGGAATTCCGATACCGAGTTCCGATATTTTTGTGATATCGGGAATCGGTATCAGGATTAAGATTAATGTGTAAAATAAAGAATAAAAAAAAAAAATATTGATATACTTACCCTCTGATGCGCCCTAGTCGTCACCGCTGCAACCGCCTTGCTTTCGTTCCGAAGAATGAGCGCGTAAAGGGCCTTCGATGATGTCGCAGCTTGTGATTGGTCGCTGAGCGGTCATGTGACCGCTCACGCGACCAATCACAAGCCGCGACGTCATCGAAGGTCATTAACGCGCTCATTCTTCGGAACGAAAGCAAGGCGGTTGCAGCGGTGACAACCAGGGCGCGTCAGAGGGTAAGTATATCAATATTTTTTATTTTTATTCTTTATTTTACACATGAATATGGATCCCAGGGACTGAAGGAGAGTTTCCAGGGACTGAAGGAGTTTCCTCTCCTTCAGTCCCTGGGATCCATTACAGGATACCTTCCGATATTTGTGTCCCATTGACTTGTATTGGTATCGGATATCGGTATCGGTGATATCCGATATTTTTCGGATATCGGCCGATACCATCCGATACCGATACTTTCAAATATCGGACGGTATCGCTCAACACTAGTTGTCACACTTAAGTGTGCAATGTGGGAAACTCGTGCGAGTCTCTAGCATCAATACCCGGCACTACCGGCGGTGGTTCAGACCGGAGCATTCAGCTGCATAGAAATACATGCAGCCACACTCTCTAGTCCGGAGTGCCGGTGTCAGTGCCGGCCGGGTATTGAAGCGAGAGACTCGAACGAGTTTCTCGCATTGCACACTTAAGTGTGACACCGGCCTTAGCTATGATATAGCACATCAGTTTTTCCTATATTGATCATTTCAGATATTTTCATACTCTAATCATTTACATATTCCTCAATATAGACGCATGAATTTTTGATTTCTAATGCTTTCCATTTTTCTTCCCCTTTTTTGTAAGATCCTTAAAAGGTTTGTCCACTACTCAAACAACCCCTTCTCAATCACTATGTTTCCAACAATTAAAATAATAACACTTATTCTCACCTCCTGCTATTTCAGCAGTGTCGGCATTGGCTCTCCCAGGTCTCGCCATAATATTATTATGTCACGTGATCTCTGTGGCCAATCAGCGGTCACTTCACTGTCCCCTTTTTAGAATAAATAAAAAATCTGAAGAACGTAAGATAGCAGCTGCAGCTCTCACTGCCTCCCGACGTCAATTATGTCTGAAGGGTGGAAGATGACCGTTGATTGGCTGCAGGTATTTTGTGACATAATAATGGTATGCAAGCCCTGGGAGAGCCAGTCCCGACACTGCTGGAAAGGCGATGGCATCGGAGGTGAGTATGAGTGTTATTATGTTACTATGGGAAACATAATGGTTGAGAAGGGGCTGTGCAAGTAGTGGACGACCCCATTAACTTTTTTTTCCCATTGAAATAGCCATATGAGGGATAGTTTGTTTAATGACAAGAGTAAATTAAAAAGGTCAAGATGGGAACAAAAATCAAGTGGGGAGGAACACAAAAAATAAAAAAAACAACATTGTGTTTTTTGTTAGGGTTTTTATAATGTTCACATTCTTTTATGGAAATAGCAGAGTTATGATATTTTACTACTAATAAAAAACAAATGTAAAAAAAAAAATATTGGCATACAGTGGCCATAACTATTTATGGTTTCTGTCGACACAGTTGTAAAAATGATTTTTTTGTGGGGCAAATCTGTAGTTTTTATTTTGGGATCCAAATGACTTTTTGATAATGTTTTTCCATTTTATGGAGACATCGTGACTAGAGATGAGCAAATATGTTCGGGTCCCTCCTTATTCGGCAAGCTATAGCGCTTACCAAATAAGCTGCAGAGGGAACCCGGATACCTGGATATGTCGCAGCTGTGTGACAATCATGACACATGCATGGAGAGCCCAACAAACAGGATCTCCGTGCATGTGTCGTAACTGTCACACAGCTGCGACACATGCAGCGGTGACGCCGGATAGCTGATCAGCCGGAGCGATCCAGGTGTCTGGGTTCCCTCTGCAGCCTATTCGGTAAGCACAATACCTTGTTGAATAAGGAGGGACCCAAACATATTCACTCATCTCTAATCGTGACTAAAAAAAATTGTGATTTTGCTGTTTTGATTTTTTCCCCGTTTCTCCATCCATTCTTCTTGTGGGCTAAATATTTACATTTACTTTTAATTAAGACAATATGCATATGATGGTATCAAATGTGTTACATTTTTATGTTTTAGATTGAATCTACATTTTTGATTACTTGTCAATTTTTTATTTAAATTGGTAAACCAAGTTATGTATAAATCTATATACAATGGGGAAAAAAGTGTGAAATAAGTATTTGATCACCTACTAACCAGCAAGAATTCTGGCTCTCACAAACTTGTTAGTTTTTCATTAAGAAGCGCTCCTACTTTGCATTCATTACCTGCATTAATTGCACCTGTTTGAACTCGTTACCTGTGTAAAAGGCACCTGACCACAAACTCAATCACTTTCCAACCTCTCCACCATGGGCAAGACCAAATAGCTGTCTAAGGACATCAAAAATGTAGACCTGCACAGGGCTGGGATGGGCTACAAGACAATAGGCAAACAGCTTGGTGAGAAGGCAACAACAGTTTGCACAATTAAGAGAAAATGGAAGAAACACAAGATGACTGTCAATTTTCCTTGGTCTGGAGCTCCATGTAAGATTTCGCCTTGGGGGTAATAATGATTCTGAGAAAGGTCAAGAATCAGCCCAGAACTACACAGGAGGAGCTGGTCAATGACCTGAAGAAAGCTGGGACCACAATCTCAAACATTACCATTAGTAACACACTACAGCATCATGTATTAAAAGCCTAGGGGGCATGCAAGGTCCCCTTACTCAAGCCAGCACATATCCAGGCCCATTTGAAGTTCACCAATGATCTGGATGATCCAGACGAGGCATTGGAGAAGGTCATGTGGTCACATGAGACCAAAGTAAAACTTTTTAGTATCAACTCCTCTCACCGTGTTTGGAGGAAGAAGAAGGATGAAAACAACCTCAAGAATACCACCCCAACCATGAAGCATGGTGGGGGAAACACCATACTTTGGAACTGTTTTTCTGCAAAGGGGACAAGATGACTAACTATTGAAGGGAGGATGGCTGGCGTCATATATCACAAGATTTTGGACAACCTCCTTCCCTCAGTAAGAGTATTGAAGATAGGCCGTGGCTGGGTCTTCCAGCATGACAATGACCTGAAGCACACCACCAGGGTAACTAAGGAGTGGCTCCGTAAGAAGTATTTCAAGGTCCTGGAGTAGCCTAGTCAGCTCCAGATCTGAACCCAATAGAAATCTTTGGAGGGAGATGAAACTCAATGTTGCCCAGTGATAGCCCCGAAACCTGAAAGATCTGGAGAAGATCTGTATAGAGGAGTGGCCCAAAATTCCTTCTGCAATGTGTGCTAGTTTGGTCAAGAACTACAGGAAACTTTTGACCTCTGTAATTGCAAACAAAGGTTTCCGTACCAAATATTAAGTTCTGTGTTTCTATTGTATCCAATACTTATTTCATGCGATAAAATGCAAATTAATTATGGAAAAAATTGGTATTTTATAGCCTTACTGACAAAGTTTCCAGAGGTATGATATTGCAATGTGAATGTCATATAAACTAAACTAAGGATTTATTATAATTGCTGTTTTTTTTTCTATTCCAGCCCACTTGAAATGATTTCATTTAAAACAACAACTCATCCACCAAAAACAGTCCATATGGCTGTGTTGTAAATCCAAAGAATTGGGCACTCATATACATAGATGTGGTACCTGATGAAGGTCAGATTCAATGACTGAAACATTGTACCGTATTTTTGTATTACAAATTCTTTTTTGCTATCTCAATTCTATATAAGTGCCCAGTTCTTTTGATTTACAGTATATAAGGGCTGAGCCCCTATTAGTGCACATCTCATCTGGAGTGCCGTGGTTTATACGGAAATCATACGCTTATTTTAACTTGTAAATAAAAAAGTTATGGCTTTTGGAGAGTGAAGAAGAAATAATGAAAGCAAAGATGTAAAAATTTATTGAGATTTATTTAAAATTAGCTCTAAGGAGCTAAATGTGTTATTCATCAAATTGAGAGTTTTGAAAAAAAAAGTTTGCAACGGTATAGCGTAATCTAAACAATATAAATGTACAATACAATGTAAACCGAATAATACATGTCTTACCAATCCCCCAGACAATCTTTATCAGGGGTATTGGTAAGGGTTCTGGAAGCTCCATTGATTGAAAACATTGTCCTAAGCTAAACTACTCTTTTCACATTTCTTGCCGACGTTAATGTAGAATTTCTTCCAAATATGTATACTGTATACTCCGGAGTTGACCATAAGGATTTGCATTTCCCAGGACCAATGAACACATAGGTAATTGTGTCTTCCAAAACAAAGCATTGTGAACCACATACGACCACAATGTGACTATATTACGGCACTATTCATGCATGATGTTTCTAATTGGAAGACGCACTAGGGATGATCTGGGAAGTAGGAGGTTCACAGTGCTCTGGTCCAAAATCAATGGACTAACGATGTGGCCACTTGACCATGGTCCTGCAAATCTTTTTGCCCAAGTCTTATATAACCCTAAAAAAAAATCATGTTAATAGTAATGATGGTATTGTGACCAATATGTCTTCTAAATCAATTCCCCAGAATGTGAACCATTCGATTGCAGCTACCCAGAACCCTGTCCTTTGGGATATGAGACTATTCCTAAAGTTACGGAAGGAGAATGTTGTATCACATTTAATTGTAGTAAGTATTGCTATTAAATATTAAAATGGCAGGAACATCAACGAACTTGCAAACACAAGCAATTGTCTTACAAATGGCGGGATGCGTGTGATAAGCAAAGTAGATTTAAATTTTTATTCCAAAAAACTCAAGCCCCAAAAAATTCCTGCTGCAAAGTTCCAATTTTAATCACTTTATATTTTGTTTTGTTATATCTTATGCAAAAGTATATTAGTTAGCACAATTTATTTACTTTTAAAATGCATAGTTCAAGAAACTAGTAAAGGACCCAGCCCGTAATGCCACTCATAGACAAAGGGGAGGTATACATGAACAAGTGAGTATTGTGAATAGGGTACTGTGGGGGACATAATATTGTGTAAGGGGGCTGCGTAGGGACATTATCCTGAATAAAGGACTGCGTGGGGACATTATAATGTTTGAGGGGCTGTATGGTGATATCATACTCTATATGGGGACTATGGGGCAACATATTGTATTGGGAGCTATTGATCAAAAGTCAACAGCTGAACAACAGGAGCAGTATGATTTACAGCTCTATATTAAGTTAATAATAAACAATACATTATATGATTTTGATTAGTAGGTACAGGTAAGAATGCAGGTTACAATAAGCCATATCGTTACATGTAATAACAGTAATCTGCAGTCAGCACACTTAATTCTGCTCAGCATTAAATGATAAAAATGGAAATAAAGTAATAATACTAAGCAGAATTAATTTTGACCAATTGGTTCGACCCTCCACAAAAGTCCCAGTGTCTCATGAGTCACCTTGGGAAAATTAATTGCCCACCCCTGATGTAGACAATAAGAGAAAGGCCCTGATTCATCAAGACTGGTATCTGTTCTGCCGGTCTTGTTGAGGTGATATGTAGAGGGTTGTCAACCATCTAGAAAGTCCAGGAAAGACCATAAAAATTGGTCCGTGATTTTTTTTAATTTACACAGATTATTTTGACTCTAATTATCTTGGTTTTATAGTTTACAACGTCTTCACATCAGAATTATGGGCTGTAGACATGAATCACTCACAAGGATTTATTGTGGTTTTGCAGGGTGTCCGTAACAAAATATTGTCTGTCCGGGAAGTTTTGATAAGCTGTCCAAAAAAAAAAAATGGAAATGGCAAGTTGGCCACCCTGGGTGTGAAGGTGTCAGACACTTATGATTAATTAGAAAGCACTAGTTATTTCAATTTTTTGTTTCACAATACAATAGGACGCTTGAAAATAAGCAATTTTGTAAAATATCTTATCATAGAAATCTGCCTCTTTTTCCTCCAGGACTGATCCTTCATATTCAAAAATCTCACTTCACTGGTAAAATATGTATTCAGTGAAGACAGACTTTCCCATTAATGAGATCGGAGATGACAGCTGGTGCTGATAAGACTCTATGAAGAGGGGAGGGAGAGGAGGAGAAGGGAGGAGCTTTGCATGTAGCTCCTCCCTCACTCTACATAGAATCTTATAATTTGCCACTGCCATCTCCTGTTTTACTCATGGCAGGTTAGAAATAGATATTTGGGTTCACCAAATCGAAAGGGAATTTGTATAGCTATATATCACTTTCTTGGCTACTTGCTGTGGTAAGTTTGATAAAATCACTATTTTATCAGCAAATTATCAATAAAGGATAAATAAACCTGCTGCCATGTAGTCATTCTTATTTCTGAGCTTTGCATTAGCTTCCAGTCCCCACCACTGATTCACAGCTTTCTGCCTATGCACAGTGTACACAGAGAGCTGTAAATCAGTGGTGTGGGTGGGGTTATACAGAGATCAGCATACAGAGAACTGGTAGATCTGCAGAAAATAAAAGTGATTTTATTAAAATTGCAGCAAGCACACCAGTAAGTCATATATCATTAGAATTAGGGTATATGCCCCTACATCATAATGGGGTAGCAAAAGACTGGTGACAGATTCCCTTTAAATTTGTTTCTTAGATGCAAAATGCAATGTTCAAAAGGATCATTACATTGTATTGTTAGTAGAGGGCAGAACAGCATCAACCTTCCGCAAAGATGTCTTGGCTATACTGCATGATGCTGACTTGGCACCGAGTAGAGATGAGAGAATAAATTTGAGTGCATTGAATTCTATTACTATTGTACAAAAAAAAAAAAAAAAAAAAAAACACTCACCAATATGCATTTCTTGGTCATTCACTTGCAAATTTTGCACAATGACAGTCACTGACCATCAAAAAAATAAAAAATAATAAAAAATGCTTATTTTCATGGCCCCTCCACTCACCCATCCAGTCTTCATTGCATCATCTAATCCCTGCCACTCAAGCTCAAAACCCCAGGCATCTCAAACTGAGCAGGGACTTCTGACTCTGATGAGCAGGAACAATTCTGCGCATGTATGTGGAAGGTCACAAGGTAAAATAATTGTGCTGAGACCTTCCATGTGCTCATAAGAGTCGGATATCCCAGCTCAGTGGGAGAGACTGAGGGATTTGAGCTCTAGTGGAGGAGATCAGAAGATGTGACAAGGACTGGATGGGTAGCGGTAAGGCGCAGAAGGGCCTGAGAGGTGAGCAGTGAGGAGAGTATAGGGATTTTTTTTTATTTTTCACATATTACATTTATTATGCTCATGGGTATGAAGAGACCCCAGAGGAGACCATACTTAAGACTCACTTTGTGAGGTGGACTACTAAGCCCCTGGTTCGAATTTGTATATATACCCAGGGCATTGGTGCAACTGAAAATAAGTAAAAATAAAGAAGTAAATCTCCAGCGTGAAACTTGGATAAAAGTTCAATTTATTTAGACAAATCCCTTAAAATCCTTATTTCATAGTGGTACAGCAAATGATGGGGTACATGATACGACCAACGCGTTTCGACCTGTTAAGGTCTTAATCATGTTATAGGAAGGGAGTAAGGCACTTGGGAGAGAGCATTTGACCATGCAGGAAACTCAGGACCAGTAGTACAGATGCAGTGGAACAAAACAAGGATGACTGCAGAATCAAAGCATTGGAGCACAAATGATGGCGTACATGAAGCACAGTACATTAGAGTCTTCATCCTAAAAATTAGGTATGTGTCCTAATGGGTCTTAAATAGGTTTAGGGAGTTGATGTCACTGAGCCTGGCCGGGCAACTTGCAAAACTCGACGTGGAGCACAACAGAGGGCAGCAGGCCGTAGTGAAGGAAGCAGAGCCTGGTATTTCTGGGACAGGTCTGTAACACCATAAAAGACATTATATTTGTGCACATAAAATCTGCGTGAACAGGCGAATTAGAATTTTGCCTGATCTGCTAATGGCTACATTTGAGGTAATAAAAATTGAAAAGCCAGACTGCTAGCTGAGATTACCAGCATCCCTAGAGCGTAAGAGGAGTGAAATGGTGTCCTTTACTACAAGAGATCAGTCTGTAGTAATGCAGCTGGGGCTAGATGATGTCTCATGTGAAGGCTTAATGGTTCCATTTTCAGTGTCGTCAGTGGCAAACACTGTAAGATGAAGAGAGCTCTTAGGTTTTGTGCACATCATCTTGATTTTAACAGTGCTGAGATGTTCCACTGCACCTTTGAAAAGAGACTTAATCATCAGGTTTTAGCCATCTCAACTTGCACTGGAGCAGGAGAATCACACAGCCTCCGTCATAAATCCTTGGGTACGGCCCATCATTCTTTTTGTTTTTAGCTTATAAGTGATAGGAATATGATGTATATTTTCAGTAAAATAAGTGAAAAATAATACTTATTTTGCGCCCACGACAGGACCCATGAATGTTTGCATAACAGATGGAGCTGTGTACGAGGTAAGACTAATATTGGTTGATGCATATCTCGCGATCATGGAAAATAAAGTAGATAAGTAAGCTTGATTTTTTGGGTTTCACTCTTAATATTATGTGCTCACAGGTAGGACAAAAGATTTCAGTAAGCCATCCATCCTGTGAGATATGTACATGTTCAGAAATCAAGAACCCCACGACTGGCTTTAATGATATTGTATGTGAACATATTTTGTGCATGACCGAGTGCCGAGAGGTGAGTTCTAAACATCATAGACAAATTAATAATTTTCTATGTTTTCAGAAGTATTATTATAAGCATTTAATAAGTTTTGTGAATTTTTTTTTTCAAGTTTATGCAAAGATTTAATATTTACAGTGTTGACTCTTATTTTTCAAGACCCTGTCATAAGACAAAATTGAAATCTAAGTGGTTCAGTGAACAAAACATTGAAAGTTTAGGTCTATGAATGGAGAAACTCCCCCGATCTCAATCTCTTGTGATCAATCCTCAAAAAGCGGGAGGACAAACAAAAATATAGATATTGTGATAGACTCCAAGCACTTATTAGGCTAGGACGGGTTGTCATCAGGCAGCATTTGGCCCAGAAGCCAATACACACCTGCAAGGGCGAAGAGCAGAAGCTTGGAAAAATGGTAATCAACACGGCAAATATTGACGTTTTGCATAAACTTGATAGATTTGTCAATGAAAGTTTAAAAACAAAATAAATGCTTATAAATGTACTTTAGCACTCATATAAATATCTGACTAAAAGATCTTAAAATGCTGAAGCAGCAAACTGTATTACAGGTAAAATTTGTGCTAGTCTCAAAACTTTTGGCCGCAACTGTGAACGTTTTTCTTAGATTTAATTTGCAGATTTTGCCATTTCTAGTATTTTAAAATGCTCTAATTTTAGCTGATTTAATTGCTATCACTGTGTAAGTATATGTCCCAGACAATCAAGAAATGAAAGTCCTTAAAGGGGTTGTCAGTTGACAATAAGATATTACTTATTCACAGAATAGTTGATAACTTATTGATCAGTAGGAGTCTGACCGCTTGGACCTTCACTAATCGACAGAATGAGGCATTTTTATTCCCATTAGAATAGAGCAGCAGTGCGCATGCTCGCCTGCCACTTCATTCATTATCTAACTACCAAGTTTTGCACCCAGATTTTTCTGCAAACATAAAAAAGTAATTGAGCAGTGTTAGTACATCCCATCTGTTACTCCAATTTGTAAAGGTGATAAAAGTGCCCCAACGCAAATAAAAAAAATTTGTTCTGCTAGTCCGTGCAGGTCCAAGTGATTGCAACCCCAACACTGTGTATAGATCATACCTATTTTTTACAATACAACCCCTTAAAGGGACTTTTCACCATTTTTTGTACATAAAACTGGCAACATCATAAAATAGTGACTGCAGATCTGAATTAAATGTTGATTTTATGTTTTAATTCCACATCTCCGTTGCTGAAATAGTAGCTTGTAAGCGTCACGTGTCTAGATTCAAGTCCTTGACCCTGTGTTCTGTGGTCGGCATCTCTTTCCACTGAGCCACACTAGAGTCACCTATTCTTTGGGTGTTTTAGTTCTGTTATTTTTCTTTCTGTCAGTTTTGGGTGATAGGTGTTTTTCATTCACTCTGCTTGTTTGCTCTATCACCTTCCAGGTGCAGCTTCATCTACCTTCCTCTGCTGGTGTTTCCTGCTGTTGATAGTCTTTTGTTGGATTCATTCACTATGCCTTAGTTTTTGTTGATTTCAGTTGTTTTGTGGGTGATTGCTTTATTCTTTAAGGAATTGATACTCTAGCGATACTAGGAGCTTCTATGGACATTCTGAAAAGCCGCCACTGAGTGGGGGCAACACGGCACTATTTTAAGGTGCCAACATCTGCGGTCAGGCAGAGACAGACCAGAGTTAGAGGAAGGCTTTTTCCTAGTCTTAACAGGGATTTGTCAGGTTCAGGTATTTGCTTCCATTGATTTGTAAGCTACCCATGTGAATGTGCTGCAGCAGTCATAACAGTAAAGTTTAGGTTATAATTTATAATAAGCCCAATTGCGAATTTGCAAAGATTTGTCTTTGGGAGGTGTGTATTTTTTCTACCTGCATGATGTTGACCAATCATAAGCAGGAGGCGTCATGCAGAGGAAAAAGAACACGCCCCCAGAAGGCCTGCAGGTTATTACTATATTAGAAATGCATGTTAAATGTACATTCCAGTATATTTTTTATCTTAGCTAATGTACCACCAGTCTTACGGTCTTGTCTATCTGTACCTATAGTAATATTGCTAAATAGCTGTAAGACAACCATCTTTGGTTAGTAACATTGCATTGTCTGAAGTCATTGTTTTTCTGTAAATATTTTAACTTTCTACCGTAGGGTCATGTCTATGATACATCGAACAATGGTTGCTGTGGAACATGTGTTCAAGATTTTTGTGTTGTGATTGCTAATGATGGATTCACCTATTTGCTACAGGTACAAAAGTTCTGCACAATTCCTGTATCTCATGGCAACTTCATTGTTTGCTAAATAGACAATCTGTATACCACTTTTCTAGAATTTGTCATCTTAAAATGAGCCAATGGCAATCTAGAGTGCATGAGAATCAGGTCAGCACTTATACAGATAAGACTGTTATCTGCACCAAAATAGTTTTAAGTTGCTATTGGGAATAAGACCAGTAAAACCACGTTTTCTACAGATTTTTTGTAAGATCAGGGACACTTTAAATTTATGACAAGATTTAAATACCAAAAAAATACAATTTGTATTCGTTAACCATTTAAACATTAGGCCATTTACCTGGAACATTTTCTGTGTTTTTTTTGTACATGCGGCTTAAAGAGGTATAATTTTTTTTTTTCTCATTCAGATATTTAAGTAATTTTTGTCTCATTTTCTTCATGATACATTTTTTATGTCACTTTCATATTTTTTTTGCTGATATCGTTTAACATTGGTGGAAAATAATGGTAATAAGTGTATCTTTTTCTTATTTATTTTTTTTCTGACCAAATAAGACCACTAACATGCATTTAAAAAAATGTTCTAAATTCTGTAACAATTATGTTTAGATATTCATATATTCAACACAATTTCTTTATGAGAGCCGTTCTAGTAGCAGCTATTTGGATTGGCAGTGGCATTTTTTTCCATTTTTTAATTTTTTTACTTGTTATCTTTTATTTATTTTTAATTTTTTTTACACATTGGGATCCCCATAAGGTCATAAAAGACCATTATGTGACATTTAAATACTGAAATATTTTTATTTTCATTTTATTTCCCTTGTAACTGGGGCTTTAGTAGTAAACTCAGTTACGAGGGAAATGAGGCTTCCTGGCTGTATAGCAGAACTGTTCACGTTTCCTATGGCCCAACATCTTCTGCTCCCTCCTTATACACAGAGATCACATAACTGCTGTATATGGAGGAGGATGCACCCCCAGCCCTCCTCATAATTGTGTACACAGTACTTCTCTAGCTCTATATATACCATGATGGAGAAAGCACAGACGTTAATAAACCATTTGTGCTTCTCAATGTGGACTCTGAGAGTGGATTCCAACTTCCGCAGTTACAAGATCAGGTATGGCTGCGCTATTGTGCAGTTATAGAATGAAATTGCAGAGTAGGAGTGAAACTGACCTTATGTTTAAAGAAGTACTTCTTCTCCCATCAACGTTTTTATCCTCTTACTATATTACAATCATCATATCATATAAAACTGTGTACTTACAATTGCTCATTTTGCCTTTCTACCCAGTTAATTCTTCTTGTTTTCATAAGGTCTATGGCATCAAATGATTAAAAAAAAGACTAGCTGAATCCATCTAAGCTCTATGTAAAAACAGGCAGTCTCATTTCCCTGTATGAGTCATCATTAGAGCTACAACTCTACATCACTATAAAGTCCTCTGTAGCACAGCTCTTCCTCTTCAACTGCTGACCCTGTTACTCTGTTCCTCCCCGTCAGAGACTTTGCAGTGATATCTACCCAGATGATTCTCTTTTTTTCTGCTCTATGTAGAATCTGGAAGTCTCTTGTCCCTGCATTTATCATCCGCCTCTTCACCTCCTAACCCAGCTGCACCCTTTTCCCTCCCTGCCATAAACTTTTGCAGTGACTCATGACTTGTGCAGTGAAAATTGACCTCCTGTTTCTACGGAGAGATTAAAAATATTCAGCTAGTCAGTTTTTAATCACGTGACCTATTGGAAACAGAAAAAATAGCTGGGTAGAAAGGAAAAATGAGCAATTGTAAGTACACAGTGTTATATAATATGATGACTGCAATATTTTAAGAGGATGCAAATTTTGATGGGAGGAGGAGGGCTTCTTTAAAGCCTATGAATGTTCTGGAAGCAAAAATATAAATACAGTATTTATCTAAACTTATGTTCTCAAAAATTCTTCTGTTCCCTGTGTTCTTTGTTAAGCTTCTAAAGATGATTTTTATTTTTTGATGTCAGCCTGGAGAATCACGTATCCTGCCAGATGATAACTGTACTGAATACACATGTGAACTCAGAGGAAATACATTTATTTCATCATCACAGACGAAAGTGTGTCCTAAAATAAATGAGGAGGACTGTATATCTGTGAGTTGCCTATATTATATATTTTTATGCATAGAAAAATGAAAATTGAGCAAACAGCTTTTGTGATATGTTTAGACTGGGTTCACATAAAGCTTAAATTTTTTGCTGAACCAGCCTAGAAATCTGCATGAAATTCCATGTTGAAATCCCAAAGTCTTACATGCAATTTTTTTTTTTTTTTTGGGGGGGGGGGGATTTTTGTTAAGGGTTTAGATGCAGATCAGCATGTAACACCTGCAGATTTCATAATGGATTGTGTTTTCTTAAATCTCTAGCATTTCTAGGAGTAGCTACGGAATTTAAATTTAGCTAGTAAATAATGTTTGTTAAAACTCTATTAATTTACTATACATGATTTGCTATACACAATACTGTACTTCATTGTACAAATGACATTTGCCATATTTTTTTAGCAAAATATCAGTATATAAAAACCTAATATAGAGGGTAATGGAACCGGCTAACAATAAAGATACTAAGATATATATATATATATATATATATATATATGACATTTTATAACTTTTACATTTAGCATTATACATCTATATTTAAGATTCAATATAAAAATGATGTTTTACAGGGTTTGCTTAAGAAAACTCCAGATGGCTGCTGTAGTATTTGTAAAGGTAATAATTTATCTAAGGTATTTCTTTATTAATCACTTAAAGGGAACCTGTCACCTGAATTTGGCGGGACCGGTTTTCGGTCATATGGGCGGAGTTTTCGGGTGTTTGATTCACCCTTTCCTTACCCGCTGGCTGCATGCTGGCTGCAATATTGGATTGAAGTTCATTCTCTGTCCTCCGTAGTACACGCCTGCGCAAGGCAAACTTGCCTTGCGCAGGCGTGTACTACGGAGGACAGAGAATGAACTTCAATCCAATATTGCGGCCAGCATGCAGCCAGCATGGGCAGAAAACTCTGCCCATATGACCGAAAACCGGTCCCGCCAAATTCAGGTAACAGGTTCCCTTTAACTGAAATACTCAGTTAGCACGAGTAGACTGGTGTGGTGTGCTACTATAGTAGCCTTTTTTTCTACAGTATCACATGTCACAATAATTAAAAGGGTTAAAACCTCTGGTCAGTCTGAATGTTTGCCTCTGTTAAAATAAAAACATTTATATTCACCTCCCATGCCAGTGTCGTTACAGTGGTGTTGACAGTCGCGTTCCTGGGGTTCACGTGAGCCCTGCACGCAATCTGCACAGGCGTCACTGTCCCCACCTTCTGCAGAAATATAAGTATTCAGGAGGAAGAGAGAGCAGTGGCTGGCTTCATGTTGATTACTTACATGTTTGAAGGTGGGGACAGGAACACCAATCCTGATGGGGCACAGGGCTCACATGTCAT
Organism: Ranitomeya imitator; assembly: GCF_032444005.1. Taxonomy (NCBI): domain Eukaryota; kingdom Metazoa; phylum Chordata; class Amphibia; order Anura; family Dendrobatidae; genus Ranitomeya; species Ranitomeya imitator. Next base: position 49,002,065 of record NC_091290.1, on the reverse strand, counting down.
AACAGCCTCATGTGAGCCCAGGGAACATGAATGTCGTCACCACGGAAAGGAATCGGCAAGAGAGATGAATATAGGAGTTTTTATTTTATTTTGGCTAAACATTCAGAGAGAGAAAGGGGTAACCTAGTAGTGGACAAGCTCTCTAATAAAAAAAAGTGTTAACATTTATTAATTTTTTTATATATTTACTGTATTATGTCCATGATCTTCAGAGCAGATGTCATAAAGAACAGCTATTTTTTAGATAGGATCCAACCTGCTGAATTTCAGTAGATTAATCCTTTTGCTCTCTGGACATAAGCCACTGCAAGAGCTATCCAAGAGGTAGAACAGGAATGCTAGTGGTGAGATAGCCGTGACCAAGCATTAGTTCAGTCAACATATGTCTAATCCGTATGGGGGCCGTTAAAGTCTTTACATACTCTACTGATCTGTAAGTTAATCTCTATACATCTGTACACACAATAAAATCTATAAAAGGATTCCAAGTAGTGGTGAGCGAGGGTGCTCAGATAAGATGTTATCCAAGCAAGCTTTTGTCCTAATCGAGTATTTTTGGTATGTTAAAAAAAAATGCTTAACAGACAGACAATCCCTGCATGTGTTGCTGCTGTTGAACAGCCGCGAGACATGCTGACACTGCGATTCGAGCATTTTTTTGAGCACGCTGAAAAATACTCCATTAGGACATGAGTATGCTCGGAAAGCACCTTATCTGAGCACCCTCACTCACCACTAATTCCGAGTTATCCAGGCTAGATCAATACGCTTAAGTAATTTAAAGCTATACATTATTTTCACAGCCAATCTCTATGCTGCTTTCTTTGCTGCATACTAGAAAAGTAATACATTGGTAATCTATTCTAACAGAACTAATTACAGCCAGAATGTTGTACTTCCGCTCTGAACTATATTCAGCACACAAGAGCTAATAGGCAAAACCCATTTTGATTAAGTTGATGGAGTTGAAAGGATGAATTGCACAAGCACTTTCCTCATTAAATAAGGGAACACAAAGCCTGACAAATCTGTTCTTCTCAAGAAACATTTCCTATAGTTAGACATTCCTAAATGCAAACAGCTTTTCGAAGGCTTCAGAAGACATGTTTACGAGAGGCCTGAAAATAGTAAAAGCATTGCTAAAAGCTGGGTGTTCTATCAATCCACACTTAGAAAAAATGTCTACAAAAAGAGAAAATTTCGGACTGTTACCCGTGTTCTCCCTACAAGTTGGCATTTTAGGATTGTGGCAAGAGTAATTCTGGAAGAAGTGAGAATTGAGAAACAATCCCAAGGGTAACATAAAAAGACCAGCTGAAGAATCACCAAGCTGCAAAAACCTCAGATCAAGTGTCCACATGTTTTGTTGGAATGACTATACTTGAGATGCCACCGCTGTCAAAAATTATTGTGGCCTGTCTCATTTGTCTGAGATCAGTTAAAGAAGTGTTCCTCCCATCAAAATGCATCCTCTTAATATATTGCAATCCTCATATTATATAGCATGGTGTGCATACAGTTGCTCATTTTGCCTTTTTACCAGTTAATTTTTCTTTTGTTCTTTTAGGTTTATGACATCACGTGATTAAAAACTGACTCTGAATCTGAATCCTTGTAAGCTCTATATAGAAAAAGGAAGTCTCTTTTCCATGCAGGAGTCATCACTGAAAAAGTCTCTGGAAAGAATGCAGCAGCATGTTCAGGAGTTGAAAAGGGGGATGACTCATGCAGGGAAAAGAGACTTACTGTTTCTACAAAAAGCAGAGAAAAAAACAGAAGAATTAACTTGGTAAAAAAGCAAATGAGCAATTGTAAGCACACAGTGATATACAATATGATTATTGTTGTGAATTCTGCTCTTGGGTTCCCTCCAGTGGTTGTAAGTGGGAATGCAGTTGTCTCTGAGTCACAGTCCTGGCCAGGTGTATCTGCTAATTGCTGTTCTGACTAGGATATTTAAGTGTGCAGGATTCTTTAGCCTTTGCCAGTAGTCAATGTTTCTTTGGAAGTATTGGATCTCAGCCTGGCCTCACCTGCTTAGCTGCCAATTTCAGCAAAGTTAAGTGTTTTTGTTTTTGTATCTGTGGCACACTGTTGTGTGCTTGTTTCTGTTTATTCCTGCTCTGTTTGTAGGATTCACTGGAGTTGCAGATATACGCTCCTACATCTTTAGTTGGATGTGGGAAGTATTTTGTATATTCTGCGGTGCATTTTTTGAAGGGTTTTAATACTGACCGCACAGAACTCTCTCCTATCCTGTCCTATCTAGCTAGAGTGGCCTCCTGTGCTAAATCCTGTTTTTTTCTGCCTGTGTATGTTTTTTTCCTCTCCGACTCACCGCCAATATTTGTGGGGGGCTGTCTATCCTTTGGGGATTTTCTCTGAGGCAAGATAGTATTCCGATTTCCATCTTTAGGGGAATGTTATGATAGGCAATTCAGTAACACAATGTGCATAGCGATCAGAGCCCATACAGTGATCTGATAATAACCCAAAATAATAGAACGAGCTCTGAGACGTGGAAACTCTGTAGACCGCAATTCCTGATCCTCTCCAAACACAACTAGAGGCAGCTGTGGATTGCGCCTAACGCTCCCTATGCAACTCGGCACAGCCTGAGAAACTAACTAGCCTGAAGATAGAAAAATAAGCCTACCTTGCCTCAGAGAAATACCCCAAAGGAAAAGGCAGCCCCCCACATATAATGACTGTGAGTAAGATGAAAAGACAAACGTAGGGATGAAATAGATTCAGCAAAGTGAGGCCCGATATTCTAGACAGAACGAGGATAGGAAAGATAACTTTGCGGTCTACACAAAACCCTAAAGAAAACCACGCAAAGGGGGCAAAAAGTCCCTCCGTACCGAACTAACGGCACGGAGGTACACCCTTTGCGTCCCAGAGCTTCCAGCAAAACAAATAGACAAGCTGGACAGAAAAAATAGCAACAAATAGCAAAGAAGCACTTAGCTATGCAGAGCAGCAGGCCACAGGAATGATCCAGAGAAACACAAGTCCAACACTGGAACATTGACAGGAAGCATGGATCAAAGCATCAGGTGGAGTTAAGTAGAGAAGCAGCTAACGACCTTACCAGATCACCTGAGGGAGGAAACTCAGAAGCTGCAGTACCACTTTCCTCCACAAACGGAAGCTCCCAAAGAGAATCAGCCGAAGTACCACTTGTGACCACAGGAGTGAACTCTGCCACAGAATTCACAACAGGGGAAATTAGCCCTCCGGCTGTGACGAGGTGTTTAGGTGTGTTAGGTACACTCCACGCTATTTCTAGTTGCGGTCTTAAGTTCAGGTTTGCGGTCAGTATAGTGACCAGTGAAAGTTCTCATGCAGCTCCAAGGTCACTGGATCTTAACAGATTATTGAAATATATTAAGAGGATAAAAACTTTAATGAGAGTGCTTCATTAAATGTTTATTTTTTATTATTACCAAGCCACCGAAGTTATCACTCATCAATAGTGTTGAGCGATACCGTCCGATACTTGAAAGTATCGGTATCGGATAGTATCGGCCGACACCCGAAAAATATCGGATATCGCCGATACCGATATCCGATACCAATACAAGTCAATGGGACACCAAGTATCGGAAGGTATCCTGATGGTTCCCAGGGTCTGAAGGAGAGGAAACTCTCCTTCAGGCCCTGGGATCCATATTAATATGTAAAATAAAGAATTAAAATAAAAAATATTGATATATTCACCTCTCCGGCGGCCCCTGCACATCACGCTGGTAACCGGCAGGCTTCTTTGTTTAACATGAGCGCGTTTAGGACCTGCGAATGACGTCGCGGCTTCTGATTGGTCGCGTGCCGCTCATGTGACCGCCACGCGACCAATCAGAAGCCGTGACGTCATTCGCAGGTCCTAAATTCCTAGAATTAGGAGTTTAGTGAATGAGAATGACGTCGCGGCTTCTGATTGGTCGCGTGGCGGTCACATGAGCGGCACGCGACCAATCAGAAGCCGCGACGTCATTCGCAGGTCCTAAACGCGCTCATTTTAAACAAAGAAGCCTGCCGGTTACCAGCGTGATGTCCAGGGGCCGCCGGAGAGGTGAATATATCAAAATTTTGTATTTTAGTTCTTTTTTTTACACATCCCTATGGATCCGATACCGATACCCGATACCACAAAAGTATCGGATCTCGGTATCGGAATTCCGATACCGCAAGTATCGGCCGATACCCGATACTTGCGGTATCGGAATGCTCAACACTACTCTTCAAACAAAGATGCTAAAAAGGTAGCAACTATGGAAGAAAAAGAACCATACACATCACAACTAAAATCTCATCATAACTATGAAAGGATGGTGAAGGAACCATAATGGGTTGAGGATACTTTTATTCTTCAGAGTTTGAATGCCTACGAGGGCATGCCTCGTATGCCTAATAGGAATATACTCACCCTCGGACGCGCCCTGCTTCTTTCCAGCAGCCTTCCTTCCTAAGAATCAGCGCTTGAAGGACCTTCGGTGACATCGCGGCTTGTGATTGGTCGCGTGAGCGGTCACATGGGCGGTCGCGCGACCAATCACAAGCCGCGACGTCATCTAAGGTCTTTCACGCGCTGATTCTAAGGAAGGAAGGCTGCCGGTTAGTACCAGGGAAGGTAAGTATAGCAATATTTTTTATTTTAATTCTTTATTTTACACTTAAATATGGATCCCAGGGCCTGAAGGAGAGTTTCCTCTCCTTCAGACCCTGGGAACCATTGGAAACCCAATGCACTGCATTGGGTTTCGTGTTCCGGCCGACCCCGACCCCGACTTTGTTATAGGATCGGCCGAGTTCACTCGACCCGACTTTTGAAAAAGTCGGGTTTCGTGAAACCCGACCCAATCCTATAAAAGTAAAAGTCGCTCAACCCTAGTGAGCAGATCTTTCTGTTACTAAGTCCTGCTTTTCCCATACTGGTCATGCCCATGGGCAGATCTCCCATTGGAGGTCGGGGGTCACATGCGCAGTTCCTGAAGCGGTTCCTGTTGGACCACTAGGAAGGTCTTTGAGTACTAAAGTTATAAAAGGTTTGCATGGCCGCATGGCCATGCATTAGTATCAAACCAATGTTAAAGAGCTCAGTGCCAGTGTGGTCATGCTTGTATGTGGTCAGAGTTTGGCTGAAATAAGCCCCTAGAATACCAGCACCTCCGGTGAGGAGTTTGTATGTTTGGATTCAGGGCCTTGGCTGAAATAAGCCCCTAGAATACCGGCACCCCCGGTGAGGAGTTGTTTGTTTGCTATTCTAACTGCATGACCACAGTTTTGCTCTGTTTGGTAGCTGTGTTCCTCTGTGAGGTTAACAGGGCACAGCATCTTGTTATTCTAGTGAATATGTGAAGTATCAGAGTTTGCTAATACCGCCATATAGTAGCGCCTATTACTAGCAGCAGGTTTCTCTTCTGCATGGTGGACCCCAGGTTGCGAATGCACCAACTGTCTCATATATATACTGTATATTTGGTGTATTCCGCCAAACCCTAACAGCCAAATATCTACTCACTATGACTTTAGATGGGTGAACACGAACAGTAAATTTCTGGTTCTGTACTGAGCACTTAGTGTTCATGCATGGACCCCGAATACAGACTTCTTTGGATGATCTTATTACCGATAAGAGCTGCCAGTGTTTCTCCCGCTGTCATGCACTTGCTATCGCACCAGGGCAAGTGTCAATGTGCCAGAATTTGCCCATCTAATAGATTCGCTTTTTCTTCAGTGGATGCGGGCTTGTATTTTTAGGCTGGGAGTGCCAATATCCATGTCTCCTTACCAGTCTGAGGATATCAGCCCCCTGCTGTCTGCTTTAGCTTGGCTGGTTGTCAAAAATGGGGGGACTCTGTTTTTTTAAATTATTTATTTAAACAATTAAAAAAGGCATGGAACCCATCTATTCTTGATAACCAGCCATGATAAAGCTGACAGCTGAGAGTTGCAGCTCACAGCTGTCAGTTTTACCTTCACTGGTTATCAAAAATAGAAGAGTCCTCAGGTGATTTCTTTATTTATAGCAGAGGCGCTGGTTGATGTACCCTTCCATCAGTGGCTCCTGCTCTAGCTGTTATCAGCAACAGCATGCGTAGGCTGATGAGTGTAGTACTCTCTCAAAAAATGATGTCTGTGACTGGGGGTAACCTTTTTACAGACGGTCACAGCGGTGCGAACCGAAGGTCTCTGAATGGTGGTAATGATCTTACCACCAATCAGAGCCCATGTCACCATTAATTCCGACTACTGCTAATTAAGACATTGCGGTCACAATTTAATAAAATTTGAAGCTGTATAAGTATAAGACTAGAGTAAGGGACCATAAATTACTATAACTACACCAGCAGTTAAAAAAAATGCTGGAGTGGTGCTTTAAACAGCAATTGGTTCATATTGTATTAATTAACCATAAAGAATTATTTGTAATTCCAAGGGTATCACTTTTTCATGCAACTGCACACCTACCTGTATAATTTATGTTTTTACATAACTAATTTTTTTCATAGTTCCTTTTGTTATATAATCTATATACAGTACAGACCAAAAGTTTGGACACACCTCATTTAAAGATTTTTCTGTATTTTCATGACTATGAAAATTGTACATTCACACTGAAGGCATCAAAACTATGAATTAACACATATGGAATTATATACTTAACAAAAAAGTGTGAAACAACTGAAATTATATCTTATACTCTAGGTTCTTCAAAGTAGCCACCTTTTGCTTTGATGACTGCTTTTGCACACTCTTGGCATTCTCCTAATGAGCTTCAAGAGGTAGTCACCGGGAATGGTTTTCACTTCACTGGTGTGCCCTGTCAGGTTTAGTAAGTGGGATTTCTTGCCTTATAAATGGTGTTGGGACCATCAGTTGAGTTGTGCAGAAGTCTGGTGGATACACAGCTGATAGTCCTACTGAATAGACTGTTAGAATTTGTATTATGGTATGAAAAAAGCAGTTAAGTAAAGAAAAATGAGTGGCCATCAATACTTTAAGAAATGAAGGTCAGTCAGTCGGAAAAATTGGGAAAACTTTGAAAGTGTCCCCAAGTGCAGTGTCAAACACCATCAAGTGCTACAAAGAAATTGGCTCACATGAGGACTGCCCCAGGAAAGGAAGACCAAGTGTCACCTCTGCTTCTGAGGATAAGTTTATCGGAGTCACCAGCCTCAGAAATCACAGGTTAACAGCAGCTCAGATTAGAGACTAGATCAATGCCACACAGAGTTCAAGCAGCAGACACATCTCTACAACAACTGTTAAGAGGAGACTTTGTGCAACAGGCCTTCATGATAAAATAGCTGTTCGGATACCACTGCTAAGGACAGGCAACAAGCAGAAGAGACTTGTTTGGGCTAAATAACACAAGGAATGGACATTAGACCAGTGGAAATCTGTGCTTTGGTCTGATGAGTCCAAATTTGAGATCTTTGGTTCCAACCACCGTGTCTTTGTGCGATGCAGAAAAGGTGAACGGATGGACTCTACATGCCTGGTTCCCACTGTGAAGCATGGAGGAGGAGGTGTGATGGTGTGGGGGGGCTTTCCTGGTGACACTGTTGGGGATTTATTCAAAATTGAAGGCATACTGAACCAGCATGGCTACCACAGCATGTTGCGTTGGCATGCTATTCCATCCGGTTTGCGTTTAGTTGGATCATCATTTATTTTTCATCAGGACAATGTCCCCAAACACACCTCCAGGCTGTGTAAGGGCTAATTGACCAAGAAGGAGAGTGATGGGGTGCTACGCCAGATGACCTGGCCTCCACAGTCACCAGACCTGAACCCAATCGAGATGGTTTGGGTTGAGCTGGACCGCAGAGTGAAGGCAAAATGGCCAACAAGTGCTAAGCATCTCTGGGAACTCCTTCAAGATTGTTGGAAGACCATTCCCAGTGACTACCTCTTGAATCTCATCAAGAAAATGCCAAGAGTATGCAAAGCAGTCATCAAAGCAAAAGGTGGCTACTTTGAAGAACCTAGAATACAAGACATAATTTCAGTTGTTTCACACTTTTTTGTTACGTATATAATTCCACATGTGTTAATTCATAGTTTTGATGCCTTCAGTGTGAATGTACAATTTTCATAGTCATGAAAATACAGAAAAATCTTTAAATGAGAAGGTGTGTTCAAACTTTTGGTCTGTACTGTATATTTACATTTTCTTTGTATGTTTCAGAACCAACGACATGCACATTACAGACACATGAAATTGAGATTTCAAAGAATGGTTGCTCGGCTAACGTCAGTTTGTCGTACTGTGAAGGCTGGTGTCCAAGTTTCAGAAAGTAAGTAGTAATTTAAGATTTTCATAGGTAGTCAAAGATTTTTAATTCTACTGTATGTATGAAGCTATTGTTTTCTATGGTGCACAGGAGGTAGAACATATCAAAGTAAAATGTTAATGTTGTGCCCCACAGAGGGTACTTCCTAAATATGTTGTAAAAATTGCTATTTGTTGATCATGAACATTATGCATAAACGTCTTTACATATGTCATCATGATAGCCTTGATTGATTAAAGCAACATTTGAACAAACATTTATTGATATGTTTCCACTTTCCTTTGGATCTAAATCTTGTTCTTTTGACATCATCTTGATTGCTATATTAAGGTTTATATGTACAGTATGTATAATCTGATACAATATAGAATAGGCATCACATAACATATTATCAATATTTTAAATTACAGAGATAATAAAGACGAGTAAGACAAGTTTCATCTTGTCTTGAGATGAGTGTGCTTAGATGACCATCTTTACAAAAAAAAAGAAATATATATATATATATATATATATATATATATATTATATATATATATTTATTTATTTTTTGTGAAACTCCGTCAGGAGAAGTTTATGTGTTATGTCTATGTTTGATTACCAAGTAATTTTGGTTAATTGCAGACTATCCAGAGTTTTGCTGACGTATCAATATGGTAAATTTAATTTGTCTTGTGAAATATAAGGGTATGCGCACACATTGCGGATTAGGCTTAGGAATTTCTGGTGCGGATTCTGCATCTCTTGGCAGAAAACGCAGGTGCGGATTTGTCACATTTTTTGTGTGGATCTTGTGCATTTTTGGTGCGGATTTGCTGCGGATTTTTTGCGGATTTATATAATGGAATGGCTGCAAAAACGCTGCAGATCCGCAAAAAAGAAGTGACATGCTACTTCTTTTAATCTGCAGCATTTCCGCATGGAATTTTCCGCACCATCTGCACAGCGTTTGTTTTTCTCATTGATTTACATTGTACTGTAAATCAATTGCGGATCTGCAGCGTTTCTGCACCGCAAAAAATGCTGCTGATCCACAGGAAATCCGCAACGTGTGCAAATACCCTTACATTTTCTAACCAACTTCACTTAAATGGTGGATAAATCTGTGTATTTGAAATTATGCATCTTTAAAGGGAACCTGTCACCTGAATTTGGCGGGACTGGTTTGGGTCATATGGGCGGAACTTTCGGGTGTTTGATTCACCCTTTCCTTACCCGCTGGCTGGCCGAAATATTGGATTGAAGATCATTCTCTGTCCTCCGTAGTACACGCCTGCGCAAGGCAAGATTGCCTTGCGCAGGCGTGTACTACGGAGGACAGAGAATGAACTTCAATCCAATATTGCAGCCAGCATGCAGCCAGCGGGTAAGGAAAGGGTGAATCAAACACCCGAAAACTCCACCCATATGACCCAAAACCGGTCCCGCCAAATTCAGGTGACAGGTTCCCTTTAAGTTCACATATGAGATAGGATCTATTAAAATTGATAGTAACTAGAGATGAGTGAGTTGATTTGTCTTGAACTTTACCAAAATTTTGTCTTGATTTGTCCTGATTTTCCTGAATCAGAATTTTACGTTAATCACTCCATGCCAATTCAACAAAACAGTGGCTCCATAATAAAAAGGGGAAAAGTAAAGGAATAAATAATAATATAAAAAATACTATTCACTTCTCCTACCATCACTGTCAATGCCTCCACATTTTTTGCACAATTTTTGATAAATCTCCCTAATATGTTTGATGATCATTGTACTTATTTTTTTTCCAAACAGATTCAACGAGATATCACTTTGCCGGGAAACAGATACCACAACGATAGAGTATGAATTAATCTGTCCTGGTGACATAAATAACATTAAAATTACAAAGTCTTCCGCAACAAATTGTGCTTGCTCAGCCGTGACTTGCACATCATAGGTTTCACCTCAACCCCAGGCAATTTTCAAGTCTCCAAGATATTTGACATTTCTATTTCACAAATGCTCTTTGAAACAATTAGTATTTCCATCTTATGAAAATTATCAGTGTAATACTCCTACTCTTTGTGTTATTTCTGTGCTATTATAGTTTAGCTAGTAAAGCACAGGTGAAATGGATCATGCACCCTGTCTTTTTAATAATGAACACCTTTCAGATTTATCTTCTTGCTGACAATGTAAGATGTAATGAGATCATTCCCGTGTTTAGAACTTCCACTATTCCCATCTTTTGTCGTTCTTGATGGCATAGCATAGAAAGTATTCAAGAATCTGCCATCTAAGTGATTGCATGAAATTAAACATAACGCTCTATTTAACAACTTGTGTGCTTCACAATTATTTATGGGATATAATTTTTTTTCTAGAGTCAGTTATAGTGACATAAAGCATGGTAACTAGAGATGAGCGAATCTATTCGCATGGAATCGAATTCGACTCGAAAACTACAAAAATACTCATTTGCCAAATTGCAGATTTTTTTGTAATTTGCTTTCACACAGATTTAGCAAAATGGCTGCCAGGTGTTAAATTCCCACCGCTGCACAGGGGGAATCCCGAACCATGTCCGCTGTGGTCTCCCATTTTTCTCCAGCTGCAGTGGAACCTGCTCAGCAGAGATGTCAGTCCCAGCGTCTGGCTCAGCCTGATACGGTGTGGATGGTTACTGCTGCCCTTCCAGGCTCTGCCTTTGTAGCCAGTACTGATCAGCAGCAAGCAGGCCTTTCTGGGACTAATTGCCGCTTTTCTCATACTTTGCATGCCCATGGGACGACCTCCCATTGGAGGTTGGGGATCACATGTTCAGGTTCTGTTGCAGTTCCTATTGGACCATCTGGATGGTCCCGGTGTGCTACTGCTATAAAAGGTTTGCACGGCTGCTTGGCCATGCACTAGTGTAAACTTGTGTGTGTATGTGTAGATGAATGTCTGTTGATGGATGAAACACCCTAAATCATTCCCATTTCCTGTGTTGATGACTGCTCGCGAATGGTGGAAGCTACCTAGCACCCGACAGTGCTACATGCACACTCAGCACACATTACAGCATCTCTTTGCACTGCCCGCCAGTGCGGCGCCGTGCACAATCAGTGCGCTTTCCTTACAACCGGTCAGTGTAGGGTGGGAATTCCCGCTTGGACTCAGCATCTGACTCAGGGCATCCTCAGGCGCGGGCTCAAAAGCCACCAATGGCAAGAGCCTACCTTTGTCACACCTCTGGAGTCACCTGTCCAGGCGTCCGAGCCCTATGAGGCCATGGAGGTTTCTCGCGCAGGTCCTAAGTCACAGGCTGCTCGAACACCCATGGTGTGTAGTGGCTGCCAGCAGTCAGGACATTATTCCAAGAATTGTCCACAGCGGCAGGGAAACGACTGCGTCTAGTAATGGTAGGAGGAGGTTCACTAGACACAGTGGCATTTTCCTCCAAATTGTCCTCCAAGGGGACAATTACTTTTGGCCCTTCCATTTTTACGGTTGAGCTTTGTTTGGATTCCGGGGCGGAGTGAAATTTCTAGGGATACCTTGGTTGCGTTACCACTCCCCATATATTGAGTGGTCCTCTGGGAGAATTCTGGGATGGAGTAAATCTTGGGAAGGTAGATGTCAGAGGGAGTGCATTCAGGTTTCCACTACGGAGATACCCACAGATCTTAGCCCTCTTCCCAAACACTACTGGCCTTATATGGATGTTTTCTCCAAGAGATCTGTGGAGACTCTTCCATCTCACCGCCCCTATGACTGTCCTATTGACCTCTTGCCAGTGGCAGAGCCTCCTCAGAGACATGTCTATCCCCTGTCTCTCCCGGAGATGGAGGCAATGTCACAGTACATGCAAGAGAATCTGGCAAGAGAATTGATTAGGAAGTCAGTGTCACCTGCAGGAGCGGGGTTATTCTTCGTGCAGAAGAAGAGTGGAGAATTACGCCCATGCATAGACTACAGGGGTCTTAACGCCATTACCATTAAGAACAAGTACCCTCTCCCTCTGATATCTGAGCTCTTTGATAGGCTCTGGGGAGCAAGGGTATTCACTAAGCTAGATCTTCAGGGTACTTACAACCTGATTCACATCCGTAAGGGGGACGAGTGGAAGATGGCTTTTAATATCAGAGATGGGCACTATGATTATCTGGTGATGCCCTTTGGGCTGTGTAATTCCCCAAGACTTTGTGAACAATATCTTCCAGGATATGCTCTCCACCTCGGTGGTAGTCTATCTGTATGATATTCTTCTCTCCAGATATTGATTCCCACCGGAGAGATGTTTGCAGAGTCTTCAACTTCCTACGGGCAAACTCCCTCTACGCCAAGTTGGAGAAGTGTGTGTTTGAGCAGGAGTCCTTGCCTTTCCTGGGCTATATCATCTCAGCCCAGGGATTAGCTATGGATCCTGCCAAGCTACAAAGCAGTAATGGACTGGCAGAAACCTCATTCTCTCAATGCGGTACAGCGCTTCATAGGGTTCATTAATTATTATCGACAGTTCATTCCCCACTTCTCAACTTTGGTAGCTCCCTTGGTAGCCCTCACCAAGAAGGGAGCAAATCCCAAATTGTGGTCAGAGAAGGTCTCCAAAGCCTTCCTATCTGTTAAGTCCTACTTTGCTAGCGCTCCCGTTTTACATCGTCCCTATGTAGATATGCCTTTTATTATTGAGGTGGATGCCTAATCTGTCAGTGCTGGAGCGGTCCTCTTCCAAAAGGACGCTCAAGGTCGGAAGCATCCTTGCTTCTTTTTCTCCAAGGCCTTCACTCTGGCGGAGAGGAATTATTCCATTGGATACAGGGAGCTGCTAGCAATGAAGTTGGCTTTTTCAGAATCGAGACACCTCCTAGCAGGGGCTTACATTCCCTTTCAAGTCTACACTGACCACAAGAATTTGGTATATTTGCAGACAGCCCAGCGGCTGAATTCTCGCCAGGCCAGATGGTCCCTGTTCTTCTGCTGATTCCACTTCACCCTTCATTTCCTATCTGGGGAGAAGAACATTCGCGCTGACGCTCTCTCCCGCTCTGTGGTGTCATCAGAGGAGGAGGAGGAGCCTCAGCTAATTGTTCCCTCTGAGAGTCAGAACTGTGGCTTCGGTGTCGCTAGAGTCTGTTCCTCCGGGCAAGACTTTCATGCCATCCAATTTGCGACCGGAGGTTCTCTCTTGGGCTCACTCGTCCAGGGTGGGTGAACATTTTGGGATCAAAAGGACATCTGAGCTTCTGGCGAGGACGTACTGGTGGCCGCATATGGCCCGTGATGTTAGAGACTTTATTCAGGAATGTGTCTCCTGTGCCAAGAATACGTCTCCTCGACAACGGCATGCTGGGTTACTCTAACCCCTACTGGTGGCTGATAGGCCATGGGAGATGGTCGGAATGGAGTTTATGGTAGGCTTACCCAAGTCCCGTGGCTGCACTGTTATTTGGGTAGTTACCAACCATTTCTCTAAAATGGTGCATTTGGTGCCTCTCCCACGGTTACCTTCTGCACGAGCCTTGGCAACATTGTTTGTCAAACATGTCTTCTATTTACATGGTATGCCTGACAAGATTGTCAGTGACCGGGGTCCCAAGTTTGCATCTCGGTTTTAGAGAGAGCTTTGTCTCCTACTTAGTATTGAGCTGAATCTCTCTTCAGTGTACCATCCCGAGACAAATGGGTTGGCAGAGAGGGCCAACCAGACCCTGGTCACATATCTACGACATTTTGTCTCAGCCAGGCAGGATGACTGGGCATCTCTGCTGCCATGGGCAGAGTTTGCCTTGAACAACGCCATAGCCAACTCCACTGGGCAGACCCCATTCCTCCTTAATTACGGCCAGCATCCGCGGGTTCCTGTGCCCATGCCGGTATCTTCTGCCGACTCTAGGGTGGAAGACTGGGCAGTGGAAGCACGGGATATCTGGGAACGTACAGAGGATGCTATCCAGGCTTCCAAGGAGAGAATAAGGGTCTTTGCCAATGCACATTGGCGCCCCGCTCCGACCTTTGCTCCTGGTTACATAGTGTGGCTCTCCGCCTGCAATATCAGGCTGTGAGTTGAGTCCACTAAGTTGGCGCCACACTACTTAGGTCCTTTCAAGTTTCTGGAACAGGTTAACCCTGTGGTCTATCGTCTGGCTCTTCCTCCACGCCTGGGTATCACCGACACCTTCCATGTGTCCCTCTTAAAACCCGTTCGCATGTCCCGGTTTTCTGAGTCATCTGCCGGGACTTCGGGTTCGTCCACGGGCGATTATGAGGTGAATGCTATCTTGGGGTGCAAGGTGGAACGTGGAAAAAAGATCTATCTGGTGGACTGGAATTGTCACGGCCCAGAGGACAGAACCTGGGAGCCTGTTGAGCACATTCGGGCTCCACTGCTCATTGCAGCCTTTGAACGTAGCGAGGCCCAGGGAGGGGGGTAATGTCCGCTGCGATCTCCCATTCTTCTCCAGCTGCAGTGGAAGCTGCTCAGCAGAGGCGTCGGTCCCAGCATCTGGCTCAGCCTGATATGGTGCGGATGGTTACTGCTGCCCTTCCAGGCTCTGCCTTTGTAGTCAGTACTGATCAGCAGGCCTTTCTGGGACTAAGTTGCAGTTCCTATTGAACCATCTGGAAGGTCCCGGTGTGCTACTGCTATAAAAGGTTTGCATGGCCGTGGGGCCATGCGCTAGTGTAAACTTGTTTACGTGTGTGTAGATGAATGTCTGTCAATGGATGAAAGCTCCTTAATCATTCCCATTCCTTGTGTTGATGACTGCTCACGAATGGTGGAAGCTACCTTGCGCCCAGCAGTGCTACCTGCACACTCAGCACACATTACAGCGTCTCTTCACAATGCCCGCCAGTGCGGCACCGTGCACAATCAGTGCGCTTTCCTGGCAAAAGGTCAGTGTAGGGTGGGAATTCCTGCTTGGACTCAGTATCTGACTCAGGGCGTCCTCAGGCGCGGGATCAAAAGCCACCGAGGATCAGAGCGAATGTAATCACTAGTTTAGTGGAGATGATTCATAGGGATCCCACTAGTTTCTTTCAGCTGCACCCTGTGACTGCTAACAGGGTGCAGCGTATTTTTGGCAACTCTGTGAAGCAACAGAGTTCGCTTCCATTCACACTGGGTGAGGTCTAACCCACTTGTGAGCAAGCATACATCCGCCAATACTCAGCAGCAGGTGTCATCTCTGCACGGTGGACTCCGGACTGCGAATGCACCTCATATTCTCTATTATTATTATTTGGTGCGTTCCGCCAGTCTTAACACCAGGTAGCTGTTATTATACTGCACCACGAAGGGCCTTTAAAAGGTTAAAAAATGCAAAATATACTTGTAAGTTTTTTTTCACTTGATAAAGACGCTGGTATGGCATTGAAACTTGTTGAGAATAAAATCCTTTTTATCATCATCATTGTTGAAAAATGTACTTACTCCAGTAGAGCAGCCAACCTTTACATGTTTTATTCAATGTTTATCCAATGTTCCCTGGAGGATTTATCCACCCGCCACAGGGACAGCTGTTTTGCTTCATGCCTACATATACAGTCATGGCCATAAGTATTGACACCCCTGCAATTCTGTCAGATAATATTCATTGTCTTCCTGAAAATGATTGCAAACACAAATTATTTGGTATTATTATCTTCATTTAATTTGTCTTAAATGAACAAACACAAAAGAGAATGAAGCAAAAAGTAAAACATTGATCATTTCACACAAAACCCTCAGCCTAATACTTGGTTGCACAACCTTTAGCCAAAATAACTGCGACAAACTGCTTCCGGTAACCATCAATGAGTTTCTTACAATGCTCTGCTGGAATTTTAGACCATTCTTCTTTAGCAAACTGCTCCAGGTCCCTGATATTTGAAGGGCGCCTGCTCCAAACTGCCATTTTTAGATCTCTCCACAGGTGTTCTATGGGATTCAGGTCTGGACTCATTGCTGGCCACCTTAGAAGTCTCCAGTGCTTTCTCTCAAACCATTTTCTAGTGCTTTTTGAAGTGTGTTTTGGGTCATTGTCCTGCTGGAAGACCCATGACCTCTGAGGGTGACCCAGCTTTCTCACACTGGGCCCTACATTATGCTGCAAAATTTGTTGGTAGTCATCAGACTTCATAATGCCATGCACACAGTCAAGCAGTCCAGTGCCAGAGGCAGTAAAGCAACCCCAAAACATGAGGGAACCTCCGCCATGTTTGACTGTAGGGACCGTGTTCTTTTCTTTGAATGCCTCTTTCTTTCTCCTGTAAACTCTATGTTGATGCCTTTGCCCAAAAAGCTCTACTTTTGTCTCATCTGACCAGAGAACATTCTTCCAAAACGTTTTAGGCTTTTTTAGGTAAGTCTTGGCAAACTCCAGCCTGGCTTTTTTATGTCTCGGGGTAAGAAGTGGGGTCTTCCTGGGTCTCCTACCATACAGTCCCTTTTCATTCAGACACTGACGGATAGTACGGGTTGACACTGTTGTACCCTCAGACTGCAGGGCAGCTTGAACTTGTTTGGATGTTAGTCGAGGTTCTTTATCCAACATCCGCACAATCTTGTGTTGAAATCTCTTGTCAATTTTTCTTTTCCATCCACATCTAGGGAGGTTAGCCACAGTGCCATGGGCTTTAAACTTCTTGATGACACTGCTCACGGTAGACACAGGAACATTCAGGTTTTTGGAGATGGACTTGTAGCCTTGAGATTGCTCATGCTTCCTCACAATTTGGTTTCTCAAGTCCTCAGACAGTTCTTTGATCTTCTTTCTTTTCTCCATGCTCAATGTGGTACACACAAGGACACAGGACAGAGGTTGAGTCAACTTTAATCCATGTCAACTGGCTGCACGTGTGATTTAGTTATTGCCAACACCTGTTAGGTGCCACAGGTAAGTTACAGGTGCTGTTAATTACACAAATTAGAGAAGCATCAAATGATTTTTCGAACAGTGCCAATACTTTTGTCCACCCCCTTTTTATGTTTGGTATGGAATTATATCCAACTTGGCTTTAGGACAATTCTTTTTGTGTTTTTTTCATTTAAGACAAATTAAATGAAGATAATAATAACAAAGAATTTGTGTTTGCAATCATTTTCAGGAAGAAAATGAGTATTATCTGACAGAATTGCAGGGGTGTCAATACTTTTGCCCATGACTGTAAGATGTGCCTTTCACAACTCCACTACGTGAGCATAACCAAGCACGTACCCATTCTCCTTCCATAAGGTTTAATCCTATTGTACACTCTGTTCTCCACCTCTAGATTTATTCAAAGAATACATATCTTACCTTACTACTAAAGCAGGATGGCACCATTGAAGCTCTAAAAAACTATAGGGAGAAAAATACTTTATCTAAAAAACTAATTAAAGCTGCCAAAAAGGAAACAGAGAAGCACATTGCTAAGGAGAGTAAAACTAATCCCAAACTGTTCTTCAACTATATCAATAGTAAAAGAATAAAAACTGAAAATGTAGGCCCCTTAAAAAATAGTGAGGAAAGAATGGTTGTAGATGACGAGGAAAAAGCTAACATATTAAACACCTTCTTCTCCACGGTATTCACGGTGGAAAATGAAATGCTAGGTGAAATCCCAAGAAACAATGAAAACCCTATATTAAGGGTCACCAATCTAACCCAAGAAGAGGTGCGAAACCGGCTAAATAAGATTAAAATAGATAAATCTCCGGGTCCGGATGGCATACACCCACGAGTACTAAGAGAACTAAGTAATGTAATAGATAAACCATTATTTCTTATTTTTAGTGACTCTATAGCGACAGGGTCTGTTCCGCAGGACTGGCGCATAGCAAATGTGGTGCCAATATTCAAAAAGGGCTCTAAAAGTGAACCTGGAAATTATAGGCCAGTAAGTCTAACCTCTATTGTTGGTAAAATATTTGAAGGGTTTCTGAGGGATGTTATTCTGGATTATCTCAATGAGAATAACTGTTTAACTCCATATCAGCATGGGTTTATGAGAAATCGCTCCTGTCAAACCAATCTAATCAGTTTTTATGAAGAGGTAAGCTATAGACTGGACCACGGTGAGTCATTGGACGTGGTATATCTCGATTTTTCCAAAGCGTTTGACACCGTGCCGCACAAGAGGTTGGTACACAAAATGAGAATGCTTGGTCTGGGGGAAAATGTGTGTAAATGGGTTAGTAACTGGCTTAGTGATAGAAAGCAGAGGGTGGTTATAAATGGTATAGTCTCTAACTGGGTCGCTGTGACCAGTGGGGTACCGCAGGGGTCAGTATTGGGACCTGTTCTCTTCAACATATTCATTAATGATCTGGTAGAAGGTTTACACAGTAAAATATCGATATTTGCAGATGATACAAAACTATGTAAAGCAGTTAATACAAGAGAAGATAGTATTCTGCTACAGATGGATCTGGATAAGTTGGAAACTTGGGCTGAAAGGTGGCAGATGAGGTTTAACAATGATAAATGTAAGGTTATACACATGGGAAGAGGGAATCAATATCACCATTACACACTGAACGGGAAACCACTGGGTAAATCTGACAGGGAAAAGGACTTGGGGATCCTAGTTAATGATAAACTTACCTGGAGCAGCCAGTGCCAGGCAGCAGCTGCCAAGGCAAACAGGATCATGGGGTGCATTAAAAGAGGTCTGGATACACATGATGAGAGCATTATACTGCCTCTGTACAAATCCCTAGTTAGACCGCACATGGAGTACTGTGTCCAGTTTTGGGCACCGGTGCTCAGGAAGGATATAATGGAACTAGAGAGAGTACAAAGGAGGGCAACAAAATTAATAAAGGGGATGGGAGAACTACAATACCCAGATAGATTAGCGAAATTAGGATTATTTAGTCTAGAAAAAAGACGACTGAGGGGCGATCTAATAACCATGTATAAGTATATAAGGGGACAATACAAATATCTCGCTGAGGATCTGTTTATACCAAGGAAGGTGACGGGCACAAGGGGGCATTCTTTGCGTCTGGAGGAGAGAAGGTTTTTCCACCAACATAGAAGAGGATTCTTTACTGTTAGGGCAGTGAGAATCTGGAATTGCTTGCCTGAGGAGGTGGTGATGGCGAACTCAGTCGAGGGGTTCAAGAGAGGCCTGGATGTCTTCCTGGAGCAGAACAATATTGTATCATACAATTATTAGGTTCTGTAGAAGGACGAAGATCTGGGTATTTATTATGATGGAATATAGGCTGAACTGGATGGACAAATGTCTTTTTTCGGCCTTACTAACTATGTTACTATGTTACTATGCTCACTTCTGTTAATCATCTTCTCTGCACCATCCCACTAACGGTCTTTGGCACATCTTCTTAGAGTGGAGCGGCCACTGATTAGCAAAAGTTATCGCTTGACATAACAATGTAATACCATCCCCCGGAGAGCCAATGCTGACAGCAAAGGAATGGTAAAGGTACCATAGGTGAGTATAGGTGTCTTTATTTTACTTATGGGGGACATAGAGTTCAAGATGGGGTTATCCTAGTAGTGAACAATCCCTTTCATTTAAAGCAATAAAAATAAATTGTAGTTGATATTTGCACAACACTATTTCTTCGTTGTTAGCAATCTGCCTGTTCTTTTCATGGTAATCCTGCATTTCCGAGTTCTGAAATTAATAATAAGGGCCACATACACTTTATTTTTGACAATATGTAAACATCAGCATGCTATAAGTAAAGCTTGAGGATGGTATACATTGCATATGACAGAAAATAATGTTCATTCAAAAACTAAACATTCAGAGTGAAGAAAACAAATACAAATATTTCAATAAATTACATTTTTTCCACCTCAATATTGAAGAAATAATTTGGAATCGCCTTTAAATTGCATTCTAAAAAAAAACTTGCATGAATTAGTCTGCAGTTGAGATGGAAGTGCTTAAAAATCTTACTAATTTGTGAAGTTGATTAAATGATGAAAAACATAACTCTAACAAGACATGTGAAACAATGAAAAGGAATATTTTGTTAATTTCTGTACCAGTATGCAAATTGTAATGGTAGCAAAATATTAGAAAAACTTCACTTACTGTATTGATATAACACGCAAATTAATATCATCTTTGAAGCTGCCTTCCATTCAATATAAATAATCCATCTTATCTGGAATCAAGGAGAACAGGGGGAACAAAAAAATGAATTTTCAAAATTGAGCATATAGTCACTTCCCTAATGCATCCATCAGGAACAGGATGTAAGTAGGGGCTGGTGCTGTGGTCACCTACTACAATTTGCTTTTATTGCTGCCCTCCATGGTGTTGATAGAAGCTGTTGGAGAAGTAATGAAGCATGGGCACTCTGCTTCTGCACGCATTGTTCACAGCTTCTTACTGGGAAAGGATTAGTCATCTGGTGGCTGTGATAGAAGCAGGGTGAGGGACACTAGCAACTCCCTATAGCTCCTATTATTGCCCTCAAAGAAATCATCGTTAGGGGGCAGTGATAAAAACTGGTTGAGAACCATCATTGCCACCTCACTGCTTCTATTACCGTCCTCAAACAAATCATCATCATGGGCAGTAATAGAAGTAGGGTGAGAGACACAAACACCACCCATGATGATGGAATAAAAATGTTTGTAAAAATATTTCTGCAGACATCTAATTTCCAAAATATGGTCACTTGCAAGGGATTTTCACTGTACTGGCTCTTCAGGGAATCTTTTAAATGCCATATAGAAACTGAAAACCATTCCAGCAGTATTTTCATTCCTAACTTTCGGAACTCTGCCCTATGCAAATGTGAGCAGGTTGCGGGATGCAGTAACGGATAGGAGGCAGAGCAAGGGTTAAAATTACCTTACTATAACAGGGGTATACTCCACGCAGGGAGGAGAAAGGTGTAGACATTTGGTATTAACACTTTCACTACACCAACGGAGAGAGAGCAAAGGGTATAAACAATGTTCAACAGTAGTAAACTTATCGGTCCAGTTGCTTCAGAATGATGAGTCTCAAATGTGCACGGTGGTGTGGATACGGTCAGCTCATGGTGGAAGCAATGCAGGTCTGTAGGTATTGATGAATCGGTTCCTTGCAATGATGGTGCGTCGTCAATGTCTGCCCCGGGGTCCTGAGTAACAGGGAGAAGAGCAGTCCTGAGCACTGTTGGGTTGGACAGAGCCTGGCAGAAGTAAGCACGGGTGAGTAACGGTAAAGTTCTCGATAAGTCACCTGCTTTTAGGCGGCGCACGTGCTTTATACGGTGGCTCGTGACATAGAGTTACTTGAACAGTGAGGGCCAATGGGTGCAAATGGTTCTCCAGTCACAGTCTTTGTATGGAGCAGCCAGAGCAATGTACCGTGGTCCTGCGCTGTCACGGTGCTCAGAGGACGGAAGTAGTGTATAATCGGGTGGTTTCGTCAAACTCAATCTGACAGGTGCCCCGCCCCTATCAAAGTGTATCAAAGTGTGTAACCCCTCCCCTCCTCCTGTCAGCCAGCTGTCCCTGAGTCTGGCTGACCTCCCCTTTTGATATAGTTTGATATAGTTTGATATAGTTTTTATATAGTTTTATATAGTTTGATATTATTCCCGTATTTGTTTTATATTAGATTTTATACGTAGCTCGAGCTTGATTCTGTAAGCTGTGTTTTATTCACAGTGTACACATATAGTGCAGAACTTTGTTTTATAACACACCCCAGCTGTTTATATGTGTCTCTACTGACCATTAACTAAATGATGGTCACCTTATGTTTGATTTCCACTTTTGATATAGTTTGACATAGTTTGATATTATTCCCGTATTTGTTTTATATTAGATTTTATACGTAGCTCGAGCTTGATTCTGTAAGCTGTGTTTTTATTCACAGTGTACACATATAGTGCAGAACTTTGTTTTATAACACAACCAGCTGTTTATTTGTGTCTCTACGGACCATTAACTAAATGATGGTCACCTTATTTACACAAACAGAAAAGACAGATTTTCTCTTTGTGCCTGTAGTTGTTATCTGAGGGGTCATTTGTTTTTGTATTCGCTTTCTCTTTGTGCCTGTAGATGTTATCTGAGGGTCATTTGTTTTTGTATTCGCTTTCTCTTTGTGCCTGTAGGTGTTATCTGAGGGTCATCTGTGTTATCTGAGAGTCATATTTTTGTACAAATCAATGCTGTTTGGTGATCTTTGTGCATGTAGGTGTTATCTGAGGGTCATCTGTGTTATCTGAGGGTCATATTTTTGTACAAATCCATGCTGTTTGGTGATCTTTGTTCATGTAGGTGTTATCTGAGGGTCAGCTGCCCCTCTTTGTGCCTGTAGATGTTATCTGAGGGTCATCTGTGTTATCTGAGGGTCAGCTGCCTGGAGGTGTTATGGTATATAATTATATCCTAGGATCTGTACGACTACATACAGCATGTTATGTTCTGTGAAGCAAACCCTAGGAAACACACAGATCAGCTTAAAATGTTTATTGGCAGAACTAATTGGAAATAAAGAACACATTTTAAGCTAGCCGCACTCACTTTACACAATCAGAAAAAAAGGAAACACACTTTAAGTTAGATAACAGCATGATGCTGACAAATGCATCTTTGCGGGATCTGATAACAACACGCTGAACAAAGGGTTGAGCCTGAAAATCTTGATGTCACAAAATCTGATACGATTCGATCATTATTCTGCAAGTCAGACGTGAAATGTTGTAAAACCTTCTTAAATGGAAAGCCTCGCGCTAAATGGTGTAATACATATATGCAATAATGACCGCATACGCGGCTATACAAATCTTGAATTTGCGCGCTCTGATAACAATAATAATAACAATTCTTGTTCAGGAATGTCACAAAAGCTCGTGGAAAGATAATATTGTCCGCACGGAAGCCGTAACTGTAAAAAAATATGCCCGTCTTATCGTCGCAGAGTACGATTAATATCCAGTGGCGGCCAGCTTGATTCGCCGGGTCTGTATTCACAATATATGCCGCTGGTCTCTGAGTCACTCTTTCTTCCGGAAGCAAATCACACGGAAACACACCGGCGAATATGCGGTCTGTATAATTATCGGACCGCGCTACAACTGTAAGCTGCAGACTGTCCATCGTTGCTTAATTAAAATCGTACAAGATCTCTCGCCTGTTATTAATTTCCAGAATGGTGTGGTTGACTGCAAAGACAATCATATTTATCGTGTGGGGTGTTGCTAGCGCAAAGCGGACTTCAGCACGCAGGTTACCTGTTTTAATGAGCGAGAAATGGCCTCCAGGCTCTTGATCAGGCGATAAATCAAAAGCAAATAGCGTGAATCCAGCCATAAATTCTTCACGATCTATCGCCATGGCACAATCAGCCTTTTGCTTGCCCGATATATGGGCAAGCGCCATATACTCTCTGATGGCTAAATCATCCTTAAAATTAGGATTATAAGGCCTCGCGGGTATCTGCTGACCATCCAGATATAATGCCTCGTGGTTGACGTGGTAGTGGTGAAAGTCCAGCGGGTTTTTTGTATAAGAACTGCTGAAGGCCTCATTATCTACAAACCCCAATATAACAGTTTCTGGTATCTGTCCTAGGAAGAGGTTCTCATGGTTCGTGATCCGTGTCCCTGCGGCGATGCTGTACACTTTCAGGCATGTTCAGTCAACAGCGTACTTGGCTGTTGCGGATAGGAGGGCCTGGCTGTGTCCGATTCGGACAGCCGGAGATACCTGCACTCTTTTCACATAGAGAGCCGCCTGCGAGATTTGCACCTTCTGCGGACATGAGGCAGAAAGTATCCTTATTTCTTGACAGCTTAACCTTAAGGTCAAGGCCGTTCAATATTAACTTTGGCTGGTTAAATATATCACCAAAAATGGGTCCCAAAAGGTCGATGGGTTTTGAGCGTGAAGCGGCACTGGCTCTTTTGATAAATCCCGCATTTGCGCCATCCAGGCGCCTGTCATTATGATGCACCGCAGTGTCTTTATAGAACAAACCGGCTGTAAATTGTGATGCCAGCGTCTGTGAACTGTAATTTAAAAGGGTCTCTATGTATGCTCTATAGCTGTAGAGATTGTCCGATTGTGAGATAAGTCGGTCTCCCAGAGTAATATCGACCTGGTTAAAAAGAGTGGCTAGAGGGTAGTTTATGAGCGCCACACGCGCACCATCGGCGATGGCCGTATTATCCTGCTTTACGATGCGACAGCTTATGTACAGCAGCGTGTTGTTCAGATCATAATAATAATCGCCGCTACCAGATATGTAAAATTCCAATGGTCCATTGTCTGACAGAGCCGCAACCGGCTGTACTTCTACAAATAGAGATTTCTCGATACTTGTTTGAGTCGGTGGTACGGCAAAAATATCCAGTTCAGATTTTGCGCACTCTACAGAAGCGTCATGCAGGAAAGCCATGATAACTGATTAGAAGATGTCGTCCGCAGAGCGTCTTACTCGTTTCTGACGGGGTCGTCTCTTGGATGTAGTTTTATTCATGAGCATCGGCGGTAAAGGCGGGCAAATGCACCTCTTTCATTTTTGGGCTTTTTTAGCGACATAGATTATCCCAGAGCCGTCTTGCTGGGTTGTTGTATTTATCCTTTTCATAAGGGCAGTCGATGCTGATGTCACGGCATCTGCCGCGATGTTCCGGGCAGCCGTCCGAACGTGTGGTTTTACCAATTCTAAGCCTTTTCTGAAAAGCGTCACGGCGCGGCGAAATAAGCCTTTAAATAGCCCGGCCAGGCCAGAACCATACATGTACTCGCTCCCGCGGAACCCCTCTAGCCCGTGCCCCGACTGGGCAGTATAGTAGCGGGCATAAACAGCAGGATCTCCATACACCCTTTGAGACAGCATTTTATCGTGTCAATGCTGTCAAGGTCTAAAATGTAATCGCACTATACACTTGCCGTATCTGAATTTAACAGGCGTGCCCTGGTCCGACATGACTGTAATGTTTATGGAGTCAAAGTGTTGCTTGCACAGCGGTATGTAATCGGGCCGTGAGTAGCGCACCGTGACAATATCATTATCATCGCCGCTAACTTCGACGGTTCGTAACAGTTGAACATAACTGTCGCCTACAAGCTGATGTTGAATTATATCAGTGTATACAAAAAGCGAATAAAAACCAGCCTTTGAATCGGGGTAAAAGCGGCGATTCCACGGCATTAAAGCAACGGGGGAGTCATCGACGGTCTGCAGGCCGAAAATAAATTTTAGCTTAGTACCCAGAGCAAACTGTATAGGTGATGGGTCGGGCAGGATCACCTCGCGGCGTAGCTCATCATACCGTATTCTGTAGGCAGGCGTAGATAAATACAGCGCTTCTATTCGGGCATTGACCGCGGCAACTAGCTTAGGAATGGACGAGTAAAATCCTGATTTTATATGATACTGTACTAACGGCTCGGCGTGTTTAGCCGCGTAGAAGCTCCCTTCAAAAGCATCAAACGTGTTCCACGTATGGGGGTACTGTATTTCCGTTAACGCCACCTCATAATCTGCTGAAAGATGAACGGCCCTCGCTAACTTGGTATTGTAGTCCGATATGGTGCTTTCGGGGTACATTTTAATTGAAGAATTACTGGGTAATGTCACAAAAAATGAGTCCGCTTCCATGGTAATATATCTGTCAACTCCGAGGCCGGGATCCAACTATTGAATTTTTCGGGGTAGCCCAGCTATTTGACAAAGCAGTGACTCACACCCCTGACACGTTTTTTTCTCAAAATCTTTTCTACTCTGTAGACACGATCCTCATCCATAGGTATTTTTTGCAGCTCTTCCTTATAAAATGACCCCTCTACAGCCTCCCCGGCTAAATCACTGATTTTATAAAGGGGCTTATGAAATTTATTGGAGACGGCGGTAATTAAAAAAATCTCTTCGCTGTATGTCTTCTCATAGCCCTTACAGAAGGGGCCCCTTATAGCGTGATATTCTGACATGAGACCCAACCTTTAAAGACGGTTTAATCGGTTTATTAGTAATAGTAGAACTGTAAATATTGCGCCAGATTTGCATCACGTTTCTCTCTGACACAGACGCGGGACTACAGCGGATCGTTGAGTGGTACGTATGGTTGTAGCTATGCAACAAATCCGGTAAAATATCAATATACCTAAAGGTATTATGCTGCGTAAGATAGCGCCACATACGGGTTTTTAATGTGCGATTAAAATGCTCGACCATAGCGGCTTTTACATCATTGTTTGTAAAAAAGTGATGAATATTATGCATATTACATAGTTGCTTGAGTGATGAATTTATAAATTCTTTGCCGCAATCCGTCTGCAGTTTCTTCGGTATGCGCTTATCATTTTGAAATATTAATTCGAACGATCTGGCGACACTAGCGCCTGTCTTGTTTGTCAAGGCCACGCACCATGCGTATCTCGATAGAACATCAATCACCGTCAGGATGTATCTGACATTATCATTTTCCCTTGAATAGTCAATTAAACTTACGAGATCTGCCTGCCACTGCGCATCAATGGCCGAGACGTAAATATTATTTGTCAAAAAGCGTTTTCTAGCAGGCTTGTGTAGCGTGTAGGTGTCTTGCTTATTCAGCCATGCAATCACATCAGATTTCTTTATTCCGTGCTCTCTCGCCGCTCTAAATAATTTGTCAATACCGCAGAATGATCCGGGAGCCTTGCTTGTAAAATATTGTTTTTCTAATATGGCATAATACGATTTAGACGTCATGATTGATTAAAATGATTGTGGCCCTTTAATCAACAGCCTGCTTCTTTCAGAAATTCAGCTGTATAAAAATTCCGGTTTTAATCCGGCTATATCATGCGTGAGTTAATACATGCATTAACTGCATGTATGGTTGTGTTCTGGGTGTTAACCGAAGGCGTGTGATGGGGCGTAACTGGGTGTGTTTCTGGGTGTTAACAGCTGGCTTGTTTTCTGACACTCAGGATAAATACAGCTGGCTGTACCACTATAGTACAGCAGACATCCACCAGAAGCCAGACTAGACTAAAAGAAGGACTATTCTAAATGTAAGTATATAAGACACTTGTCTTATTATTCGCAAATGCTTAATTATATTTAACTATGCATCTCTAAAACCATAATTAAGGATGTTATTTGTTTAATAAGTTAGTGTTATACTGGAAGCTAGCTGCATATTTAGTTGCGCTGTATAATATAGTTTTTACTGCATAAACCATATTTGTGGTACATAATTAATATAGAAAGACTTATAACTTATAACAAATCTGCAGGTGGTTGGGCATTTAGGAAATAGCGACCACAATATTGTGCAGTTTCACCTGTCTTTCACTAGGGGGACTTGTCAGGGAGTCACAAAAACATTGAACTTTAGGAAGGCAAAGTTTGAACAGCTTAGAGATGCCCTTAATCTGGTAGACTGGGACAATATCCTCAGAAATGAGAATACAGATAATAAATGGGAAATGTTTAAGAACATCCTAAATAGGCAGTGTAAGCGGATTATACCTTGTGGGAATAAAAGGACTAGAAATAGGAAAAACCCAATGTGGCTAAACAAAGAAGTAAGACAGGCAATTAACAGTAAAAAGAAAGCATTTGCACTACTAAAGCAGGATGGCACCATTGAAGCTCTAAAAAACTATAGGGAGAAAAATACTTTATCTAAAAAACTAATTAAAGCTGCCAAAAAGGAAACAGAGAAGCACATTGCTAAGGAGAGTAAAACTAATCCCAAACTGTTCTTCAACTATATCAATAGTAAAAGAATAAAAACTGAAAATGTAGGCCCCTTAAAAAATAGTGAGGAAAGAATGGTTGTAGATGACGAGGAAAAAGCTAACATATTAAACACCTTCTTCTCCACGGTATTCACGGTGGAAAATGAAATGCTAGGTGAAATCCCAAGAAACAATGAAAACCCTATATTAAGGGTCACCAATCTAACCCAAGAAGAGGTGCGAAACCGGCTAAATAAGATTAAAATAGATAAATCTCCGGGTCCGGATGGCATACACCCACGAGTACTAAGAGAACTAAGTAATGTAATAGATAAACCATTATTTCTTATTTTTAGGGACTCTATAGAGACAGGGTCTGTTCCGCAGGATTGGCGCATAGCAAATGTGGTGCCAATATTCAAAAAGGGCTCTAAAAGTGAACCTGGAAATTATAGGCCAGTAAGTCTAACCTCTATTGTTGGTAAAATATTTGAAGGGTTTCTGAGGGATGTTATTCTGGATTATCTCAATGAGAATAACTGTTTAACTCCATATCAGCATGGGTTTATGAGAAATCGCTCCTGTCAAACCAATCTAATCAGTTTTTATGAAGAGGTAAGCTATAGACTGGACCACGGTGAGTCATTGGACGTGGTATATCTCGATTTTTCCAAAGCGTTTGATACCGTGCCGCACAAGAGGTTGGTACACAAAATGAGAATGCTTGGTCTGGGGGAAAATGTGTGTAAATGGGTTAGTAACTGGCTTAGTGATAGAAAGCAGAGGGTGGTTATAAATGGTATAGTCTCTAACTGGGTCGCTGTGACCAGTGGGGTACCGCAGGGGTCAGTATTGGGACCTGTTCTCTTCAACATATTCATTAATGATCTGGTAGAAGGTTTACACAGTAAAATATCGATATTTGCAGATGATACAAAACTATGTAAAGCAGTTAATACAAGAGAAGATAGTATTCTGCTACAGATGGATCTGGATAAGTTGGAAACTTGGGCTGAAAGGTGGCAGATGAGGTTTAACAATGATAAATGTAAGGTTATACACATGGGAAGAGGGAATCAATATCACCATTACACACTGAACGGGAAACCACTGGGTAAATCTGACAGGGAGAAGGACTTGGGGATCCTAGTTAATGATAAACTTACCTGGAGCAGCCAGTGCCAGGCAGCAGCTGCCAAGGCAAACAGGATCATGGGGTGCATTAAAAGAGGTCTGGATACACATGATGAGAGCATTATACTGCCTCTGTACAAATCCCTAGTTAGACCGCACATGGAGTACTGTGTCCAGTTTTGGGCACCGGTGCTCAGGAAGGATATAATGGAACTAGAGAGAGTACAAAGGAGGGCAACAAAATTAATAAAGGGGATGGGAGAACTACAATACCCAGATAGATTAGCGAAATTAGGATTATTTAGTCTAGAAAAAAGACGACTGAGGGGCGATCTAATAACCATGTATAAGTATATAAGGGGACAATACAAATATCTCGCTGAGGATCTGTTTATACCAAGGAAGGTGACGGGCACAAGGGGGCATTCTTTGCGTCTGGAGGAGAGAAGGTTTTTCCACCAACATAGAAGAGGATTCTTTACTGTTAGGGCAGTGAGAATCTGGAATTGCTTGCCTGAGGAGGTGGTGATGGCGAACTCAGTCGAGGGGTTCAAGAGAGGCCTGGATGTCTTCCTGGAGCAGAACAATATTGTATCATACAATTATTAGGTTCTGTAGAAGGACGTAGATCTGGGTATTTATTATGATGGAATATAGGCTGAACTGGATGGACAAATGTCTTTTTTCGGCCTTACTAACTATGTTACTATGTTACTATGTTACTATGTTATCCGCGGGCAGCTATTATAACATAATTTCTGTAATACAGTAGTTAATAACTGTTAATACAGCCTAACTAGCGTATTCATCGCTTACTTACTACCTATGTTTTGTTTAACATAGACATATTTATAGTCATATTTATAGAGTAGCGGCATATTTAGTTGCGCTGTATAATATAGTTTTACTGCATTAACCATATTTGTGGCACATAATTAATATAGAAAGACTTATCCGTATTACCCATGATTTGCTTAGTATAAGCATATTTATACACGGGGCGCAGTTTTATTTGTTGGGGTATATAAATGAGTTTGACGAGTGGTGGTGTGTGGTTAATATAGATTGCACAAAAAATTTACACAGATAATTTATTTTAGATGGAATCCCAAAATTTTTCGGCTTTTTCCAGTCAAGTTGAGGATTCGGTATTAGGTATGTTTCAAAATTTATATACATGTATCTGCTAGTGTCCCATTCTAAGTAAGGCCTGTTTTATATATTATCTTTATATTGTTTATTCTTTCTTGTTTAAGATGAATTTATCAGGGACATCCCCGATAATGTAGATGAATTTACCAGGAACACCTCCGATGCTGTAGATGACTTTATCAGGAACTTAAGCGATGATTTTTTAAACGGCTTCAGTGTGCCTACTCTGGAGTGTGATACACCTGGAGCTGAGTATAGTAACACTAATGCAGGTGACGCTGCTGTGTGGGATTTGACTCAGGACATCATAGGTGCGTTGTGTGTCTGCGTGTATGTGTGTGTGTGTGTATATAGCTTTTAAGTATTTAGACGTGTAAATATATATATTAATTCTTTACAGATGTCGACATGTTTCCAGAACCAATCACCTCGGAACACAATCAGATGCCTGTTGAGGAGCTGATGTACCAGACCCCCACACTGAGAAACAGCCCTGATTCTAGAGCTCCTAAAAAACAGCTCGGACCGGGGTGCCGGAAAGGAAAAGGTGACAATCATATGAAAAGTTTTTGCACAACCGCTCTGAGAAAATCCACCACGCCTCTACTAAGTCCTATATCTTTATTTATAGCTTGTAAACTGAAACCTAGAAGAATTTTCACAAAAGAGAATATACTGCAGCTAATGGAGAGCCTCACAGAAGCTACAGAAGACGCCACGGCAATCATTCAGCACACACCGCTAGCCCGTAAGTGTATATTTTGATATACATGCACAGTCTCTGTACAATCAATGATACACGTGCTTCACTATTGAGATCCAGGGCCCACACATATCTGACACATGTATAATCTTTCATGCAGCTACGCGCAGCGACCTGCGGAGGTCTCACACATATCTGACACATGTATAATCTTTCCTACAGCTAAATGCAAAGTCATGAGAAAAACACCTCCAGCACCTCTACAGCCGCTACAGATCACCAAGAATGGCGCAGCACCAGTGTGGACGGCAATACAGACGGCTAATGGAGCTGTTAGAACATCTCCGCTGTCACCGATCTGCGTGGTGCAGGGCGCAGGAAACACTGTACCGTCGTACCATCGTGAAATACTCCATTCAAGTACCGGACAGCCATCGACCAACCGTGTGAATGACCCCGCGCTACTATATCCAGAAGTGGTCGAGGCACCCCGAAAACATAAGCGAAAAACAAAGCATATTACAGAGCCACCAACCACATCCTGCGCCGTGGGTGCCACAGCCACGATGACTCGTGAAGAGCATGATCGCGAGATTGATCAGCTCGCTGATGGTAAGCAATCATCCATAGAACCGCTCATTATACGTATGCCCCACACTATGCAACCGGAAGCGACATGTCTAACTGTACCTACTAATGCCTCTGGGTCCGGTCCCTCAGGAGCCTCTAATTTGGGCGCCCCATCTCATGTCTGTGTATCTAACTCTGTTAATGTTAAGAAACGGTCAAAGAGGGCGCTACCGGCGGATGTTAAGGTGTGTAAAAAGCCAAGGATTCATGCGCCAGCTACAAATCTGCCGCATGAATCCCGCAGCTGGGGCCCCGCTGAAATGCTTGTGTTTCAGGAACACTTCGCCTGCTACTTACGCTACAAACTATGGGTCCCCAAAATAATGTTTTTTTGTGATACTTTTGAAAAATTATTATCAACACAAAGCCCAACACAGGCTAATAAGTCCGAACTATACGCACTCTGGAGCCTGCTACTGGATGGCGAGATAACAACTACAGCGACCCCATTATGACTAAATATGGTCGGCTACGGCATGCATAAACCACCTAAACTAACACTACCCAGGTATAATAGGGCTAGAGTTATAAAGAGGGCTCTAAAATTGTTGGTCAGCGCTAGTCGGGCGCTATGCTCTAGGAGGCGTCGTGGTGGCATGTGTCCTGCAGTGCCTCTACAGACACCCCTGCCGTCGTCACAAGAGCCAGAACAGCACTCACATAGCCCAGGCAGCTCTGCAGATGGTGCACATGCATCTACACAAAATTCACAAGCCTCAGACGCTGACGCTGCTGGTAATGTGCGGCGCCCTGATCATATAGTATTTTTGCAACACATCCATCATCATGAAAGAGCCCTCCGCAATTTCAACGGCCATATACATACAGATCATTTTAGATTTGTAAACTTGGAGCGTGTACGATCATTTGAAGAGGGCTTGAATATTGTTCATGAAGGCATTCAGGCATTACTGGATAGAATCATCAGGGACATTGAACCTGGCGACTTTGTACAGTTAAGGTTTGATGCCGGCGATACTTTAGACCCTACTTTCACTACAAAACAGACCCGTGAAGATTTTAATTCTGAATCTTTTTTAAATGCTGTTGCCAGCGCACTTCAAAGTAACAATGAATGCATATCATCCAATTCGCTAAAGCTAGTCGTCACCATCATTAAAAACCGACGCGGTGGTGTAAAACAAAAAAGGCGCTTGAAATCTATAGCGAGCAGTCAGATCATTAAACAAAAGAGACAATGGCTGTATGA
Organism: Ranitomeya imitator; assembly: GCF_032444005.1. Lineage (NCBI taxonomy): Eukaryota > Metazoa > Chordata > Amphibia > Anura > Dendrobatidae > Ranitomeya > Ranitomeya imitator. Next base: position 48,969,359 of record NC_091290.1, on the reverse strand, counting down.
TTTTAACAATTACACGACAAATCTGTGTTTGGCTGCTAGTGTGTGCGCCCTGATGGACGACACGGATGTCACTGATGGTGTTTTACTGAGCCGCTCTAAAAACATACACACAGCACTGGGCATCCCTGATGATCAATTAGTGAGTTTTAGCAACATCCCGGCATTTGAAAAATATTTGGGGGTCACCATTAAAGTACTGTACTATAGTCAGGGCGATTGGCGTTACTTTCAGAGCGGTAATACACCTAATGGCAAAACAGTATTCATATTGTTCCATGATAATCACTACTACGGTATCAAAAATACGAAGGGTTTTATCGGGGCTGATTACTTTTGTGAGCTCTGCAATTCAGTGTTTCACCACAGAAACAAACACTCCTGCCAGTATTTTTGTAAAGCCTGTCAGAGAGAGAATTGCGTAGAAAGCAGTGCCGACCACCAACCCAGATGTCCTGTTTGCAGAGTTTATTGCCGCTCGAGCGTGTGCTTAGATTATCACAAACAATTGGGATTAGGCGACCCGGCATTCTGCAGACTTAAAACATTTTGTGATAAATGCAACCGTTTTGTCCCCAGAAATAGCGAAACAGAGCATAAATGTAATGGTTTGCGCTGTCCTGTATGTCGCAGACATATAAATAAATTCGATGCCCATCTTTGTTACATGCGGAAGTATGTAGCACAGGATGAGTCAGATTGTTATATCTTTTATGATTTTGAATGTATGCAGGAGACAGGCACACACGTCCCGAATTACATTTATGCTACAACGCTGTATGGCCACCCCTCCTGGGAGTTTGAGGGTGATACCTGTACACATGACTTTGTACAGTTCTTTACAAGCGGTAAATTTTCAGATCATACATTTATTGCCCACAATGGTGGAAGATACGATGCATACTTTATTGTTAAGGAACTGATTTCTGAAAAACTACAAGTACAGTTGATAACCCAAGGTGGTCGTCTCTTGTGTGTGTCGCTACCCGATTTGTCTATAAGGTTCATAGACTCTCTAAATTTTATCCCCATGAAACTCAGTAAATTACCACAGGCCATGGGCTTTTCAGGAGGCAAAGGACATTTTCCACACTTTTTCAATACCAGAGAAAACCAAAACTATGTAGGTCCCATACCTGATGTAAAATATTATGGGGTGGAGTACATGTCACCTGGTGAGAAGGTAGAGTTCCTGGAGTGGTATGAGACACAGGTAAATACAACTTTTGACTTCAAGGCCGAGCTAAAATCTTATTACAAACAAGATGTTGAAATTTTGAGACGCCTGCGAGATCTATAGAGAGCGTATTATGCAGATGATGCAGAAAAATGTTAAAAAATACTGTAAGCGTCAAAAGCAAACGATTGTAGTGAGCAGATGTGTTGATCCTTTTCAGCTCATCACCCTGGCCTCGGTGTGTATGACAATGTACCGGTTTAAATTTCTTCCAAAAAAGACAATCGCCATTTTACCTGGTGATAATTATCACAAGGCAAAAAAGCGCTACTCGACACCCGCTATACAGTGGCTCATGTATGTAGCCCGCTCCGAGAACATCGACATACAGCACGCTTTGAAAGGCGGTGAAAAACAGGTCGGGAAGTATTTTCTAGATGGTTATGCCTATGTTAGCGGCCAGCACATAGCCTTTGAATTTCAGGGGTGTTTTTACCACGGATGCCCCGTGTGCTATAATGAAAATGACACAAATAAGGTCACAAGTACGTTCCAAGGCCAGTTATATTACACCTTTTTAGCTAAAAAGCGTTACTTACAGTGCTGCGGGTACACAGTAAGACTGATGTGGGAGCATGAGTGAAATGAAATGGTTGAAAATGATTCTAACCTTCAAGCATTTCTCCGCCAGATGGAATTCCCCGTTCCTTTAGACCCCCGTGATGCGCTTTATGGCGGGCGAACTAACGCCATTAAGCTCTATCACCATCTGGAAGAAGGGGAGACTTTACACTACTACGACTTTACCAGTCTGTACCCCTTTGTAAACAAAACTAAAACATACCCTGTAGGCCACCCAGACATCATCTATGACAATTTTGGATTCATTAAAAAATACTTTGGCATTGCTAGAGTCAAGGTCTACCCGCCGAGAGATTTATTTTTTCCAGTTCTACCGGTAAAACTCAACAAAAAATTAATGTTTCCCCTTTGCTACACATGTGCTGCATATTCCCAGACAGATATTTGTGCCCACAGTGATGAAGAACGGGCGCTGACAGGCACCTGGTGCACTATAGAGCTCGAGATGGCTATAGAAAAAGGGTATCGGATCACGCACATCTATGAAATATGGCATTTTCCTAAAACCACTGATGATCTGTTTGCGCCTTACATTAAATTACATCTTAGGGATAAGCAGGAAGCCTCTGGTTATCCCAGCTGGTGTACTGATGACGCCAAGAAACGACAGTACATTGACTTTTTTCTTGAAAAAGAAGGTGTCCAATTACGGCCTGAAAATATAGCTGTCAATCCTGCTAAGCGACAGATCTCCAAGCTTTTCTTAAATTCTTTATGGGGAAAGTTTGCTCAGAGATCTAATCTATCATGTACCAGCATTGTTAGGGATCCAGATGAGCTTTTTAAGTATTTGTTCCTGCCTTACTATGACATTTCGATGTTACATTTCCTTGTTGATGACACCGCAACCGTTAACTGGAAATATGCAAAAGGCCACCACACACTCAACAAAAACACAAACATTTTTATAGCGTGTTTTACAACAGCGTATGCTCGGCTAGAGCTCTATTCGCTGCTGGACCGGCTGCAGGAGCGGTGCCTTTATCACGACACAGATTCAGTTATTTTTGTACAGAGAGATGGTGAGTGGCAACCGCCTTTAGGCGATTACCTGGGGGAGCTGACCAGTGAAATACCCGATGGTACACACATCACAGAATTTGTATCCGCGGGCCCCAAAACTTACGGATACAAACTCAACACCGGTAAAACTGTCTTAAAAGTTAAGGGGATAACACTAAATGTTGGTAACTCTCAATCTATTAATTTCAACAGTCTGAAAGATCTAGTTCTGAACTACCCGCGCAATTCTGCCGCAGAAACCAGAAATGTATTGTCGTACAACAGCCGACCATTGTGAGAAATAAAAAGTTCTGGGATATTGAAACAAGGCCATTACGCAAAACACAAAAGTGTGTTTATACAAAGCGGCGACTATTAGACAATTTCACAACATTACCTTTTGGGTATTAGTCGAGTATTGTGATGGATACGCGTCTGCAACACCCATTCTCATGCATTCTAGCAGGCCCGTCTAATTCTGGAAAGAGCTATTTTGTAAAACAGCTGCTATATAATATTGAAGCTAATTTTTCTCAGAAACCTGATAATATTGTATGGTTTTATTCGTGTTGGCAAAAACTATATGATGAAATCTCTCTCTCTTTTCCCCACGCCAGATTTGTGGAGGGTCTGCCGAATACATTCGTAGATGACGAATTATTCCCACCGGAGAAGGTGAATTTGGCGATTGTTGATGATCTCATGGAGAGTGCTAGTGAGAATTGTGTGATAGAAAAAGCCTTTACCAAGTATGTGCACCACAGAAATCTCAGCATTTTCTACCTGGTGCAAAACATATTTTGTCAGGGCAAGAAAAGCCGTACGATAAATTTAAACACAAAGTACATGGTGCTTTTTAATAACCCCCGAGATAAATTACAAATTTTAACTCTAGCTCGTCAGATGTATCCCGGAAAAACACGTTTTTTCCTAGAAGCTTTTGAGGATGCCACACGGGAGCCTTACGGGTATTTGCTTGTAGATTTGAGAGCTAATACGCCTGAGGATCTGCGTTTAAGGACTGGGTTGTTTCCACCCGCGTTGCCCGCTGTCTATGTTCAAAAGAAAAACACTTCTAAAATGTGAATTTTACCCGGTATCAGACATTCTACGCTGTGTGCGTTGTGATGTAAAGATGTCTGAGAGGCTCCGGCGTAACTGGGCTCTCTTAAAAACCCAAGTGAAAGCAACCCCCGCTGTCAGAAAGTGTATTTTGCGCGATGCAAGCAATGATTTAATTACAGCCATAGGCGAGATTGCTTTAAATATCTTAAAAGGCAGGATTCCGCTGAAAGAGCGCCAAAAAGGTATATTAAAGAAGTGGCGTAAAGCTATAAGAACCCTGAGCGACAGATCTCAGCCCATAAAGAAAAAGAAGCGCCTACTAAAACAGGCCGGCGGGTTTATCGGCCCTCTTTTAGCTTTTGCAATTCCAATAATAACAAGCCTGATCGCTGGAAGATAATGGAGCATGCAGCGAAAATGTATCTAGTCCCCAAACAGGAGCTAGACAAACTAAGACCCGGTACTACAGATAACATACGCGACAGTGTTATTCGACGCCTTGATGGTGAAATTAGCGACATTTTACAGCGTCGTGACATTCCCGATGATGTGAAAATTAAAATGTATAGCTCTGTGCTACAACGCTACTTGGTACATACGCGACACAGCTCAAAAGAAGTAACGGCTTTAAATCTCGTTAGCACTCCTGATCCTGGTCAGCAACAATTGCCAAATACCGACTCTGATAAAAATCATGAGATTGCTGAAATTGTCGGCCATATAAACCAAAGATATAAAAAGAATGCTGAATTTTTACTAAACAGGCTGCTGCAGAATAAAAATGTCACAGCATGGAATAATAATGCTGAATTTATTTTCAAAGGATCCGTAATACCAGGGTCTAACTTATTGGATTTGGTACGTAGTACAACGCAGAGCCATGCTCTGAACAGTAGAAATTTACCGCCGGGTTGGGATTCATTTATGCAGGCTATGGCCGAGCTAAATATGCCGTCTACAGTTGTGGGTAACCCCGCTACTAGGAAGCTTTTAGATTAAAGGGAACCTGTCACCCCGTTTTTTGAGATTGAGCTATAAATACTGTTAAATAGGGCCTGCGCTGTGTGTTCCTATAGTGTATGTAGTGTACCCCGATTCCCCATGTATGCTGAGAAATAACTTACCAAAGTCGCCGTTTTCGCCTGTCAATCAGGCTGGTCAGGTCGGGAGGGCGTGGTGACATCGGTGGTTCTTCCTCAGCTTTACGTTGGTGGCGTAGTGGCGTAGTGGTGAAGACACAGCGCGCGATCTGCGCTGTAATCCCTTGCATCGGTGGGGGCGGCCATCTTCCTGGGGCCGCGCGTGCGCAGATCGAGTGCTCTGCTGCACGGGGCTTCAGGAAAATGGCCGCGGGATGCCGCGCGTGCGCATTAGAGATCGCGGCGGCCATTTTCCCAAAGCCGAGTTTGCATCTCGGCTTTGGGAAAATGGCCGCCGCGATCTCTAATGCGCACGCGCGGCATCCCGCGGCCATTTTCCTGAAGCCCCGTGCAGCAGAGCACTCGATCTGCGCACGCGCGGCCCCAGGAAGATGGCCGCCCCCACCGATGCAAGGGATTACAGCGCAGATCGCGCGCTGTGTCTTCACCACTACGCCACTACACCACCAACGTAAAGCTGAGGAAGAACCACCGATGTCACCACGCCCTCCCGACCTGACCAGCCTGATTGACAGGCGAAAACGGCGACTTTGGTAAGTTATTTCTCAGCATACATGGGGAATCGGGGTACACTACATACACTATAGGAACACACAGCACAGGCCCTATTTAACAGTATTTATAGCTCAATCTCAAAAAACGGGGTGACAGGTTCCCTTTAATTAAAAATTACCAACAGTGAGACACGCTCTGTATCTACACCGCTGAAGTTAGCGGCGGCTCCCCGTACAATTCAATCTTTACATTCCCCGTCATTAGGTACCACACGTGGAACTCTGCTACCTAAAAAAAGTTCTCTACCGATACTACAAACCATGTGGCTCACGATGTAAAGAATGTACTGGATAAATGCTGTACTCACCTTGTAACGCTATATTAATTATTTTGTAAGAAGTGTAATGATGTATGTTCATTGTACTATTTAATGTTTTTACTTTTTATATTCTGTAAGAACTTTTATAGTATTGAAATGTCTTTGAGATGTATTAATGTTTTTACTTTTTATATTCTGTAAGAATTTTATAGTATTGAAATGTCTTTGAGATGTTGTTTTATTGTGTGAAATAAAATCTTTTTAAATTTTACAATAACGTGTCTTTGGTTTTATATTCGTATAAAACACACCGCTTCTTACTTGCGTGTGTTGTAATATGGCCACATACATAATGTGCCCATATAATGAGAAAGGTGTTATAAACCACGTGTAAAATAAATACACGACTAGGATATAATTATAAACATGTGTTATCCCAGAATGAAATTAACAATATCAAACATGGTGTGTTATAAAAACATGAATAAAACACACTGCCATGATTACCAAATGCAGTATGTAATCGTACAGATCCTAGGATATAATTATACACCACCGCCATCTAATAGGGGGATTATCAAAAAAGCTAATATAAAACTATATAAAAACTATATAAAACTATATAAAACTATATCAAAAGGGGAGGTCACCCAGACTCAGGGACAGCTGGCTGACAGGAGGAGGGGAGGGGTTACACAATTTGATACACTTTGATAGGGGCGGGGCACCTGTCAGATTGAGTTTGACGAAACCACCCGATTATACACTACTGACGGAGCATCTAAATTCCTCTGCTGGGCGCTGCGTCTTCCCGCCAAGTCTGCCTGCCGTTTTGCTCACTTTGCTCTTTTTATCCTTACTCCTCCCCCTGCTGTCCAGTGCAAAGGTCTGTCTAGGTTTCTAAGCTTTCCCCCAGACAACAAAGGTGACACTCCCGACAGTTCCGGCCCCGGTGTGAAAAGGTATCCCTGATCCAGGCTTCCTTCTTGCACGCAAACAGTATTGCACAACCAGACATAGAAATTGCCTAATAAAGTATATGGTACATTTTTTCATAATCACCTCTTGAGAGATTTTAAAAATTAAGAAAAACAAAATATATTTTCAAAGAATATCACCATTTTCACACAAGAAACTTTGAAAAATTGCTGCTAAACTTACAAGCTGTTTAACACCTCAAAACAACAAATGAACATAAAACAAATAGTGATGAGTGAATACATTCAGCACTATTTGTCACTCGCACAAATAGTACGGTATTCGGGCTATTCGTTACTCGGTGAGCAATTTGGTATTCACCTCGGTATATTTGAGTGACCCTCCCAGCATATTTGGCACATTATTTGCAGCCAATGAACATGCTTGGCTGGCTTGGCTGGCCTTACAGTGTCATTGGAGATATTTAAATGCTGCTGGCGCCATCTTGCGCACATTGCAGCAGGAAACAGCGTAGGGGGAGAGTAGTGTTAGCGTAGGGAGAGGGATAGGTGCTTATAGGGAGTGTTATTCATTTCAAAAAGCTCTTTTAAGAGCTGAAGATTGTGAAGATGAGTTGTCTGTTAGGTGGGGATTTAGTAGGAAGAGATTTAATAAGAGGGGGAGTATAGAGGCAAGCACCTGGGTATTTTATTATCATTGCAAGTACATGCTGCAGATCTCTGCTATTTCCCACTCTGTTGAATAGTTAGTATTAGGAACAGACTGTGGGATTAGGGTGAAATAGGGAGGGTTTCATGCACTACCAAAATATACAAATCAGAAATTTTTACAGGCAAACCATTTTTTGGAGCTACAGTACATAATCTTGCTGTGTATCAGCCTGTAATTTTTTTTCTCCAGCAAAATAATATTCCTCAATGCCAGCATATAGTAACATCCATTTGAAAAGCTAATTGCTAAGTTCCTCATTTACTGCCGACTGGCGCAAAAGCATTAAGTTCCCTGAGTCTACCGTTGGTGTGTCTCATAAAGGCTATGTAAAAAAAATCCCACAAAATTTCTATTTGTTAAAAAAATAGCGCATCTTTATCTAGCAGTTGTGCGACGGCTATAATTCATGTAGAGATAACTAAAGCTCACAATTTAGCAGTGGAAGTAATTTTCATTAAGCGGCTGTTGCAGTGTGTCAGCACGGCGATATAAAAAAAAATTTCTATTGGTTTAATAAATAGCGTATCTTTATCTAGCAGTTGTGCGACTGGTGCAATCTGGGTAGACATAATCAAACGTGACAATTTAGCAGTGGCACTAATATTCATTACTCCGCTGTTGGAGTGTGTCAGCAAAGTGATCTACACAAAATCATAATTTTCTATTGTTTTAATAAATAAATTTATTTAATAAATAAATAAAGATAATAGCGTATCTTTATCTAGCAGTTGTGAAACTGTCGCAATCCCGGCATTGATTATCAAACTTCACAATTTAGCATTGTCAATAATTTTTATTACGCCATTGTTTTAGTGTGTCAGCAAAGCAATTGACATGGAGTTAAAGTTTCACCATTGCACAACGTGCAAAGGTTTCCAAAAATTACCCAAAGGGTCTGTATGATACATGCTGAAAGATGCTGTGATGGGGATATCATAATACACTTTGCAGTTATTACAAGAGGTATAGATAGAGAGTACAAGTTTCATTATTGCACAATGTGAAAAGTTTTCACAAACTACAAAACATTACATTGTCGGGTATACATACATGACCACTAAGTACTTGTTGCAACTTGCAGAAGCAGGAGGAGGAAGACGTCATTTCCTGAACAAAATGGGTTTAGTTGGTAAAAGATGGACGTTAAGACAACTTGCAAAAAAAACCATTTGGCTTTTTTTCTATTACGTTGCTGTCATCTGTAGGGCTTACCAATTAAGAGAAAATGCAGCCCTTATTTCATTTTAGAAGAGTCAGCCTGTCTGCATTTTCTGTTGACTGCCGTGTGCACCTATCCATTATGATTGAACCAGCCAAACTAAAATCCAACTCAGACAACACACTTGCGGTAGGCATTGCAGAACCTCAAAGGCATTCAAGGGGAGGTCGAGTCAAGTGTGCACCTTGGACAACCAATGGTTAAAGGGCACTGAATAATCATGAATGATGTTGGTATGGTCACTTAAGTAGTCCTTCACCATCTTGGTCAACTTCTCCCTCCTCATCATAGTTGCACCCACAGATAGCCTTGCTGATGTGGCGGTTTCATGAAAATGGCCCAGTTGGTGGACATTTCCCCCCCCCCCGAGTTGCACCTGGTGTGTGTGGCCTTCCCCTGTAATCCCTGTGTGTGAAAAGAGCCAGTACCTCTGCAAGCAGCACTGTCTGAGGATTAATCTTTTTAGCAAGTCTTCCACAATGGCCCTCTGGCATGCATGCACTGAAAAGGGCACGTCTGCCTCCGACATGAGAGAAGCAAATTTTTTCTTGTACCATGGGTCAGGAAAGGTGCACAGTCAGTATTTCATGTTGGACAAAATGTGTTTCATGCGAGGGTCTTGGGAAAGGCTTCTGGGCATGAAGTCTGCCATGTGTGACAGACTAGAAAAAGTCAAATGTTCAGTGTCCTCACCAGGAAGAACACTAACCATCCTCTCCTCGTCAGGACGCAAAGTCTCCACCTCCTCCTCTTAAGGCATTCCATACTGGACAGGCATGAGGCTGGGATTGGGAGTCCCCTCTGTAGCGCAGACTAAAAACTCCTGTTCCTTCTCATCCTCCTCCTCCTGTTCGTCATCATCACCCAATGTGGCCTGAGAACATTGTGTGAGGCTGGGCTGTGTGGTATGAGCCACTATAAAATCTTCCTCCATAGCCATCTGCTCGGCATTCAAAGCTTCCTCTTTGAGATTCTGCAGTAAACATTTAAATAGACAGAGCAGCGGGATGGTTATACTGATAATAGCATCATCATCGCTCACCATCTTGGTGCAATATTCAAAGTTTTGAAGAACCTCACATATGTCAGTAATCCACACCCACTTGGCATTTGTTATGTGTGGGGGCTGAGTATTACTCTGACGGGCATTGAGAAGCTGGAATTCAGACACTGCCTTCTGCTGCTCACTAAGCCTTGCCTGTGAGCAGCAGATCGAATTCCAGAATGTTGGCAGGTCACAAATCAGTCGGTAATAAGGCAGATTAAAGTGCTGCAGCAGCGCAGCCAGACCGATGAAAGTCTGAGATGACTTTGGGAAATTAGCGCTGACATGGCATACCTTGGCAAGGAGGTCTGGCAAGTCAGGGTATGTATTTAAAATCTGCTGTACAATCAAGTTCAGCACATGGGCAATGCATGGAACAGGTACTAACTTTCCGAGCTTTAAAGCTGCCACCAATTTATGCCCATTATTGCACACAACTAGACCTAGTTGGAGGTACACTGTGGAGAGCCACTGATCAGTCTGTTCTTTTATCCCTTACAACAGCTCGGCTGTGTTGTGAGCTTTATCACCAAAACAGATGAGCTTCAGCAGAGAGTGATGCTGCTTCGCCAAGGCAGTGCCTCATGCCTCTTAGCTCAGGAGTGATGGGAGTCTAGTTCCACTGAGGATGAAGAAGAGAGACAGGAACTGGAATACAAGGAGACTGAAACCCTGATGGAAGTTTGACCCACTATTCTTGGTATGGGTTAAATGTGTGATGTCCCAACAAATGACTTTGTCCCAGACTCCACCAGGTTAACCCAGTGTGCCATCAGGGAAATATAGCGTCCCTATCCACAAGAACTTGTCCACGTGTCTTTGGTTAGGTGGACCTTCCCTGTGACTGCGCTGGACTGAGCATGGCTGACATTGTGTAACATGTGCTTATGTTACATGGGGATGGCATACTGGGAAAAATAGTGTTGGCTGGGAATCGAGTACCGTGGGGCTCTCACTCCCAAGAGGTCGCGGAATGATTCAGTTACCACACATCAAAACAGCAACATTTCCAGGGCTATCAATCTGGCAATGTGGCTGTTTAGCATTTGGGTCTGTGGGTGAGTGAATATATCTGCTTTCTTTTAAATGTCTGGAGCAGGGATAACTGAATGCTGCGCTGGGACAATAATCTGGACTTGGTTGCTGACTGTTGTGTCTGTGCAACTGCAGGTTGAGGGCAGGAGGCATCGGTGCCTGCTTCATGGACAGCAGATTGGGAATGCCGTAACACAGGGGAAGGGGCAGTGGTTTCACCATCAGACATAGATTTTATACCCAGGCGTTCCACCCACCTACTGGGGTGCTTAGCTGCCACGTGCTTTTGCATGCTGGTGGTGCTCAGGTTGGCAGTGTTCTTGCCTCTTAGCTTGGCTTCACAGATGCTACAAATTAGTTGTTTTGTCTGAACAAATTTCAGAAAACAATGCCATAGAAGGGAACAATGCACCCTTGGCCTGTTATCTAACCGAGTGCTGGGGGCTCTGTCGAACAGTTGACCAAGTTCTCCCTCTGGTCAAACCACTACCTCATCTTGCCTGTTTTCGTGCTACAGATCCATCCCTGTCTGCACTGCTGTGCTTGCAAGCTTCCTACAGTGCCAGGTTGGATCAGTGGTCTCATCATCAACCACATTGTCTTCCAATTCATCAATCTGATCCTCCTTCTGAGTTGCGATTTTAGGCTGACCTGATGGCATCTGTGCATCATGATTATCCTCCACCTCTTCAGACATTAATTGACCTTCCCCAATGTGGCTTTCTCCTGGCTGTGGGTGCTCAAATGTTTGGGCATCACTGCACTTCACCTCCTCATGACTAGAGATTAGCGAATATTTCAATGTTCGGTTCGGATTATGTTTGCTGAATTTGCAATATTCACTGATAAATTTGTCAAACGTCATTCACGTCAATGGCAGGCAAAAACAAACGCATGCACAACACCTTATAACGGTCCCAAATCCTGCCAAAGCAAATCAAATTAGGTGCAGGCAGCAGGAAAGTGGCCTTAATTCACCCACAGTACAAATTGTAGCATGACACTGCAGCAATCAGCCAGGCATGAGGTATTGAGGTCTGGGACAGCATTTACAGCTTTCAATTTAGCCTACTGCTACAATCAACATGCATGAAGGAGACCCAACCAGGAGTCTGCACATTTACAAAAATTAGTGGCAGACACCAACAAAGTGGAATCAATTGCAATAAATTAGAATTAGCATAGTGGAGACCAACACCTCTTCCACTACAGCCAACCCAGCGGATGGAAACTGTAATGGGCAAGGTGGTGGAATCACTGTTCTGTATCCCTCTGAAAGCCTGGAAGGGGCGTAACTAGGTGGCCTACCAAATCCCTTCTCGGACTACTGGCAGCAGGTGAAAACTGTGACACAAGGAGGTACAAAGAGGTGGCACCAGGTTCTACTCCATGGATGACCTGCAGAATATGGCAGCTGACCCCCCAAAGTGGGTAAGCTGCTATGGCCCAAAGGAGGGATGAAAAATGCAGGCACTGTAGGGACTCTGGAACCACGGATGCAGATGGGACCAGCTGAGGAGCAGAAAAGCACTGGCAGGTACTGGCTGGACCAGGTGTTAGACAGATGGGCGCTGGTAGGTGCGATCTTGACTGGCTGATGGACAGAAGAGTGCAGACAGGTATGAGCAAATGGGCACAGACAGGTAAGAGCAGATGGGTACAGGGTAGACAAGCAGACAGGCAGTCCTGGGGAACCTGACAACTAGCAAGCATGCAAGGCAAACTAACAACGTAGCTCAGGCACCTCCATATTGGAGGAGAAGCCTTAAATAGAAGGTGCCGCTCAGCTATAGGTTGAGAATATCTTAGGATGATTTGGGCGGTCCCTTTAAGAGGGAGGGAGAATGTGCTTGCGCCCTCTAAGCACAGTTCCCAGTCCTACAACTGAACCTTGGTGGACACCCACACAGGGGGCGAGATGAGGAAATGGTGTGTGATTGAGACACTGAATTTCCTGTCTGTTAGGTACAAGGAGATCCAAGAAAGGGCCAAGTCTTTAATGTCAACAGATCAGAAAGTCTGTAGTAAGAGGGAATGGTCCCCTGTGTCAAAGACAGATGTCAGGTTCAGGAGAAGGAGGAGGACAAACTCACGTCGCTTTCATTTGGCAGTTAGTAGGTCGTTGGAGACTTTAGTCAGGGCAGTTTCAGTGGAATGGTGCGGTCTAAAGTCAGAATGTATGCGGTCAAAAAGGGAGCAAGACGAGAGGTGGAAGGACAGTTCAAAATGGACATGTTGTTCTAGTAGTTTGGTGGCATAGGGGAGAAATGTTATGGGGTGATAGGTAAACACAGAGGATTGGTCAAGGGTTAGCTTTTTGAGGATGGGTGTGATCAAGGTGTGATCAGGATGGAAGACACCAGTTGTTAGTGACAGGTTGAAGAGGTGGGATATGATTGTGATGAAGACTGTGGTAAAGTTTTGAATGAGGTGGGATGTTATTGTGTCAAGTTCACAGGTGGTGAGGCAAAGTATTCTCAGCTGAGATGAGAGGAGAGGGAAGGGGAACTGGGGGTCGCTGGAAAGAATTGAAAGTACTGAATAGCTGTTTACAGTTCTCAGTCAGTTTGTTTTGCTGCAGTCAGAATTTGCACAGCATTTTTAGAACCTCTGCTACTGGATGTGCAACTCTGCTCCCTTTCTTTGGCAGGCATACAATGGAACGCTTTGTTGATGAGGGACAGAAAGAACGTGCTCCAGTAGATGGAAAGCACTACATCAAGTGGCCTCTGCTCCTCTTCCTCTACCTTAACATCACACACAGTACAGTCATCAGTGGTGGCACCCATTTAACCTTTTTTTCTCCACATCACAACTGTCCAAGCTCCCAACTGACTGTTGGGGATCACAGATGTCTGCAGATCTCTTCACACATTGTATGCCATGGGCATAGGAAGTGTACTCTTAAGATTCACATAGTCAAGAGGAGGAAATCATCTGCACCGATGGCCAAATTTTTTCTCACTTTGATCAATGGCTAGACAAAGTTTTGTCCGAGCATAAACAAAACTCTCGACAACAGAGGCTAACCCTGTTGGATGAAGGTGATCCATTTGTGACAAGATTCAGATATTTTAGAAGCCTGTGGACTGTACTGTACTGTCAAGGCAGGAAGAGAAGGAGGGTAACTCTCAGGTCGAGGGGTGGGAGAACAGAGAGGATGACGATGAGGTAGTAGATCACATTTGGTGTAAACCCAGAGGCATGCAGCTGAGTAGGAGGAAGAGGAGGAAGCTACATAGACACAGAGTTACACAACCACAACTTCCAATGCATCCTGAGGCCTAACTCTGGTAGTGGACAGCAGCATTCGAGGTTCTGCAGTTGGCTATCATGGGTCTTTTTTTTCAGACCGTCAAAAATCTAAAAAATCATGTTAGCTGTCAATTTTTTTATAAAAAAGACCTAGTAGAGCAAAAAAAAGAAATAATTTCTGTACTAGATGTATGAACTGCACATGCGCGACAAACATGCATTAATCTGGGAACGTCATTGTGCTAAAATGCAGATTAGTGGGTCTCGCCAACCACTGTTCACCTGATCAACCAAATCTTCTGATTCTTCCTCATCTCTCACCGTGGCAATTGTTGTCACACAGGCCGAAGAACCTCTACTTGTTTACCCCATACAGTTGGGGTGAATGAGAACCTGTCAGCTGATACAGAATTGGACATGCCTGCTGTTTTTGACTGATCTTACATACCAAGCAGACCCCATCTTTCTCAATCCATCGTAACATCCTCGCCTGCACCTCTCTCACAGTCCAGCAGCTTGTCGTGTTCACCCTACTCCACCCTTGTGTCAGCACAGCAGCAAACCCTCATTTGTGCAGTTGTGCTCATGTAAAAGATTTTTTACTCCTACACATCGCAAAGTTAGCAGCTTGAATTTCACCATCTTCAATCTACCGGTAATAATAACCTTTATCTATATATCACAAACACATTCCGCATAGATTTACAAGTCTGTAGTTCATATAAAACAGTCAAAAGTTGCCAAGCTTAAGATAATTAAATAATTCAAACAAAAATAATGATGACCCTGCTCTTCAGAGCTTACAATCTGCAATGAGGAGGGAGTAACACCAATTACAGGTGCTTATTTACTATGATGGTACAACCATCTTGAGGAAATGGGGTTAAATAAAGGTTGCATGAGCCTTATGGGTACAGTTGAGCTTGATGGTGAATTATGTTCAGAGAAGTAGAGAATAAGCTTATATATATATGAAAAGGACTTTGATTAGGGAATGTGATAGGCAGCCCTCAACGGATATGTTTTTAGGAAGCACCTAAAAATGTCTAAGTTGTGGTTATACTCCTAATTTCATGGGTGACAAAGGGTAAGAGGTGAGTCATCTAGGTAGGAGATTGAACTGAGCCGGACAAAGTCCAGATTTGGCGTGTTACCGTCTTTGTGTGTCTCAGAGTTTGAAAGTTGTGAGAGGCCACAAGAATTGGCTAGAGATAAAAGATGGGATGCAGTTTGGGAGAAGTCTCCCAGGATAAGACTTGTCAATCCTGAGGACATGAAGTGTTGCCACAATGCATAAAAATGGTCAAGGAAGTGGGTGGGTGAGCCTGGGGGCCGGCATATAACTGCTACTCTGAGGGAGAGGGGATGGAACACCCTTATGGTGTGATCCTCAAAAGACGAATGGCATCCAATCAACCTGTATTTAATTATTGGGTTAAAAACAGGATTGTTGTTGGCAGCAAGGAGTATAGGGTTATGGTGGAGTTAGCAGTGGTCGTACAGCGGGATATACGCATGTTCCATGTGTTGTAATCTGGACGTGGATAAGTTATATGCCCAATATTACTTTTCTGAGAACTAATTATTGTGAACAGCCTACGGCCTCCTCCGATGATTTGTCACCCAATCATGTCATTGTCTGGAAGATAGGGGCCAGCTGAGAGCTATTCGCTACAAAGATCACAGCGCTTGTTTCTGTATGGCTCATGGCCTGTGATCTCTGTGATTATTGCATGGCCACTCCAATGTGTTGGATACGGAAAGGCAGCCTTTCCATCTTATGGATACAGATGGTTTCCGAAAGCTGATGGCTGGCGCAGTCCCCCCAATACCAGTTGCCCAGTCACCATTACTTCTCTAAGAAAGATGTGCCTGCGCTACAGCAGCAAGTCGCAGACAACATCACCTGTTCCTTGAAAAATTCTATGTCTGCCATGGTGAATTTCAACAGTGACACCTGGACGAGCAAGCATGGACAGGGGAGCTAGATGACTGGGAACTGGGTGACTCTGGTGGCTGTACGGACAGTTGGGGAAGGGGCTGCTACACAAGTCTTGCAATCCCCAGGGCTAGCAGGGTGCTTGGGGGTGGAGAAATAAACCACAATACACCATAAGATGGCTAACTAAACACCTAGACAAGAAGGGTTGGAGAACTGAACTACTAAACAGCTAGGGTTGGAGAACTAAACCACTACACACCATACAATGGACAACAATACTAATAGACAACACGGGTTAGAGAACTAAACTATTAAACAGCTAGGCTTGTAGAACTAAACCACTACACACTATACAATTGATAACTAAACTAATAGACAACAGGGGTTGAAGAAAGAGACTGCTAAACAGCTATGATTGCAGAACTAAACAAATTAACACCAGAACATAGAGAACTAAACTAATAGACGACAGAGATTGGAGAACTAAACTATTAAACAGCTTGGGTTGGAGAACTAAACTAATATACACCAGGGGATGGAGAACTAAATTAGTAGACACAAAGGTGTCACTAGACACCAAGTCTTGGAATCCCCAGGGCTTGTGGAACAAACCTCTGTATGTAACAGTTCCTGCAGTGCTTCTGCCTCCTCCACCCTCCTGTAGGGCCTCCACCTGCGCCCTCAACCACTGCCTTAATTAAACACTTTTTTGGGGGAAAAAATGTGGTCAATTTAAGGAGCGCTATGGCTATAGAGCACACTGCAAGAGATTAGTGCTAAACAAACCTTTTACTGAACCACTACATGTTTCGGCAGCGGACTGCTACCTTCCTCAGGTCGATTTACAGACAGTGTAAGAAGTGACACATTAAATAGGGGTGGTGACCAATGGGATGGAAGCATTCAATGATGTCAATTAACCCTTTCTATACAAGCAGTCAGCTGTCAGAAATGCAGCAATTAAACCAAGAAAACAAAAAGACAACAAATTGTATTGTTTATTGTCTTAAATTATTAATTAAACACATGTTACGGCACTGCAGAGAGAATCCATCCCCCCATCTCCGTACTGCGCACCAAGGGCTCACCGCAATCAGGCAGTGTTTACAATAATATGCCTTGGAGATTGTAGTCATGCAGATCAACAGATGTGGACAGCTATCTATGCCGCATTTGAGTAATAATAATAATAATAATAATAATAATTTTATTTATATAGCGCCAACATATTCCGCAGCGCTTTACAAATTATAGAGGGGACTTGTACAGACAATAGACATTACAGCATAACAGAAATACAGTTCAAAACAGATACCAGGAGGAGTGAGGGCCCTGCTCGCAAGCTTACAAACTATGAGGAAAAGGGGAGACACGAGAGGTGGATGGTAACAATTGCTTTAGTAATGGCTGTCTACAATCAACCTGGAGCCAGGGAAGGCAGTGTGTGATAACGGTGCAAACCCTGTGGGGGACCTACGCTGTGCCAACCTTACACATGTGCCTTGCATGGCTCGCATCCTCAACCTGATGGTACAGCAATTCCCCTGCCACTCTTCCAGCCTAGATGTGCTGCTGCAGAAAACACTGTCGTGTTCACCTACACCATTCCATTTCAGTTGGAAATGAGATCTTTCGGTCTACCAGTTAACTATTTGATATGCGATATGACCACACCATGAAATTAAACTATGCACATGTTGCAGCGACTGTGGCAGCAGCACCGAGACCTCATGCAGGATGATCATTTTCATAGCCTGGCACAACACAGTACGGACGTGGTGCAATTTACACTTGCGTACTGGATCCAGACGAAGGACCTCTGCACCCTTCTGTTCATTTTCTTAATGGCTACTAAGATGGTTAGCGGTGATGATACCACCATCAGCAGCATCCCTATTACTGTCATCTACATGCTGGAGCACATTTTAAATAATGTGGGTGAGCAGGTGGTGGTGGTGGTCCTGGGGGAAGAAGAGGAAGCAGAGGAAGATACCTTTAGGGTTAACAATATCTATAAATGGAGAAGGACCATGAAAAGGACGAGAAGTAAGAAGTTATGAACGTGCAATAGTTAAGAGATGAAGATGATAGATTCACTCTATGTTGTTCATGGTTGTCAGGAGGGGATGGAGGAAGAAAGCTTGAGTGTTATATCACCACCAACACACTGTGGAGTTGAACCTCACGAAAGAGACAGACCCATGAGGGCCTTCTTGCAGCACTATCTTCAACATGAATGCTACCTGTATACAGGGGTGGACACAGACTGCAGAGGGCCCCAGTGCAAGAAATCTTCCCGCCCCCCCTTCCCTCCATAGGGCAACAAAGTTATGTAAACATATAGGTTGTAATATTTATCAGTTTAGAGCACAACTATCAACTCTAAATAATAAATTTAAGTTCCATACTTAACAACTGAATATAACACAAAGCAGTCATGCAATTGATGTCATATCTGCACAGAAGACACTTGTAGATCATCCTGTCAGCCAATCACAGATGTGCTTGTAAGGCAGTGTGTGATTGGCTGAGAGATAACCATGCACAAATGTCACTGTGCACTCTATATAACCTTAAACATGTACCAGGCGCTCTGTAGATCTCTATCCCCATCCAACCCCTATATAGTGAATAGATCATTTTAATACATTTATTCCAGGGGAACCGGCCCTTTCCCTACCTAGACCAGTGATTAATTCCTCCCCTCACCCTCCCATTTTCATGTGTAATGTAAAGATCCAGTCCCGCGGATCACTGAGGCTCTGGGAAGAGTGCACGAACTACTGCCCGTGCACAGCAACAGTGAATCACAAGCAGAGCAACAGGGGTGGGATTCAAATTTTTAACAACAGGTTCTGTGTTTGTGTGTAGGAAAACCACACCTATTATTAAACCACACCCATTTACACACACCTTTTCCTCAAACATATACAAGTAGTTAAACCATACCTCCCAACTTTTGAAGAGGGGAAAGCAAATTTTAAGCCACGCCTCTTACCACACCCATTTCACAACTAGTCACACCCATATCCACATCCCAACCACAGCCATTTAGCATTGCGGATCACACTTTTTCATAAACAATAATTATAAACAAAAAATATATCTACACAGTGCTCCATACTATATAATGGCGACACATGATCCTCCATACTGTAAAATGGCCACACATGATGCTCCATACTGTATAATGGCCACACAGTGCTCCACACTGTATAATAGCTGTTATGAACAGGTAATTCAGAACCACAATGGACATTGAAGTTCAGAGCACACAAAGTGACCTGACAATTACCAAAAACAAAGGACGAGCTCTGAGACGTGGGAACTCTGCTGACCGCAATCCCTAATCCTAACACACCACACTAGAGGTAGCCGTGGATTGCGCCTAACGCTCCCTATGCAACTCGGCACAGCCTGAGAAACTAACTAGCCCTGAAGATAGAAAAATAAGCCTACGTTGCCTCAGAGAAATTCCCCAAAGGAAAAGGCAGCCCCCCACATATAATGACTGTGAGTAAGATGAAAATACAAACACAGAGATGAAATAGATTTAGCAAAGTGAGGCTCGACTTACTGAATAGACCGAGGATAGGAAAGATAGCTTTGCGGTCAACACAAAAACCTACAAACAACCACGCAGAGGGGCAAAAAGACCCTCCGCACCGACTAACGGTACGGAGGTGCTCCCTCTGCGTCTCAGAGCTTCCAGCAAGCAAGAAAAACCAATAAAGCAAGCTGGACAGAAAAAATAGCAAGCAAAAATAACACAAGCAAAACTTAGCTTATGCAGGATAGACAGGCCACAGGAACGATCCAGGAGGAAGCAAGACCAATACTAGAACATTGACTGGAGGCCAGGATCAAAGCACCAGGTGGAGTTAAATAGAGCAGCACCTAACGACTTAACCTCATCACCTGAGGAAGGAAACTCAGAAGCCGCAGTACCACTCTCATCCACCAAAGGAAGCTCATAGACAGAACCAGCCGAAGTACCACTCTCGACCACAGGAAGGAGCTTGGCCACAGAATTCACAACAGTACCCCCCCTTGAGGAGGGGTCACCGAACCCTCACTAGAGCCCCCAGGCCGACCAGGATGAGCCACATGAAAGGCACGAACCAGATCGGCAGCATGGACATCAGAGGCAAAGACCCAGGAATTATCTTCCTGACCATAACCTTCCCACTTAACCAGATACTGGAGTTTCCGTCTCGAAACACGAGAATCCAAAATCTTCTCCACTATATACTCCAATTCCCCTTCAACCAAAACCGGAGCAGGAGGATCAATAGATGGAACCACAGGTGCCACGTATCTCCGCAACAATGACCTATGGAACACGTTATGGATGGAAAAAGAAGCTGGAAGAGTCAAACGAAAAGACACAGGATTAAGAACCTCAGAAATCCTATATGGACCAATGAAACGAGGCTTAAATTTAGGAGAGGAAACCTTCATAGGAATATAACGAGATGACAACCAAACCAAATCCCCAACAAGAAGTCGGGGACCCACACAGCGCCTGCGGTTAGCGAAAGGTTGAGCCTTCTCCTGGGACAAAGTCAGATTGTCCACTACATGAGTCCAAATCTGCTGCAACCTATCCACCACAGTATCCACACCAGGACAGTCCGAAGACTCAACCTGCCCTGAAGAGAAACGAGGGTGGAACCCAGAATTGCAGAAAAACGGCGAAACCAAAGTAGCCGAGGTGGCCCGATTATTAAGGGCGAACTCAGCCAAAGGCAAAAAGGACACCCAATCATCCTGATCAGCAGAAACAAAACATCTCAGATATGTTTCCAAGGTCTGATTGGTTCGTTCAGTCTGGCCATTTGTCTGAGGATGGAAAGCCGAGGAAAAAGACAAATCAATGCCCATCCTAGCACAAAAGGCTCGCCAAAACCTCGAAACAAACTGGGAACCTCTGTCAGAAACGATGTTCTCTGGAATGCCATGCAAACGAACCACATGCTGGAAAAACAACGGCACCAAATCAGAGGAGGAAGGCAATTTAGACAAGGGCACCAAATGGACCATCTTAGAGAAGCGATCACAAACCACCCAAATGACCGACATTCTTTGAGAGACGGGGAGATCCGAAATAAAATCCATGGAAATATGTGTCCAAGGCCTCTTCGGGACCGGCAAGGGCAAAAGCAACCCACTGGCACGAGAACAGCAGGGCTTAGCCCGAGCACAAATCCCACAGGACTGCACAAATGAACGCACGTCCCGCGACAGAGACAGCCACCAAAAGGATCTAGCCACTAACTCTCTGGTACCAAAGATTCCAGGATGACCAGCCAACACCGAACAATGAACCTCAGAGATAACTTTATTCGTCCACCTATCAGGGACAAACAGTCTCTCCGCTGGGCAACAGTCAGGTCTATTAGCCTGAAATTTTTGCAGCACCCGCCGCAAATCAGGGGAGATGGGAGACAAAATTACCCCCTCTTTGAGAATACCCGCCGACTCAGACAAACCCGGAGAATCGGGCACAAAACTCCTAGACAGGGCATCCGCCTTGACATTTTTAGAGCCCGGAAGGTACGAAACCACAAAGTCAAAACGGGAGAAAAACAGCGACCAACGAGCCTGTCTAGGATTCAACCGTTTGGCAGACTCGAGATAAGTCAAGTTTTTGTGATCAGTCAAGACCACCACGCGATGCTTAGCTCCTTCAAGCCAATGACGCCACTCCTCGAATGCCCACTTCATGGCTAGCAACTCTCGATTGCCAACATCATAATTTCGCTCAGCAGGCGAAAATTTCCTGGAAAAGAAGGCGCATGGTTTCATCACCGAGCAATCAGAACTTCTCTGCGACAAAACAGCCCCTGCTCCAATTTCAGAAGCATCAACCTCGACCTGGAACGGAAGCGAAACATCTGGTTGGCACAACACAGGGGCAGAAGAAAAACGACGCTTCAACTCCTGAAAAGCTTCCACAGCAGCAGAAGACCAATTGACCACATCAGCACCCTTCTTGGTTAAATCAGTCAACGGTTTAGCAATGCTAGAAAAATTAGCGATGAAACGACGATAAAAATTAGCAAAACCCAGGAACTTCTGCAGACTCTTCAAGGATGTTGGCTGAGTCCAATCATAAATGGCCTGAACTTTAACAGGGTCCATCTCGATCGTAGAAGGAGAAAAAATGAACCCCAAAAATGAAATCTTCTGAACACCAAAGAGACACTTTGACCCCTTCACAAACAAAGAATTAGCAAGCAGGACCTGGAACACCATTCTGACCTGCTTCACATGAGACTCCCAATCATCCGAGAAGACCAAAATATCATCCAAGTATACAATCAGGAATTTATCCAGGTACTCTCGGAAGATGTCATGCATAAAGGACTGAAATACTGATGGAGCATTAGAAAGTCCGAATGGCATAACCAGGTACTCAAAATGGCCTTCGGGCGTATTAAATGCTGTTTTCCATTCATCGCCCCGTTTGATACGCACAAGATTATACGCACCACGAAGATCTATCTTGGTGAACCAACTAGCCCCCTTAATCCGAGCAAACAAATCAGACAGCAGCGGCAAGGGGTACTGAAATTTGACCGTAATTTTACTTAGAAGGCGGTAATCAATACAAGGTCTCAGCGAACCATCCTTCTTGGCCACAAAAAAGAACCCTGCTCCCAATGGCGACGATGACGGGCGAATATGACCCTTCTCCAAAGACTCCTTCACGTAACTCCGCATAGCGGCGTGCTCAGGTACAGATAAATTAAACAGTCGACCCTTAGGAAACTTACTACCAGGAATCAAATCGATAGCACAATCACAATCCCTATGCGGAGGTAGGGCATTGGACTTGGGCTCATCGAATACATCCCGGTTATCAGATAAGAACTCAGGGACCTCAGAAGGGGTGGGTGATGAGATAGACAGAGATGGAACATCACCATGTACCCCCTAACAACCCCAGCTGGACACAGACATTGATTTCCAATCTAATACTGGGTTATGGACTTGTAGCCATGGCAACCCCAACACGACCACATCATGCAGATTATGCAACACCAGAAAGCGAATATCCTCCTGGTGCGCAGGAGCCATGCACATGGTCAGCTGGGTCCAATACTGAGGCTTATTCTTGGCCAAAGGCGTAGCATCAATTCCTCTCAATGGAATAGGACACTGCAAGGGCTCCAAGACAAACCCACAGCGCCTAGCAAACTCCAAGTCCATCAAATTCAGGGCAGCGCCTGAATCCACAAATGCCATGACAGAATAGGAAGACAAAGAGCAGATCAAAGTAACGGACAAAAGAAATTTCAACTGTACCGTACCAATGGTGGCAGAGCTAGCGAACCGCTTAGTGCGCTTAGGACAATCGGAGATAGCATGAGTGGAATCACCACAGTAGAAACACAGCCCATTCTGACGTCTGTGTTCTTGCCTTTCAGCTCTGGTCAAAGTCCTATCGCACTGCATAGGCTCAGGTTCATGCTCAGATAATACCGCCAAATGGTGCACAGATTTACGCTCGCGCAAGCGTCGACCGATCTGAATGGCCAAAGACATAGACTCATTCAGACCAGCAGGCATAGGAAATCCCACCATGACATCCTTAAGGGCTTCAGAGAGACCTTTTCTGAAAATAGCTGCCAGCGCACATTCATTCCATTGAGTGAGCACGGACCACTTTCTAAACTTCTGACAATAAATCTCTATCTCATCCTGACCCTGACACAGAGCCAGCAAATTTTTCTCTGCCTGATCCACTGAATTAGGTTCGTTGTACAGTAATCCGAGCGCCAGAAAAAACGCATCAATATTACATAATGCAGGATCTCCTGGCGCAAGGGAAAATGCCCAGTCTTGAGGGTCGCCACGTAATAAAGAAATAATGATCTTAATTTGTTGTACTGGGTCACCAGAGGAGCGGGGTTTCAAAGCCAGAAATAGTTTACAATTATTGTTAAAATTCAAAAACTTTGCTCTATCTCCAGAAAATAACTCAGGAATAGGAATCTTAAGTTCTAACATAGGATTCTGAACCACTAAATCTTGAATATTCTGTACATTTATAGCGACATTATCCATCAAAGAGAACAGACCTTGAATGTCCATGCCCACACCTGTGTTCTGAACCACCCTGATGTAAAGGGGAAAAGAAAGACAGAACACAGTGCAAAGAAAAAAAAATGGTCTCAGAACTTCTCTTTTCCCTCTATTGAGAAGCATTAGTACTTTTGGCCTCCAGTACTATTATGAACAGGTAATTCAGAACCACAATGGACATTGAAGTTCAGAGCACACAAAGTGACCTGACAATTACCAAAAACAAAGGACGAGCTCTGAGACATGGGAACTCTGCTGACCGCAATCCCTAATCCTAACACACCACACTAGAGGTAGCCGTGGATTGCGCCTAACGCTCCCTATGCAACTCGGCACAGCCTGAGAAACTAACTAGCCCTGAAGATAGAAAAATAAGCCTACCTTGCCTCAGAGAAATTCCCCAAAGGAAAAGGCAGCCCCCCACATATAATGACTGTGAGTAAAGATGAAAATACAAACACAGAGATGAAATAGATTTAGCAAAGTGAGGCCCGACTTACTGAATAGACCGAGGATAGGAAAGATAGCTTTGCGGTCAACACAAAAACCTACAAACAACCACGCAGAGGGGCAAAAAGACCCTCCGCACCGACTAACGGTACGGAGGTGCTCCCTCTGCGTCTCAGAGCTTCCAGCAAGCAAGAAGAACCAATATAGCAAGCTGGACAGAAAAAATAGCAAGCAAAAATAACACAAGCAAAACTTAGCTTATGCAGGATAGACAGGCCACAGGAACGATCCAGGAGGAAGCAAGACCAATACTAGAACATTGACTGGAGGCCAGGATCAAAGCACCAGGTGGAGTTAAATAGAGCAGCACCTAACGACTTAACCTCATCACCTGAGGAAGGAAACTCAGAAGCCGCAGTACCACTCTCATCCACCAAAGGAAGCTCATAGACAGAACCAGCCGAAGTACCACTCTCGACCACAGGAGGGAGCTTGGCCACAGAATTCACAACAAATAGCCCCACATGATGCACAATACTGTATAATGGCCACACATGATGCTCCATACTGTATAATGGCCACACATGATGCTCCATACTGTATAATGGCCACACATGATGCTACATACTGTATAATGGCTACACATGATGCTCCATACTGTATAATGGCCACACATGATGCTACATACTGTGTAATGGCCACACATGATGCTACATACTGTATGATGGCTGTTGTGAATTCTGTGGTCAAGCTCCCTCCTGTGGTCATGAGTGGTACTTCGGCTGGTTCTGTCTATGAGCTTCCGCTGGTGGATGTGAGTGGGGCTGCGGCTTCTGAGTTTCCTTCCTCAGGTGACGAGGTTAAGTCGTTAGGTGCTGCTCTATTTAACTCCACCTAGTTCTTTGTTCCTGGCCTCCAGTCAATGTTCCAGTATTGGTCTGGCTCTCTCCTGGATCGTTCTTGTGGCCTGTCTGCCCTGCATAAGCTAAGTTCTGCTTGTGTTACTTTTGTTTGCTATATTTTCTGTCCAGCTTGCTATATTGGTTTTTCTTGCTTGCTGGAAGCTCTGAGACGCAGAGGGAGCACCTCCGTACCGTTAGTCGGTGCGGAGGGTCTTTTTGCCCCTCTGCGTGGTTGTTTGTAGGTTTTTGTGCTGACCGCAAAGCTATCTTTCCTATCCTCGGTCTATTCAGTAAGTCGGGCCTCACTTTGCTAAAATCTATTTCATCTCTGTGTTTGTATTTTCATCTTAACTCACAGTCATTATATGTGGGGGGCTGCCTTTTCCTTTGGGGGATTTCTCTGAGGCAAGGTAGGCTTATTTTTCTATCTTCAGGGCTAGTTAGTTTCTCAGGCTGTGCCGAGTTGCATAGGGAGCGTTAGGCGCAATCCACGGCTACCTCTAGTGTGGTATGATAGGATTAGGGATTGCGGTCAGCAGACTTCCCACGTCTCAGAGCTCGTCCTATGTTAGTAACTATCAGGTCACTTTGTGTGCTCTTAACCACTAGGTCCATTGAGGTTCTGAATCACCTGTTCATAACAGTACTGGAGGCCCAAAGTACTAATGCTTCTCAATAGAGGGAAAACAGAAGTTCTGAGACCATTTTTTTTTCTGGACATTCAAGGTCTGTCCTCTTTGATGGATAATCTCGCTATAAGTGTTCAGAACATTCAAGATTTAGTGGTTCAGAATCCTATGTTAGAACCTAAAATTCCTATTCCTGAGTTATTTTCTGGAGATAGAGCTAAGTTTCTGAATTTCAAAAATAATTGTAAACTATTTCTGGCTTTGAAACCCCGCTCCTCTGGTGACCCAGTTCAATAAGTAAAGATCATTATTTCTTTATTACGTGGCGACCCTCAAGACTGGGCATTTTCCCTTGCCCCAGGAGATCCTGCATTATGTGATATTGATGCGTTTTTTCTGGCGCTCGGGTTGCTTTATGATGAACCTAATTCAGTGGATCAGGCAGAGAAAATCTTGCTGGCTCTGTGTCAGGGTCAGGATGAGGTAGAGATATATTGTCAGAAATTTAGGAAGTGGTCTGTGCTCACTCAATGGAATGAATGTGCTCTGGCAGCAATTTTCAGAAAGGGTCTCTCTGAAGCCCTTAAGGATGTCATGGTGGGATTTCCTATGCCTGCTGGTCTGAATGAGTCTATGCCTTTGGCCATTCAGATCGATCGACGCTTACGTGAGCGTAAAACTGTGCACCATTTGGCGGTATTATCTGAGCATAAACCTGAGCCTATGCAATGCAATAGGACTTTGACCAGAGCTGAACGGCAAGAACACAGACGACGGAATGTGCTGTGTTTTTACTGTGGTGATTCAACTCATGCTATCTCCGATTGTCCTAAGCGCACTAAGCGGTTCGCTAGCTCTGCCACCATTGGTACGGTAGAGTCGAAATTTCTTTTGTCCGTTACTTTGATTTGCTCTTTGTCATCCTATTCTGTTATGGCATTTGTGGATTCAGGCGCTGCCCTGAATTTGATGGACTTGGAGTATGCCAGGCGCTGTGGGTTTTTCTTGGAGCCCTTGCAGTATCCTATTCCATTGAGAGGAATTGATGCTACGCCTTTGTCCAAGAATTAGCCTCAGTACTGGACCCAGCTGACCATGTGCATGGCTCCTGCGCATCAGGAGGATATTCGCTTTTTGGTGTTGCATAATCTGTATGATGTGGTCGTGTTGGGTTGCCATGGCTACAAGTCCATAACCCAGTATTGGATTGGAAATCAATGTCTGTGTCCAGCTGGGGTTGTCAGGGGGTACATGGTGATGTTCCATTTCTGTCTATTTCATCATCCACCCCTTCTGAGGTCCCAGAGTTCTTGTCGGATTACCGGGATGTATTTGATGAGCCCAAGTCCAGTGCCCTACCTCCGCATAGGGATTGTGATTGCGCTATCGATTTGATTCCTGGTAGTAAGTTTCCTAAAGGTCGACTGTTTAATTTGTCTGTGCCTTAGCAGGCCGCTATGCGGAGTTACGTAAAGGAATCCTTGGAGAAGGGTCATATTCGCCCGTCGTCATCGCCATTGGGAGCAGGGTTCTTTTTTGTGGCCAAGAAGGATGGTTCGCTGAGACTTTGTATTGATTACCGCCTTCTAAATAAAATCACGGTCAAATTTCAGTACCCCTTGCTGCTGCTGTCTGATTTGTTTGCTCGGATTAAGGGGGCTAGTTGGTTCACCAAGATAGATCTTCGTGGTGTGTATAATCTTGTGCGCATTAAACAGGGCGATGAATGGAAAACAGCATTTAATACGCCCGAGGGCCATTTTGAGTACCTGTTTATGCCATTCGGGCTTTCTAATGCTCCATCAGTGTTTCAGTCCTTTATGCATGACATCTTCCGAGAGTACCTGGATAAATTCCTGATTGTATACTTGGATGATATTTTGGTCTTCTCGGATGATTGGGAGTCTCATGTGAAGCAGGTCAGAATGGTGTTCCAGGTCCTGCGTGCAAATTCTTTGTTTGTGAAGGGGTCAAAGTGTCTCTTTGGTGTTCAGAAGGTTTCATTTTTGGGATTCATTTTTTCCCCTTCTACTATCGAGATGGACCCTGTTAAAGTTCAGGCCATTTATGATTGGACTCAGCCGACATCTCTGAAGAGTCTGCAAAAGTTCCTGGGCTTTGCTAATTTTTATCGTCGCTTCATCAATAATTTTTCTAGTATTGCTAAACCGTTGACTGATTTAACCAAGAAGGGTGCTGATGTGGTCAATTGGTCTTCTGCTGCTGTGGAAGCTTTTCAAGAGTTGAAGCGTCGTTTTTCTTCTGCCCCTGTGTTGTGTCAACCAGATGTTTCGCTCCCGTTCCAGGTCGAGGTTGATGCTTCTGAGATTGGAGCAGGGGCTGTTTTGTCGCAAAGAAGTTCTGATGGCTCGGTGATGAAACCATGCGCCTTCTTTTCCAGGAAGTTTTCGCCTGCTGAGCATAATTATGATGTTGGCAATCGAGAGTTGCTGGCCATGAAGTGGGCATTCGAGGAGTGGCGTCATTGGCTTGAAGGAGCTAAGCATCGCGTGGTGGTCTTGACTGATCATAAGAACTTGACTTATCTCGAGTCTGCCAAACGGTTGAATCCTAGACAGGCTCGTTGGTCGCTGTTTTTCTCCCGTTTTGACTTTGTGGTTTCGTACCTTCCGGGCTCTAAAAATGTGAAGGTGGATGCCCTGTCTAGGAGTTTTGTGCCCGACTCTCCGGGTTTGTCTGAGCCGGCGGGTGCTCTCAAGGAGGGGGTAATTTTGTCTTCCATCTCCCCTGATTTGCGGCGGGTGCTGCAAAAATTTCAGGCTAATAGACCTGACCGTTGCCCAGCGGAGAAACTGTTTGTCCCTGATAAATGGACGAGTAGAGATATCTCTGAGGTTCATGGTTCGGTGTTGGCTGGTCATCCTGAAATCTTTGGTACCAGAGAGTTAGTGGCTAGATCCTTTTGGTGGCCATCTCTGTCGCGGGATGTGCGTTCATTTGTGCAGTCCTGTGGGATTTGTGCTCGGGCTAAGCCCTGCTGTTCTCGTGCCAGTGGGTTGCTTTTGCCCTTGCCAGTCCCGAAGAGGCCCTGGACACATATCTCTATGGATTTTATTTCGGATCTCCCCGTCTCTCAAAAAATGTCGGTCATTTGGGTTGTTTGTGATCGCTTCTCGAAGATGGTCCATTTGGTACCCTTGTCTAAATTGCCTTCCTCCTCTGATTTGGTACCATTGTTCTTCCAGCATGTGGTTCGTTTACATGGCATTCCGGAGAACATCGTTTCTGACAGAGGTTCTCAGTTTGTTTCGAGGTTTTGGCGAGCCTTTTGTGCTAGGATGGGCATTGATTTGTCTTTTTCCTTGGCTTTCCATCCTCAGACAAATGGCCAGACTGAACGAACCAATCAGACCTTGGAAACATATCTGAGATGTTTTGTCTCTGCCGATCAGGATGATTGGGTGTCTTTTTTGCCTTTGGCTGAGTTCGCCCTTAATAATCGGGCCAGCTCGGCTACTTTGGTTTCGCCGTTTTTCTGCAATTCTGGTTTCCATCCTCGTTTCTCTTCAGGGCAGGTTGAGTCTTCTGACTGTCCTGGTGTGGATACTGTGGTGGATAGGTTGCAGCAGATTTGGACTCTATCTATTATATCTTAAGGATATAATGGAACTAGAGAGAGTACAAAGGAGGGCAACAAAATTAATAAAGGGGATGGGAGAACTACAATACCCAGATAGATTAGCGAAATTAGGATTATTTAGTCTAGAAAAAAGACGACTGAGGGGCGATCTAATAACCATGTATAAGTATATAAGGGGACAATACAAATATCTCGCAGAGGATCTGTTTATACCAAGGAAGGTGACGGGCACAAGGGGGCATTCTTTGCGTCTGGAGGAGAGAAGGTTTTTCCACCAACATAGAAGAGGATTCTTTACTGTTAGGGCAGTGAGAATCTGGAATTGCTTGCCTGAGGAGGTGGTGATGGCGAACTCAGTCGAGGGGTTCAAGAGAGGCCTGGATGTCTTCCTGGAGCAGAACAATATTGTATCATACAATTATTAGGTTCTGTAGAAGGACGTAGATCTGGGTATTTATTATGATGGAATATAGGCTGAACTGGATGGACAAATGTCTTTTTTCGGCCTTACTAACTATGTTACTATGTTACTATGACTCATGTGGTGGACAATTTTACATTGTCTCAGGAGAAGGCTCAACGTTTCGCTAACCACAGGCGCTGTGTGGGTCCCCGACTTCGTGTTGGGGATTTGGTTTGGTTGTCATCTCGTTATATTCCTATGAAAGTTTCCTCTCCTAAGTTTAAGCCTCGTTTCATTGGTCCGTATAGGATTTCTGAGGTTCTTAATCCTGTGTCTTTTCGTTTGACCCTTCCAGCTTCCTTTTCCATCCATAACGTATTCCATAGGTCATTGTTGCGGAGATACGTGGCACCTGTGGTTCCATCCGTTAATCCTCCTGCCCCGGTTTTGGTTGAGGGGGAGTTGGAGTATATAGTGGAGAAGGTTTTGGATTCTCGTATTTCGAGACGGAAACTTCAGTACCTGGTTAAGTGGAAGGGTTATGGTCAGGAGGATAATTCCTTGGTCTTTGCCTCTGATGTTCATGCTGCCGATCTGGTTCGTGCCTTTCATTTGGCCCATCCTGGTCGGCCTGGGGGCTCTGGTGAGGGTTCGGTGACCCCTCCTCAAGGAGGGGTACTGTTGTGAATTCTGTGGTCAAGCTCCCTCCTGTGGTCATGAGTGGTACTTCGGCTGGTTCTGTCTATGAGCTTCCGCTGGTTGATGTGAGTGGGGCTGCGGCTTCTGAGTTTCCTTCCTCAGGTGACGAGGTTAAGTCGTTAGGTGCTGCTCTATTTAACTCCACCTAGTTCTTTGTTCCTGGCCTCCAGTCAATGTTCCAGTATTGGTCTGGCTCTCTCCTGGATCGTTCTTGTGGCCTGTCTGCCCTGCATAAGCTAAGTTCTGCTTGTGTTACTTTTGTTTGCTATATTTTCGTCCAGCTTGCTATATTGGTTTTTCTTGCTTGCTGGAAGCTCTGAGACGCAGAGGGAGCACCTCCGTACCGTTACTCGGTGCGGAGGGTCTTTTTGCCCCTCTGCGTGGTTGTTTGTAGGTTTTTGTGCTGACCGCAAAGCTATCTTTCCTAGCCTCGGTCTATTCAGTAAGTCGGGCCTCACTTTGCTAAAATCTATTTCATCTCTGTGTTTGTATTTTCATCTTAACTCACAGTCATTATATGAGGGGGGCTGCCTTTTCCTTTTGGGGATTTCTCTGAGGCAAGGTAGGCTTATTTTTCTATCTTCAGGGCTAGTTAGTTTCTCAGGCTGTGCCGAGTTGCATAGGGAGCGTTAGGCGCAATCCACGGCTACCTCTAGTGTGGTATGATAGGATTAGGGATTGCGGTCAGCAGAGTTCCCACGTCTCAGAGCTTGTCCTATGTTAGTAACTATCAGGTCACTTTGTGTGCTCTTAACCACTAGGTCCATTGTGGTTCTGAATCACCTGTTCATAACAGATGGCCACATAGTGCTCCATACTGTAATATGGCCACACATGATGCTACATACTGTATAATGGCCACACATAGTGCTCCATACTGTATATTGGCCACACATGATGCTACATACTGTATGATGGCCCCACATGATGCTCTATGTTGTAGAATGGCCACACATGATGCTGCATACTGTATGATGGCCCCACATGATACTACATACTGTATAATGGCCACACATGATACTGCATACATTATAATGGCCACACATAGTTACTCCTACACACGCGGCTCCACTCCGTACACCTTGCATACACGGCTCCGCTCCATACACCTAATACACACACAGCTCCGCTCCGTACACCTCATACACACATGGTTCTGCTCCATACACTTCATACACTCACACGGTTCCGCTATGTACACCTCATGCACACACACGGCTCCGCTCTGTACACCTCATACACACACGGCTCTGCTCCGTACAACTCATACACACACGTCTCTGCTCTGTACGCCTCATACACATATGTCTCTGCTCTGTACACCTCATACACACACACGGTTCCGCTACGTACACCTCATACACACACGGCTTCGCTCCGTACACCTCATACACACACGGTTCCACTCCATACATATCATAAACACACACGGTTCCACTATATACACCTCATACACACACACGGCTCCGCTCTGTACACCTCATACACACATGGCTCTACTCTGTACACCTCATACACACACACATGGCTCTGCTATGTCCACACTGTAAACAACTCCTGACCCCACACATAAGCTTATTGTCTAGCACCATGACAGCACGGCTGAGTCCTGCCATACACGGAGGCCCCTGATCATGTGACTCCTGACTCCTCCCCTCCTGTAACCTTATCAGAGGTCCTGTGTGCACAGAGCAGCAGCAGCCATACATGTGATGTGTGGCTCTCTGTGGGTGGGGGGATGCAGCTCTGCAGTGCTGGACCACGGGGCACTCTCAAATCAGGACTCCCCAGCATCGATATGGGAAGGTTGGGAGGTGTGGATCGCGGCTCTGAATCTCCCCGGTTCGGGGAACAGGCTGCTTTTTTTAAAAGCGGTTCCATCGAACTGGGGAGAATCGGCTGAATCCCAACCCTGAGAGCAAGCTTCAGTGACTCACTGTGACTGAGAGGCCCTCCTCCTCCCTCCTCCCTCCGCTCTGCCTGGTCCAGCGTCTGCTATCCGTCACCTCACTGCAGACCGCAGCAGTGACTGCCAGCTGGACAGCAGCATAATATATGCTAGCAGGTGAGGAGGGGGGTCCGTTTAACTGTCATATCACATGCGTGCAGCAGAGCGGGCCCCCCTACTTCTCCTGTTAGCAGTAATACTACCGGCGGCTGTCATTCACATTCATTGCTTTGTATGCCTGTCGGGGGCCCCCTCCCGCTCTGGGCCCCTGTGCAGTTGCACAGGTTGAACAGGCGGCATGTCCGCCCATGCCCATATAGTTATGATTCCAAATAGTGCTGACTACTGGGTTGCCAGTGTGTTCCAGCCACAACACAAAAGTAAATTTTGCCTGTTGCTTCCCCCCCTAGAAAGGGACACGCCCATGTGGAATGCCCTCCAGGGCCTAGGGGTACTCGGTACTGGGCTGGTTCTTAAAGGAATGTGTCACGGTGGCAGTGACTCGGTCCGTGGCCCTGGGCATTCAATAAAAGGGGTAGCACTAAAGGGGAAATTTAAGTTTATAAAGTTTGCTCGTGACGCCACTTGTGGTATTCGGTCAGAGGTGACAAACGCTGCTTAAAGGGGTCTGCTGGCATGATGTTGTGGCAGCTGGTATATTATGGTTTCCCACAGGTGAAGCTTGGCCCCCAGGGCTCCCGGTGTAGTGCGGACAGATGGTAGATGGTGTAGAAAGAAACAGAGGACACAAGTTGCAGTCTCTTTACCTCTTTACTAATTCAGGCAGCTACAGTCCAGGGTACCGGATCACAGGTGCTGGTATGGTCCGGCTGGCTTGGAAGCGAATCTAGAATACCCTTAACCAGGTGGGGTTGGAAACCTTCCTCCTAGCACTGTGCTGTAGTCCCTTGCTGCCTTTGGCCTCACACAAGGTCCTCACGTTCTCTCTGTCCCTCTTTAGGTAGGACACTACCCGCATGACAGGTAACTTGAGCCTTTTTACAGGGTCTCTGAGATGATGCCGGGCTTTATCTGCTACTGTGTCTTCGGGTGTTAATGGTGGACAGGTGGCTTGCAATCCAGCTGTCCGCCGGCTTCTGCCATGGGGCATAAAGTTACCCCCACAACCTCGATCTTCTGGCTACCGATATCTGCACTTCAGCTTAGAAGGAGCCCAGTCACAGCTCCCTTCCAGCTCTTTACTCTCCTGTGCTCCACTTTCCCTCTCAGTCTCCTACAGACTGCTCAGCTCTCATTCCTTCCAGGAGCTGCAGCACCTCACTTGGCTGCATGGCCCCAGCTTTCCATTCTCAGACTCTCTCCATCTGCTTCCACCCTGCTCTGTCAGACTCCTCTCTCTGTCTCTCCCTCCGACCGACTAACTAACTCCTCCCTAGGCCAGAATATATATTATCTAGGGAAGCTCCCCTGAAACCGGGTTCAGAGCTCTCCCTTCTGGCCTGGAGTCAGAACAGTATTGTATGTGCTTAATACCTGATAAAGGGATCCTTCCTCGCTTCCAAGCATGACATCACTCTCCCTGGGAGGAAAGCAATGCCACTGTAACAACCGGTCACCTCGGGTGTTACACATGCTGCAGTATCAAAACAATCTTGACAGTGGTTTTCCCCAACATAGCAGTGAGACACACAGTTTGAATCACAGTGATAGCCTTCCAACCACAGAAAATGTCAGTTGTCAAAGCAAAAATATTAGCAGTCTTACATCTGCAAAGAGTTTCTATGTTCTACCTTTGTTTGTGAGGGTTTACTCCCAGCAATTATTTTTCTACCCACACTACAAAGACACATAGATAGTAAATTTAGATTGTGTCTCAATGGTGACAGCACCAGTAATGTCTGTAAAGCAAATGTTGAATTATTGGCGCTATTAAAGTGATAAAACCCCACATAAAATTGAAAGTGATGCTCAGCTACATTCAGGTGGTACACATAGTAACATGGGTAGTTGACTCAAAGACTGTGGAGGACTGCCAGTATCGGGGGCCTACTGCTACAGGCAACACACATGAAGGAGACCCAACGCGGAATCTACACATAAACAAAAATTTGTATCAAACACTAAGGATCCAAGATATAGTTTCTCCATGCGGAGAGTGACATGCTAAGCATCTCGAGGTGAGGAGACTTAAAGCAGCAATGCTCCTCTGGGAAATATGCAAATTGTCTATTCAGAGAGGAAGAGGACTAGAACTCTAGTGCCACCTATTGGAAGTAGCAATCTTAAGAGTCATTGTCGACCCGTTAACGAGCCTTGTCACGTGACTTAAGATAATAGCCAAACCAGAATCTCAATTTGCATACACTGTGTTTCAGGGTTACAGTGTCTGCAAATTGAGATTCTGGTTTTAGTAACATATTAATTTGTTTGGGCGGGAATGGGAACGTACAACAAGATCAATAGCAGGGTGGCTATGGGAAGTACGAGATCCAGGATCCAGCCTACAACTATTACTTATCTACCCAACACCAATTATCAGAGACTGCAATTATGCAAGAACAATGCAGCACACTACAAACTACTACATCCAGTAACAGAAGTTGTCAGTTTTCGTTGGATAGGACGTCACGTTAGTGGGTCACTAGTGCTTTCAGAAACATTAACATCTACCCCACATAAACTTCGAACACCAAGCCTAATCCCCCTTCCTCCACGACCTCGCTTTTTCACAGTCATGTTGCTCAGATAATGTGCTAGGAGCACACTATTAGCAACTAAAAATAGATTTTTTTACTCTGCACAACCTCTGAACACAGTTGAATTTCAGTGGTACAAAATTAGAAGGTGAAATATGTCGAGGTTAATCACGTTACTCACAGCAGAAAGAATTGATACAGTGTCGATGAGGCATGTATGACAAAGAAGATCTGCTCTGAAAAATTTCATAGTGAGATGTCCCCTACTGTATGACGTTAGTAACAGAAGAATTTTGTGTGCCTGTCGATAAGGCCGGTATAAGATTGAGAGGATGCTTGAAAAGTGATATGTGTTAGGGCTAGCGGAACGCAACGAGTAATGAGAGATAGATATGAGGTGCGTTCACAGCCCCGGGTTCACCATGCAGAGATGCCTGCTGCCAAGTAATGGTGGATGGACATTGAGCTCACACGTGAGTTAACTTCACCCCATGTGAAATGTAAGCGACCTCTGTGGCTTCACAGAATCGCACTGTACACAGAAAACGATTACCCTAACTAGGGTTGTGCTTGTTCTGGAACTCTTCTGTGCTAACCGCACACATGAACGAACCAGATGCTAAGCCAAGGCTAATTGCCCCACTGACGCTAGCTGCCTGCCTGAGTGTACAGCTCCTGAGCTAAATAGACTCTCCACATATGACTGAGTGGTAGAGTATCCACTGGCAACAGCCAAACACAATTGATACTAGCGCATGGAAGTGGGGCCATGTGAACCTTTTATAGTTGTAGCTTCTTCAGGACCATCCTAGTGGACCAATAGGAGCTGCTACAGGACCTGAGCATGTGACCCCTGACATCCAATGAGAGGTCTTCCCTTGGGCATGCTCAGAAGGAGAAAAGCAGGACTTAGTCCCAGAAGCGTCTGCTCGCTGCTGACCAGTTCTGGCTACAATGGCTGAGCCTGGAAGGGCAGCAGTAACCAATCGCACAGTATCTGCCTGAGCCAGATGCTGGGACCGACATCTCTGCTGAGCAGGCTCCACTGCGGCTGGAGAAGAATGGAAGACCGCAGCGGAGGTGGTTCGAGATTCTTGCTGTGCAGCGGCGGGAACTCAAGACCAAACAATATGTCCCCTACTGTATGACATTAGTAACAGTAGAATTTGTTTGGGCGGGAATGGGAATGTATAACAGGATCAATAACAGAGTGGCTATGGGAAGTACATCCAGCATCCATCCTATAACTATATCTCATCTATCTAACACCAATAACCCAAGAGCATTTGATGCTCGTCAGAAGATAGATGTAACAGATCCGTGTCTCAAGCTAGGTATAAAAGATGCCCGTGAGATATTGGATACCAAATATGCACATCATCTAGAAGATAGGCTCCAAACAATTTCAAAGTGACATGTCCACTACTGTGTGATATTAGTAATAGAAGAATTTTTTGGGAGGGAATGGGAATATGCAACAGGATCAATAACAGGGCGGCTACAGGAAGTGCAAGGTGCAGAAGACAGTCTATGACTATTACTCATCTACCCAACATCACTTACTAGAGAGCTTTTGATGCTCATCAGAAGATAGGTGTAACAGATATGCATCTCAAGCTAGGTATAAAATTGTCCTTGCGAAATTGGATGCCAAAAAAGCACATAATCTAGAAGATAGGCTCAAACCAATTTCAAACTCAGATCTCAATTACTGTATCATCTTTGTAAAACAAAAAAATAATTTTAATGTGCAACAGCTCTGAACACAGAACAATTTCAATGCCACTAAATGAAAAGGTTGGATATCGCAGGCTGTATTTATCAACAGAAAAAAAAATATTTTAATGTGCCTAAGGTCTGCAGGCAGCTTCATATCACTGCCACAAAATGACAATGTGTAATACGGCGGGCTGTATCACATTCAGCAACACAAAATATTAGAACTTTTTTGTAATGCACGTTAGGTCTGCAGACAGGTTCATATCACCGCCACAACATGACAACGGGAGATACGGGAGGCTGTTTCACACTTAGTAGGAGAAAAAATTTTAATTTTTGTTTTTAATGTGCCTTAAGTCTGCAGACAATTTCATATCACCACAGCACTAATTGACAAGGTGGGATACAGCAGGCTGTTTCACATTTAGCAGCAGAATTTTTAATTTATTTTAATAAGCGTTAGGTCAGCAGACAGGTTCATATCACCGCCACAATATGACAATGTGGGATACAGCGGGCTGTATCACATTCAGCAACAGAAAAAAATAGAATTTTTTTCAATGTGCACTAGATCTGCAGACAGGTTCATATCAAACCACAACATGACAAAGTGGGAAACGGCAGGCAGTTTCATATTTAGCAACAGAAAAAATTATACTTTTTTTTATTAATGTGCCTTAGGTCTGTAGACAGTTTCATATCATCACAGCACTAGATGACAACATGGGATACAGCAGGCTTTCAAATAAACAACTTTACTGATCTTCGTGCACAGCACATCTATATTCATTCCAACATCAGCATCATTTTCCACATCACGCAACTCTTCCTCTGTCCCTGTCCTTTTCTCTGTGTCACTAAGCTCGATTCCAGGACGGGCCGTACCTTTCGGTTCTCCAGTGTTCTCTCTGTGCAGGCTTACTCCATTTAGGGAATTCCTTGACCATATTGCCCAGGTCCTGAGGGCATCAACCCACGCAATAAGCTACCACATGGTGAGTGACCTGCCTGTACTGCTTAGTCTTCTATAGCAACTGCAGTTCCCACTAAAGCTGCACTGCTGGCACAGTTGCCGCTGCTTCTTCTGATGATGTTCTGGCCACCAATACTAGAAAGCTGGGCCTTGTTCTTGTCAATTTTTCATGGCATGGTGTTGCCCGGGGCTAGCTAGCCCAAACGAGCTGCACGGGCGCCCTGGCCCCAACTAACTATCAGGAAGTCCTTCCTCTGAGCTCTGCAAACCCCTTCCCCTCATCAAACACATGCCAAACGCTCATGATACACCACCATTATCATTGTTAAAGTGCTGAAAATATTTCTGTGGCAATGCAAATATTTTCCCGCACTTTTACTAAATCTTACAGATTTTTAAGGATTTTATAAAATTTTGCTCGGGTTTCCGAGGCCTGACGAACTGCAAGGGAATGTGAACAGTACCTCAGAGTGGCCACTGTTAGGGCCATATGTCTCCTGGGACTCTTGATGGTGGGAGGAAGGAGGAGCAGGTGGAGGATTCATAGGCACAGCCTCTTGGCTACTGAGACTGGACCGTGTGGAAGACTTTGAGGTGCTGCTTGTCAACACACTGGAGTCTTTGTCTGCCATCCAGCCCACAACATCCTCGCACTGTCTGGGTTCATCAGTGGTGTAATTTTGACAGGAAAGTAGAACGAGATCCAGTCACCTTCTGATCTGTAACACGCCCGTGGCAGGCACCATCACATCCACGTCCCTTAATGTCACCCTTTCTCATATTGAATGCTTTATGCTTTTGAAAAAATTATTTCCTGGCTTTATTTTTCACATGTACACTCACAGAGGTGTTATGTACCAATTCACTGTATCTAGCAATGTGTGGCATTTTTTTTAAAGATATCAGCTTTATTATACACGGCAACAGCAGACTCATAAAAATTAGAGGTAAATAGTCACGTTTGCGTATGTCAGCAGGCTTTGCGCTAGTCGCACAACTGCTAGATAAAGATACGCTATTTATTAAACCAATATAAAATTACGATTTTTTTATATACCTCTTGTGATAACTGCAAAGTGTATTGTGATGTCCCCATCATGGCCTATTTCAGCATGTATGATAAAGATATCTTAGGGTAAATTTTTGGAAACCTTTGCACAGTGTGTAATGTTGAAATTTCTACTGTCAATCTCTATATACTCTATTATTATAATTTTTTTTATTGTGTTTCCCTTCTCCCAGTCTCTTTAAGCTTGTATCTGGTAGCCCGGTGTTTATTTTTCGGTCTGCACTTGGATATTTTGGAACATAAATTCAATATCATGCTCCACACAGTTCTTCGTGTTTCAGCCTTTCACAGAATAATACTATGAGTAATGAAGCATGCTCTCTATATATATACTGCAAGTTCAAAAATCTTACCCACACATCCGTTTACAAATGGAAATTTGACATAATACCTCTGTTAGCATATGCCATGTCATGCTCATATACGCAGCACCCCAGTAGGTGGGCGGAACGCCTGGGTACACAATCTGTGTCTGTTGGTGAAACCACTGGCCCTTCCCCTGTGTCATGTCATTCCAACTCTGCAATCCAGAAAGGAGGTGCTGAGGCCTCCAGTCCAAAACCTGCAGTTGCATAGACACAATAGTCAACAGCCACGTCAAATTCATTGTTCCAGCGCAGCGTTCGGCTGTCCCTTGTCAGCATATATGTCTGTTCACGAATTTTTAGTTAGGTAGGGCATACATATTCGATAGCAATTGACATTGTCCGGTGCTGGGAAAAGGTCATTGCTGACTTTTCCAGGCTCATAATGAGACTTATGTCTCTTATTAATCCTTTAACATCCAATTACTGATATGTCCGACATTGGATGATTCCTCCTGTTTGCCCACATCTTTTCCGCCACATGACAGCTGATCTGCACCAGGGCTTGTCGCTGTTGCCACAGTAGCTGCAACATATGCAGAATGGAATTCCATCATGTTGGAACATCGCAAATCAAATGGTTAGCCTGTAGGCCGAAAGACCTCTGTAGTGATGCAAGTCGATTACCTACAGAGCATGATCAATGGAAGTTTGCACACAGTGACTGTGCTTTCAGCAGGAGTGCATACAAGCTGCGATAGTGGCAGAGAAATTGCAGTACGACCAGGTTGAGGATGTGAGCTATGCAATGCACATGTGTGAAGTTGCCCCGGCGTAGGGCCACCAGCAAGTTTGCACAATTATTGCACACAGCGTGCCCTGGCACCAGGTTCATTGGAGACAGCCATTGCTCTAACTTGGCTGGAATAGCTGTACATAACTCTTGAGCTGTGTGATTGCAATCCCAAAGGAATATTATTTTGAATGCTGCCTGATAGCATTGAGCCATAGCTTAGCAGTAAAGAGGTAGGGCGGAGTCTATCTGCACTGTTGGAACACCCCAAGGGTGGTTTGCACGTTAATGACCAGGCCAATTTTTACAATTCTGACCACTGTCTCTTTATGAGGTTATAACTCCGAAACGCTTCAATGGATCTTGGCGATTCTGAGACTGTTTTCTCGTGACATATTGTACTTCATGAAAGTGGTAAAATTTCTTCGATATAACTTGCGTTTATTTGTGAAAAAAAAACTGAAATTTGGCGAAAATTTTGAACATTTCACAATTTTCAAATTTTGAATTTTTATTCTCTTAAACCAGAGAGTTATGTGACACAAAATAGTTAATAGATAACATTACCCACATGTCTACTTTACATCAGCACAGTTTTGGAAACAAAATTATTTTTTTGCTAGGAAGTTATAAGGGTTAAAATTTGACCAGCAATTTCTCATTTTTACAACAAAATTTACAAAACCATTTTTTTAGGGACCACCTCATATTTGAAGACACTTTGAGGGGTCTATATGGCAGAAAATACCCAAAAGCGACACCATTCTGAAAACTGCACCCCTCAAGCTGCTCAAAATCACATTCAAGAAGTTTATTAACCCTTCAGGTGTTTCACAGCAGCAGAAGCAACATGGAAGAAAAAAATTAACATTTTACTTTTTAGTCACAAAAATGATCTTTCAGCAATAATTTTTTTATTTTCCCAAGGGTAAAAAGAGAAAGTAGACCCCAAAAGTTGTTGTCCAATTTGTCCTGAGTACGTTGATTCCCCACATGTGGGGGGAACCACTGTTTGGGCGCATGGCAGGGCTCAGAAGGAAAGGAGCGCCGTTTGACATTTTCAAGCTAAAATTTGCTGGAATTGAGATTGGACGCCATGTCGCGTTTGGCGAGCCCCTGATGTGCCTAAACAGAGGAAACCCCCCACAAGTGACCCCATTTTGGAAACTAGACCCCATAAGGAACTTATCTAGATGTGTGTTGAGCACTTTGAACCCCCAAGTGCTTCACAGATGTTTATGACGCCCGGGTGTGAAAATAAAAAATCCTATTTTTTCCACAAACATGATCGTTTAGTCCCCAATTTTTTATTTCTCCAAGGGTAACAGGAGAAATTGGACCCCAATATTTGTTGTCCAATTTGTCCTGAGTATGCTGGTACCCCATATGTGGGAGAAAACTACTGTTTGGGCACACTTCGTGGCTCAGAAGGGAAGCAGTGACAATTTGGAATGCAGGCTTTGATGGACAGGTCTGAGGGCGTCATGTTCCGTTTGCAGAGCCCCTGATGTGCCAAAACAGTAAAAAAACCACAAGTGACATCATTTTGGAACCTAGACCCCCAAGGAACATACTTAGATGTGCCCCCTCTTTGGAACTAATCTACTGGTTCCTGTAATATAAATTAGTAGTGCATGGAGGTGTGGTACAATTTGAAGCAATCCTTCATACACAGGCCAGGTTTGTCGGGGCAGGTGTCGCATTGATAGATGGTGTCCTTGTGTATTCCTCTTTTGTAGCACACACAGCACCTTTTTTGCGGCTTACCTTTTCTATCAGTTGGCGGGACCCCCCCCCCCCGAAAATGCTGACCTGGTACGATACGAGCACCCTCAGTTCCGGATGTACTGGGGCACCCGCTCCTTCCCTCATGCCAAACATCAGGGCCTTAACCACTACCTCCTGGAACTGAAGGTATGACGTATCAGTGTGTTGTGCACATTGTGACAGCAGGAAAGCATTGAGCATTGCCATTTGTACGATGTACACGGATAGCTTTTTGTACCACACCTTGGCCTTTCTCAAAGCACTGTACGATTGGAGGAGTTGATCGGAGAGATCAACGCCCCCCCATGTTTTTGTTGTACCCGAGTACACAGTCCGGTTTGCTGACCTGTGTAGAGGTACCCCGTACACTGCTGAGGGCACTGCCCTCACTGTGTATGGTGGTCAAGAGAAGGACATTCCTCTTGTCCTTGTACTTGACCACCAGTAGGTGGTCGCTACATTTGGCTTTGCTCTCACCTTTTCTGAGCATCTGCCCAAGTAGCGTCTTCAGGAGGCCTCTCTGATTTTTGCGGACACTACCGCAGGCTGCGGTACCTCGTGCAGAGAGGGATTTGTAGAGTGGGATGCTGGAATAACCTTTATCCAGCAGTGGGTGCACCAAATCCCACACAATTTTCCCACTCACTCCCAGGATAGAAGGACACTCAAGCGGTTCAATCCTGCTGTCCTTCACTTCATACACTCTAAAGCTGTATGTGTACCCTGAGGTACTCTCACACAGCTTGTAGAGTTTGATTCCATACCTGGCCCTCTTATTGGGCAGGTATTGACGGAATCTGAGCCGCCCCTTAAAATGAACCAAGGACTCATCCACGCAGATGTCCCTTTTGGGGCACGTACACTTCAGCAAGCTTTTTGCTGAAGTGTTCGATGACCGGCCGAACTTTGAACAGACGGTCAAAATTGGGGTCATCTCGTGCGGGACACCGTGCATTATCATTGTAATGCAGGAACTTATGGATGACCTCAAAACGCGTCCGAACCATAACCATTCGGAACACTGGAGTGTTATATAAAATATCAACACTCCAATATTGCCGATTTTCTGGCTTCTTCAGAATCCCCATGTGGAGGACCAGGCCCTAAAACTGCATCATTTCAACTGCGTCTACAGGAGACCAGTTAGAAAATGATGAACCGGGGGGTTTTGCTCCAAAAATTACCCAGCATACAAATTAGTTTGCTCCACCACGAGGTTAACAAAAGCCTCAGAGAAAAAGGGGAAGGGGTGAAGAAAGATCACGCCGGGATCGGGAATTTACACTTACGTTTGTAGTCTCTTCTTTCTTCTGTCTTCTTTCGTCTGTCTTCTTTCTTTTTTATAGCAAGAATTGTGGTGTCACAGGCTACTGTGGCACCACAAGTCTCAGTACAGGAGGGGATCTGTCAGTGTGACTACTCTGCAGGAACCCTCAACAAGTGTGAGGATTCCTGCAGAGCAGTCAAACAGGTCAGGGAGAGGTGAGATAGGTCACAGAGCGGTCATACCGCTGCTGTGACTTGTAATTGGTGGGATCCCAGTCGATCCCACCCATCAGAGGAGGCCCTGGTGACACCAGTGTTGCTAGGCACCAGCCTATGATCAGAGCTCACAGCTCCGATCATAGGCAGGTCACCAGCAGGTCACCATCAGGGCACAGCGCTCCGGAGCAGGTAGTTACAGGCAGGGCACAGGCGATAACGTTGCCAGGCACCGGCCCCAAGATCGAGTACATCGGTACTTGATCCTAGCCTGGGACCTCTCTGTTTCAGCCAATCTGATTGGCTGAAACAATGAGAAGAGCTGTGATTGGCTGTTCAGAATTGAACAGCCAATCACAGTGATCGGGAGGCCGGGGGGCAGAGCCATACCCCAAGATGCCAAGGCCATCTTCCGTAAGGTAAGATGGCGTCGGAATTTTAATGCGATCACCGCAACTTAAGTTGCAGTGTCGCATTAAAGGGCATGACATACTATCCCGGAGGTGGTCATACGGGCCCACCCTATCTCGATGGGATAGTACATCCAATGTCAGAAAGGGGTTAAGCGATAAGTTGAGGGCGCAGGTGGATGCCCTAGAGGAGGTGGAGGAGCAAGAAGCAGTGGTGGAACTGTTAGATACAGAGGTTTGTCCCTCATGTCTTGGGGATTCAAAGACTTGTGGAGGAGCACCTTAACCACCTGCCCACCAAAGACACCAAAGTCATCCTGTGCCCAGTGAGTAAGATGTAATGCCCTGCCCATGTTTGCTCATACAGGTGTCAGTGGTGAAATGCACCCTGGTAGACATAGATTTTTTCAGGGAATGGGTAATGTTGTCGATGACATGCTGTTGTAGCACAGGCACAGCTTTCTTAGAGAAATAATGGCAACTGAGCAACTCATACTGGGGGACTGTGACAGCCACCAACTTTCTGAAATTCACGTACACGACTAACTACAAGCCTATTCCCCCTTCCAACACAACATTGTTTTTTCCCATTTATGTTGTATGTAGCCTTCCCCTCTTGTAACCTGCTGTTTTACAACCTCAAGGTACCTTCACACTGAACAACTTAACAACGATATCGCTAGCGATCCGTGACGTTGCAGCGTCC
Organism: Ranitomeya imitator; assembly: GCF_032444005.1. NCBI lineage: Eukaryota > Metazoa > Chordata > Amphibia > Anura > Dendrobatidae > Ranitomeya > Ranitomeya imitator. The sequence continues at coordinate 48,924,752 of NC_091290.1, read as the reverse complement.
TGGATAGCGATATCGTTGTGTTTGACACGCAGCAGCGATCAGGATCCTGCTGTGGCATCGTTGGCCGGAGCAGAAAGGCCAGAACTTTATTTCGTAGCTGGATCTCCTGCAGACATCACTGAATCGGCGTGTGTGACGCCGATTCAGCTATGTCTTCACTGGTAACCAGGGTAAAAATCGGGTTACTAAGCGCAGGGCCGCGCTTAGTAACCCAATATTTACACTGGTTACCATTGTAAATGTAAAAAAAACAAACAGTACATACTTACATTCCAGTGTCTGTCCCCTCGCCGTCAGCTTCCCGCACTGACTGTGAGCGCCGGCCGTAAAGCAGAGCGGTGACGTCACCTTCTGGGTGCAGTAAGGAGGCCTAATTAGCCAATCCAAATTGTTTGTGATAAAACTGTGTTTCAGTGGCAAATCAGAAGGCCTGCAGAGCGCTGGCTGAGTGCATGGAGGCACAGGCCAGCGAAGCCAGCACCTAGGGAAGCTAAATAGCCTGGCACCCACAGCGTATACAGTGATGCAAGTCGTCAATGGTACTGGTCTCGGATGTGGACAGTCCTGTGCCTAGAGGTAGATGTCCTGTGCCCGAAGGAGTCGGATGTCGACAGTCCTGTGCCCGGAGGTTGATGTCCTTTACCCGAAGGAGTCGGATGTGGGCAGTCCTGTGCCTGGAGCTGGATGTCCTGTGCCCGAGTTGGATGTGGACAGTCCTGTGCCAGTAGGTGGATGTCCTGTGCCCGAAAGAGGACTAGCATGTGTAACGATTGCAAACAGGTGGATATGGTGCCCGGCTGCTATCTGGAGGATATCCTGGACTGTGTACAGCTGTGTGAGTAAAGAGACTGTAAGAGACTGTGATATAGCAATGCAGGACACCCTAGAGAACTAGTTGGAGGGGGCTGGCGTGTGTATTGTCTGCAACATATGAGGCTGTGTGTATGGATACTGTAATATGGCGTGCGGTCGCCCAGGGAAACTGGACAAGAGAAGTCTGGCCTGTTTAGGGACTGTAAATCTAAAGCCATATGATATGCATTGCTATGAACTGGTGTGAACTGAACACTGATAATATACACTGAAGTTATATGCATTTGTGTGAATCGGACTTTAATGCTGTGGGGAAACACATTAAAGAGACTTTTGTGTTGGAACTTTGTGGGTCGCTGCCTTTTCACTGCGTAAGATGCTACTGCAGCCTTACAGTGTGCTTAAAGAGTTCAGGAGTCTTCTCATTAATGAGCCCCCATGTGTTTTTGAAACAATGGAGTCTGCAAACGCCTCAAAGAGAAGTGTTTCAGCAGTTGATCTGGATGGCTCAAGTGCAAGAGGCCTCCTGTGATGGAAAGGTGCAGGGAAAAGTGGTTATTCTGGTTGCAAACAATCTTGTAATACCACCGTGACAAACCGTGCTCTCCTTACCTGTCCAGGCTTGCACTCCTCTGGAGGGGGTTGAGATACAATTAGAACTGGCCATTATGGAGCACTTACCCCCAGGACTCCTAGTTGCCCAGACCCTGGCAACTGTACATGATGGAATGGTACCTGTTCGATGTGGGAATTTGAGAGATGACAATCTGACACTTTTCCTCAGAAGTGAAGTAGTGCAAATTGTAGGCATGCCGGAAGAGCTGATACCCCCCTAGGCCATTCAGTTGACGACAAAGAAGCCCATGGACCGTAGCTGAAGAGACATCCCTAGCATCAGAACCTCAACATCAGCTGAAAGGGCGTCATATTTTGGAACAAATGCAGGCTGAATTAATGGAGCTCACACCGCAACAAGTACAGCAAGTGGAAGTCTTACTCGGATGTTACCAAGACGCATTCGCACGTCATGAGGATGATTTCGGCTGCACTACTGCAATCACACACAAGATTCCAACCGGTAGTGCTGCACCCATAAGAGAATGCTATGGTCAAATTCCTCTGAAAATGTATCAGGAGGTGAAAGGGATGCTGACACAGATGCTACAAAACGGTGTTATCAGAGAGAGTCAAAGTCCGTGGGCTGCTCCTATCGTACTAGTACAGAAGAATGACCACACCCTGCGCTTCTGCATGGACTATCGCAAACTAAAGGCCTGCACTGTGCAAGATTCATACACAGTACATTGTATCGAAGAGTCTTTGTCCGCACTGGGAAGCGCAAGATACTTTTCCATGTTAGACCTGGCCAGTGGTTACTGGCAAGTGCCGATGTCTGAACATGACCGACAAAGACAGCCTTCATACTACTCATAGGCCTGTAGAAGTTCAACCTGATGTCGTTCAGTCTGGCTAATGCTCCTGGTAATTTTCAGCACCTCATGGAGAGGTGTTTGGGTGATTTAGACTTTGAAGCCACTCTCATCCAACTTGATGAAATAATTGTGTATGCCGCCACATTCGAAGAACATTTACAACAACTAAAGCAAGTATTGAGCCGGCTCCAGAAACATGGATTAAAAGGAAAACCTCCCAAGTGTCATCTGTTTTGTACCCAGATCAAGTACATAGGACATGTGGTCTCTGCTGAAGGTATAAGACCATCTTGTGAGAAATTTGCAGCAGTACAAGATTAGCCTACTCCAAAGACCGTGAAGGATGTTCAGGCCTTTTTGGGGTTCACCGGATACTACCGGCGGTTCGTGAAAAACTTCACCCACATCATGAATCCGCTGTTAGAGCTACTGAAAGGGGTGCCCTCTGGAGCCAAAAACAAGACGATTCAGTGGGGAGAGTGTCAGAACACAGCGTTTCAGGCCTTGAAAGTGGCCTTGACAGAAGCACCTGTTCTATCTTAATCTGACTTCTCTCAACCCTTCATCCTACATACTGATGGGAGCTTGCATGGACTCAGAGCTGTATTGTCTCAGATTCAAGACAGAAAAGAGCGGGTGATTGCCTACGTGAGTCATTCACTCCATGACTCCGAATGGAACCCAGACAACTGCAGTTTGTTCAAATTCGAGCTGTTGGCATTAGTATGGGCTATGACAGAGAAGTTCATCGAATACTTGTCTGGGTCTGAAGCCCTAATGCACACCGATAACAACCCTCTGGCTCACTTGGAGAATTCGAAGTTGGGTGCTCTAGAGCAGCGCTGGGTGGCACGAATGGCCAAATATCGGTATAAAATCGCCTACAGAAGGGGTGGCAAAAACACTCATGCAGATGCACTCTTTAAAGTGATACATGAGAGGCCGGGTCTCAACCGAAATGAGGAGCTAGAGGCTGAAGAAGTTTCTGATTTTCGAGATTCTGCCAGGATGTTGGCAGCTCCGCAGGAGCACGCACAAGCAGTGCCCCGGGAAAATGTATTAGGGCAGCCTCGTGATGAGTGGGTACAGATCCAACAGGAAAATGGGTAGCTTGCACAAATACAACAGTGGATGGCTCTTAAACAACTGAAGGAAGCCCTGTCTCCCGGGGCATTACGAATTCTTTGGCAATGGGAGAGACTGCAATTGGAGAATGGACTGTTGTATCGGAGATCCAATTACAACAGGCCCTGTCCATCACTTGGCAAGTGGTGATTCTCAAGACACTGCTGCACAAAGTGGCCATGGAGGCACATGAGAGAGGAGCTTACTTTAGCCAGGAGAATACCTTTCAGTGGCTGCAGAAACTGGGTTACCACCCCTTGCTGATGTCAGTTGACCAAACCTCCAGACCAGAGAGCCCCTACACAAACGATTGTGACCTCAGCACCTTTAGAAGTGTTGATAATTGACTCTTTGACTATAGGCCCGCTCATCAAGGGTATAAACATTGCTTGGTAGTGACGGATCATTTTATCAAATTTGCCGTTGTGACCCCGACTCAGGAACAAACAGCGGAATCTGCAGCACATGTCATCTGCAAGAACTTCATCCAAGTGTACAGATGTCCAAAGAGAATCCACTCAGACCAGGGTGCCTTTTTTCTGGGATGAGTAATGGAGGAACTGCATTGCTTATATCAAATCGGGAAGTCTCGGATGACTCCCTACCATCCTCAAGGCAATGGAGCATGCGTGCGGTTCAATCGGACTCTCATCCAGATGTTGAGAACACTAGAAGAGGACTGCAAAGTGCGGTGGCCAGAATTCATAACAGAGTTGGTGTGGGTCTATAACAACCGAGTACATCGCACCACAGGGTACACTCCCTACACCCTGCTCTTCGGCAGGCCGGGAAAAGAGATTGCAGAGCTAGAACTGGACCCATAGGAGGACTACCCATGGATGGGGGTGTCAACCTGGGTAGGAGAACATCGCAATCTACTGCAGACATTACATTGTCTGCTGCGGTCCAGGTTTCAAGAGCTGGAACATCCAGAGGTAGCTCCCCTGCGAGGGATAGTTCTGCAAGCCGGAGATCGGGTGTTAATACGAGACAAACATCCTAGAGACAAACTAGAGTACTGATGGGAGAAAACAGCGTATCGTGTGAAGCGACGAGTCAACTCTGAAGGACCCATCTATGAAGTTCAACCTGAAGGAGAATAAAATGCCCCTACTCGTGTTGTGCACCAAAACATGCTAAATCCCTGCATGTCAAGAGACCCTGCATGAGAAGAAGAGAAAAAACCCTCAGTATTCCTGAGGATCTTCCTTCAGTCACTTATGATTGTGAGGAGGAAGAATATCTTGAACTGTCACAAGTAGGCCCAGAAGAAGATCAGATACCTGAGGCTCTTGAGATTCCTGAAATGGCTGTTTTACCAGAAGCGGGCACATCCCCGCCCCCATTAGACTAACTGGACTCAACTGCCCAACTTGATTGAATGGCTACTACTAGTTTACGACGTTCTGAATGATCAACTGCAGGAAAGGCTCCTAACCAACATGAGCAAGACCATTTTGTTTGGCAACAAATCATTCAAGGAATAGGAGAATGGCAACGCATCCTACAGGAACTCTCGCCCGTGGAATGGCAAGCACAAAGAGAGGGGGAATGTAAGGAGAAGGACCGGACCAGGCGTACCTTTTCCGTTGTGGGTCTGGAACTGTTGAGGATATCATCCAAGTTGCACAGGGGAAAGCTTAAAACCACGGACTGACCTTTGCACTCAGTGTTAGGGGGCACAGCTATACTAAAGAAGCTGCAGCACGTGGGAAGCGGGGCAGACTTGGCGAGAACATGCAGGACATAGTCAGGGCTCCCAACTGTGTGCAACGGTATGGAACAGGCTCAAGCCGAAAGGGCCTCAGATCTTCAACCAAGGACTGCTGACAGAGACCAGGGAAGTATACTCTGACATTGGAGACCGTGAGTGACAAAGTCCTCTGTCTGGACTTAGATGCGCGCATGCTGAATTAAGAACGCCGGGTGACCTACTGTGAACTGTATCCTTATGCACCCTCTTGCATCTACCAAGTAACATCATACTCTGGCAGTGTTAGAGACTGTGATGGTACCTCTACTCTGTCTTCGGGACCCAGGACCCCTGTCAGGACAACGAGTATTCACCGCCACCACCAGGACCTGGAACACCATCTTCCTCAGGATGACGCTGGACCCTTTGTGTGCCATAGCCTTGATGCCATCGTTTGAATTCAGGATTCCAAATTCTGACGTCATCGGCCTGATAAGTGTAACATTACTGAACTACCCCTTTAAATTGCCCACACCCGTTTTATTCAAAGTTAACAATTGCTGCTCAAACCAGTTTTATCCCCTTTCCTCCCTGCTTGGAGTATCCACTGCTAAAATAAATCCCACATTTACCCTTGCTCTGCCTCCGGTCTGTTACTGCATTCCGCTGCCTGCTCACACCTACTCATTTTGGAGGTGCTGGCCTGCCCTGCCTCTATCATTTTGCCAGAGCATGTTTTTAATGCCGCCGGGAGCACAATAACGTTTCATGTCCTCCTCCTTCTCCTCCTCCTCTTCCTCCTCCTCATCCGCCATATTACCAGAGTGATCATGAGACCCTCACTCTTAATTTTTACAGGGTGTATATGATGCCCGCCGTCATCATTTTTAGAGACCAACTTCAAAAAGCCTCATATATACTGTATATACAGTATATACCCCAGGAGTAAATGTTTTTCAGGCCTGTGCATAGAATTTACCAGTCTAGGAATTCCACTCCTGAATAGTAAAAAAATGTTTTCTGAGGCCATAATCTACATATCTTTCATGGTGTATCACAGTGCCTCCTTCAAATGTTTGACAGCCTTTGCGAATAGTGCATACGCTTTACTAATCTAGGAGTCCCACTCCTTCCAAATAGTAAAAAAATGTTTTCTGAGGGCCTCTTCTAAGTCTCTTCCAGGGTCTACTGCAATCTATCCTTTACATGTGTTCAGCTTTGCATGAACACCCGAGCCTTACACTATGGCTGGTCCGAATAAGTAAAGCAATTGTTACCATCCACCTCTCGTTTCTCCCCTTTTCCTCATAGTTTGTAAGCTTGCGAGCAGGGCCCTCATTCCTCCTGGTATCTGTTTTGAACTGCATTTCTGTTATGCTGTAATGTCTATTGTCTGTACAAGTCCCCTCTATAATTTGTAAAGCGCTGCGGAATATGTTGGCGGTATATAAATACAATTATTATTATTATTATTTTTACTACATTTTTGCTAGTTCTTGCACTAAGTGCATAGGGTTTAAAAGTATAGGAGTCCCATTGGTTTTAAAATTCTCTCCCTGGACATGAGTCTCTGAGAAAATGGCCACAGACAGTGACTCACCACACACTTCCTGCGGGTGTAGGTCTGCCTCTTTTGGGTGCCAGTCTGCTGATGCGCTAACAGTCATTCTCTTTAACTGTACTGCTCTGACCCTCTGCGCTTCACTAATTACAAGTAAACGGTGTCTTCTCCATCCCATCATTGTTTTGTGTTGTTTCTTCAATTTGTTAATACAGCAATGGTGGTAAAATCATTACTATTCACATAGTCTTCACTACCCACATCAACAGCTTTATTTTAATTCAAATCAAGTACTTGCTTTTTTCTATCTTGTTCTGTTTCTCGTGTTCTCATATGAGGATCATCTGATGGAAATGAGTGTTCCTTCTGGTCACATTAATTTCTTCCACAGTCCACAACATGATAGCTTCTTTCCATGCATCCATTCACACATTCAGGCTGTTTATGGTCACCTGTAGACAGAAATTTACAAAAGAAGGCAAAATGTACTGATTTAATAAACCATTCGCAGTTTCACAGTACTACCCGAATGTGCGTGCTAGTCGAAGGAGAGGGCCTCAACCAATCTTTTTCCAATCCAATTCACAAGCTTTTTAAAACAGTCAAAACATTTATTCTCATGCCAAGTCAAGTTCTTGCTTTGTCCCATCTTGTCGTATTTCTTGTTGTCAAATATCAGTATCATCTGATGGGTATGGGTGTTCCTTCTGGTCACATAACTCTCTTCCACAATCCACAACATGATAGCTTCTTTCCATGCATTCATTGACAGAATATGTTCTTTGTACAATCTTTTTAAAATTTAAAACTCACAATCATTTAACAATTGTCAAGTAATTTATTCAGAGGCCCTCCTCTACGCGTCTTCCAGGGTGCATTGCAGTCCCTCCTTCTAATTTTTGTTATAAACTAAAACCACAACACTTAAAATTAATAATAATAATAATAATAATGATATCAATAAAATTATATATACCGTATATACTCGAGTTTAAGCCGACCCGAGTATAAGCCGACCCCCCTAATTTTGCCACAAAAAACTGGGAAAACTTATTGACTCGAGTATAAGCCTAGGGTGGAAATGCAGCATTTACCGGTGAATTTCAAAAATAAAAATAGATCATTGTTTCCTCATAGCAGTGCCATATAGTGCTCTGCACCGTTCATTATTTCCCCATAGCTGTGCCATATAGTGCTCTGCACCGTTCATTATTGCCCCATAGCTGCCATATAGTGCTCTGCACTGTTCATATTGCCCCATATCTGTGCCATATAGTGCTCTGCACCGTTCATATTGCCCCATATCTGTGCCATATAGTGCTCTGCACCGTTCATATTGCCCCATATCTGTGCCCCATATAGTGCTCTGCACCGTTCACATTGCCCCATATCGGTGCCATATAGTGCTCTGCACCGTTCATATTGCCCCATATCTGTGCCCCATATATGCTCTGCACCGTTCATTTTTGTCCCATAGCTGTGCCCCATACAGTGCTCTGCACCATTCATTTTTCCCCATAGATGCTCCACATAAATCTGTGCCGCTGCTGCTGCTGCAATTAAAAAAAAAAAATGCCATACTCACCTCTCTTGATTGCAGCTCCCGGCGTCCGGTCCCGGCGTCTCTCCGCTCTGACTGATCAGGCAGAGGGCGGCGCGCACACTATATGCGTCATTGCGCCCTCTGACCTGAACAGTCAGAGCGCAGATAGACGCCGGGAAGATGGAGCGGCGCCCGGCGGCTGGAACGTGGACAGGTGAATATGACATACTTACCTAGTCCCAGCGATCCTGACGCTCCCCCTGCCATCCCACGGTCTTCTGTGCTGCAGCCTCTTCCTCTATCAGCGGTCACCGGCACCGCTGATTAGAGAAATGAATCGGCGGCTCCACCCCTATGGGAGGTGGAGCCACCTATTCATTTCTCTAATGAGTGGTCCCACGTGACCGCTGAAGAGGGGAAGAAGCTGCAGCACAGAAGACCGTGAGACGGCAGGGGGAGCGTCAGGATCGCTGGGACTAGGTAAGTATACCTCAGCGCCCTCACCCCCTCACCCGCCGACCCCACCGCTACCGTGACTCGAGTATAAGCCGAGAGGGGCACTTTCAGCCCAAAAATTTGGGCTGGAAATCTCGGCTTATACTCGAGTATATACGGTATATCTCTAAAATTAGGATAATTTTGTATATGGTGACTAAATCAAGAGTGTGGCAGGAAGCAAGTGGAAACCACTTCGTGGCAAGAATCTGAAGCCCCTCAAGGTATCCTGCACACTATGTTAAGTTTTTTGGCACTTTTTTGAGCACTTGCTTTGGCTTTTTGTTTATCACTGGCATTCGCCTTGATTCCAATTGCTCTCTAACACATAGGGTACTAAGGTACTAAGGTGCCTGCCAAATTGCTACACTCTCCTTGTTAGTGTTTGAGCATTTGTTTTAGCCTTTTCTTTTTTTGGCATTGCTACTGTTTTTTTTTTCATTTTTGCGCTGTTTGCACTTTTGTACTAAGGTACTTGCCATTTTAACACATTCTTGCCAGTGTTGCACACGGAGAACATATTTAACTGCTACTGAATTTTATATTATTATCTAGTCACTTTGTATAGCAGGTCTGTGTTATTGTAATTTACCTAATGAGGGGATATCCATCTATTTGTTACATGATTAATTCTATGTACTGTAGTGTGCACGTTGTTCTTTTATATATAGAAAATTAAATTAAATTACCTTATTACCATATGATTAAAATAAAAATTAATTAATATTATCCTGTGTCTTGTCTGGTATTTCCACTACCTAACAAATTTAAGAGAATGTGTATGTCTACTACAGAGTGTATTGGAGTCCCTCTTCCATTTAACTTTTGGCAGTTCTTGCACTTAGTTACCAGTCTAAAAATCCCACTAACTAACAATTTCAATAGAATGTGCATGAGGCCATCCTTTATGTCTAATACAGGGTGCATCGAAGTCCCTCTTGCATATAATTTTTGGCAGTTCTTGCATTGTACGCATAGGATTTATGAGTTTCAGGGTCCCTCCTTCACAAATTAAACAGGCATAATACTCTGACAAGCTGTTCCCATTCCATTTGAGCCCTTTTCCCACCAATATCAGCGCTTTTACTGCCCTCCAGACCTACTGGGAGGATCTGCTGGAAAAATGTTCAAGTGTCACATTGATTTCCATTATACTCGTTACTCGACTTGAGCACCCTAGCAGTCCGATATATGCGATGTGAGTAACTAGCACCAGAGCATTTTTGTTTTATGCTCGAAACTAGTTATCATCTATGCATTAGAAAGGGCATAACTTGCTGAGTACTGGTGGTCTGATCACTTTGACACTCAGCAATTCTAAGCTCGAGGCTCTGAAACATCTAGAGGCTCTGCTTCCATGTCTTGAATAGAGCAGAGGTGTTTAATGTCCACTACATTCATAGTTTATGAGACTGACTGAGAAAACAGCTCTGTGCTCCACTAGTCTAATTGCCAATGAATGGAGCAGATGTTGAGTGTTCTAGATGGGGCTGCATGGCTGATATTTCAGGGCCCCATTCTCAGGATTACTGATGGTGCCAGTATTAAGACCCCCAGTGATCCTCAAGTTATTCCATATCCTAAGGATAACATTGGGGATATCTTGATTTTGAGTATAACTCCTTAAGCAGACCCTCAGTTGCCATGACATAATCCAATGGATGGTGTCCACCATGCATGGTGTAGCTCAGTTCCTGAGCTTGCTCCATACACAGGCAGCTGTCTTATGATATATCTGTTCATCTCATGTTGGGAGAGGGTTAAAAATGGAGAAATGAATGGATTCTGATTTTTTTTCTATGATATATTTTTAATATTTTTGGGGAGTTCATCAATCAAGAGATATACATTCAAAGCTTGGACTTCTGGATGTGGCAACACCAAATATATATATATTTTTTTATTTTTTTTTTACACAATGGATCGAGAAGATACTGCAGGTAAGCATATGTAGTGCTTTATTAACCATTATGCCATGTCAACTGCATTGTCAGCACTAGAGTAGACACTCTGTGCTGTTTCAGCTTTAAGTGTGGATACATTTGAAACACTGGATACTACTTCAACATCCTCTTTTTATACACAAATTCAGATTTTGGGGGTTATATTTCTACAAATTTAATATTTTTTCTAAAAAAATATTTTAGAACCGCCTGTAACCATATCAGAAATAATTCTTTTGAAGCACTTAGCTGACTTCATATTTCACAGTATTCTCGAATTTGTCATAATACATTGTCCTATCAATAAAGACTACAAACACAAGACATAATGGTCAATGAACATTGTAACCTTTGGCATCCTTTGAAAAGTTCATGCTGCTCCCATTAATGTTTTTTTTTTATTGTTCTTTGATATTGCCCAAACAAAGACTTCTTGCCAGCTGTACAGCTGTAGGTGTGATTTAACTATTGCTTAGGGACTTTGTCATTATCCAAAAACATGTATTAATATAGTTACTTTTATGGAATAGTGAAAAATTCGGATTCAGGAAAATCGACACGAATAATTTCTAATATCCGTGTATTCGTACCGAATAACGAATCCAATGCAAGTCAATGGAAAAGCCGAATATTTTTCTGCTGGACTCAACAAACAGGTCTGGAGGCATGAGAAAAACAATTTTTAAGGGGAAAAATGCTAAGAAACACTGTTTCCTTCATAATTACATGCATATAATGCAAAACAAAAATACAAAAATAAATAAAAAATTATACCTCCCCTTTAGAATATGTTCACATGGAGTGTTTCGGCTTTATTTTTTCCTTTAACATTTGTGAGGACTCTCACGCCTACATTTGAGAGGTCATTCACTCATGCCAAATAGCTTGATAGTGGAATACATATTCTTCATCACCTTACAATGCCAGCTAAAACATGCCCATTTGAATTTTGGGCTTTGCCCGCCACCACCACCACGTCCACCACCATGTTATTATACGACCTTCACTTCACATTTTCAGAGGGCCAGCAGGTGCAGTGAAACCAGAGATTTGTAAACTCCACAGTTTATTTTGGCCACTGGATCCCAATGGAGCCACTGTCATAGCGGGTGAAGCCGCTGTTGGTGAATATAATACAGGAGTTGGGGGAACTATATGCTCAATGTCAGTAAATTTGATTCTACCAGACACCAAAAGCATTAGAATTAAATTTTGAATACGTTGCATGCAAGCGAGGCCCTGTATTGTGTTCAGTCTGTGTGGCTTGAAACCCATGTCATGCGCATTTACAAGCCTCACTTTACATGGAAGCAGCCTCCTCAAGGGAAAGAGACAGGAGTGCCATTGACCAACCTGCACAAGCGTATGCTCTTCCTCTGGAAACTACACAACCAGGCAGAATGTATCTTTTGCATGATTTTGAGCAACAATGGAGCAATTACTAGACATGTCCCAGAGAGTGACGAGGTCTGTGGAGTGTATTACTCAGGTGACAGGCAGTGCTACAGAGCTCAAGTAGAGACCTTAGCGTGGCAATGACCATGTTCCAATATGTGTAAGGCTGTGGCCTGAATAGGTCTGTGGAGCGTATAACCCCAGTCTTTGAGACGTGCTTAACATGTAGAAAAACTAAGCAGTACCGAACCACCATTTTATTTGGGACCCAAATTTAGAAAATGTGAGGGAAGCGACAGTTTAATAAAGAGACACAAGTCTCATTTACGAGCTTGGAAAAGCCAGCAATGGTCTTTGTCCAGCACCGGACAATGTAAAGTGCTAATGAAGATGTATGCCTTATCTAGCTGACAAATAGTGAAGAGACATAAATGCTGACAAGGGACAACTGAGCGCTGCTCTGGGACAACGAACTGGACGTGGCTGCTGACTGTTGTGTCTGTGCAACTGCAGGTTGTGGACAGGAGGCATCAGCACCTGCTTCTGGACAGCAGATTGGGAAGGCCGTAACACAGGGAAAGGGCCAGTGGTTTCACCATCAGACACAGAATTTGTAGCCAAGCATTCCGCCCACCCACTGGGCAGTATATGTCATATTCTAACAGAGGTATGATGTCGAATTTCCCTTAATAAAGAGAACTGTGGGTAACACTTTTGATCTAGCAGCATATATATAGAGCATGTTTCATTACTCATATTTTATTCTATGTAAGGCTGAAACCTGGAGAATTGTGTGGAGCATATAAATGCATTGATGTTCCACAATGTTCAAGTGTAGACCCAAAAATCGACATCAGGCTCCCAGATACATGCATTTAAGAAATGTAAGAAGGACAACACAATAAAAAATTATAATTGTTAGGGCTAGCGGAACACACCAAATAATTAGAGAAAAGGAATAAGGTGCGTTCGCAGCCCGGGGTCCACCGTTCCAGAGATGGAACCTGCTGCTAGGCAATGACGGACTATATGGTGGTGCAATGAGCATACACACACGGGTTAGATTCACCCTGTATGAAAGAAGTGAACCTTACATATATTTATTAGAAAATCTAAAATGCAAACCTGTGGCTACACCTAATAAACAAAATACACAAAAAACACCGTGGAAAATAAGTGTAGGGGAACAAGACTATCCCTAAAAGATATCTGTACTGATTGCTGCCTATCAGCGGGGGTTGGCGCCCTAGGGGGAATGTTGTGGCGCCCCCGCTCAACGGTGGCTTACCCTAGGGTCCCTAGATAGGCCTTATAATTCCAATGGGTCCCTCTACCCACACAATAGGAAATAAACTAAAGGAACCCCTGGACAGCTAGACAGATAACACACCTACAAATAGGGAAGCCTGGACCCCAGCACCGTGCATATAAAAACATATGAGAACATGTGGTGGGCTTATGACGAATATAGATGATATCCAATAGACACCTGAGCGATCTTGCTAAAAATCAAAGATTTTGATATTGGTATCTATAATGCGAGACTATTAGGTCATAAAGAGCATGGTGTTCGCTAGAAATTAATCACACGATAGGCAGGTTACCTGATAAGCACATATTTGCCGTATAACCATGCACCCATATGCTGTAAGCAATTGAAAGAAAAGACATTTATTCACAGCGCCCTATGATGTATAAAGAGCTATACAGATGGTACTCATCGTCAGGTGTCACGCCGTCAGCCCACCGCCGTAATTCGCCTCAACGCGTTTCGCCCCTCTGGCTCATCAGGAGGCCTGATAAATCTGTCATGTGTCTCGATAGTATCCTCTACTATCCTCTACTCCTCTGTCTACTACTATCGTAGGTATCGTAGGCCTGATAAATCTGTCATGTGTCTCGATAGTATCCTCTACTATCCTCTACTCCTCTGTCTACTACTATCGATAGGTAGCCTGCCTATCGTGTATTTAATTTCTAGCGAACACCATGCTCTTTATGACCTAATTTACTGGTACTCTCGCATTATAGATACCAATATCAAAATCTTTGATTTTTAGCAAGATCGCTCAGGTGTCTATTGGATATCATCTATATTCGTCATAAGCCCACCACATGTTCTCATATGTTTTTATATGCACGGTGCTGGGGTCCAGGCTTCCCTTTTTGTAGGTGTGTTATCTGTCTAGCTGTCCAGGGGTTCCTTTAGTTTATTTCCTATTGTGTGGGTAGAGGGACCCATTAGAATTATAAGGCCTATCTAGGGACCCTAGGGTAAGCCACCGTTGAGCGGGGGCGCCACAACATTCCCCCTAGGGCGCCAACCCCCGCTGATAGGCAGCAATCAGTACAGATATCTTTTAGGGATAGTCTTGTTCCCCTACACTTATTTTCCATGGTGTTTTTTGTGTGTTTTGTTTATTAGGTGTAGCCACAGGTTGGTGGCATTTTAGATTTTCTAATAAATATATTTTGGGTTTTATAAGATTGCTTTATCTATTGGCCCAATACAGTTTGATATACGTTAGAAAGAAGTGAACCTTGTTGCGTCACAGGGCCGCAATACCACACATAACAGAAATAATAAAGTAGCATGAGAGTGCATGCGGTGCCACACTGGCGGACGCCACTAACCACCCAGACTTGGGTTTGGAAAGCGCGGTGATAGCGCACAGCGCCACACTGGCGGTCACAGCAATAGACGTTGTTTGTGTACTTGTGTACTTGTGTTGGTTAGAAGTCGGGCGCTAGATTACAATCATCCTCCTTACGCGAGTATTCAAACACAAGGGAGGGGATGATTAAAGAGCGACTTTCACTCACAACACAAACACGTAAACAAGTGTATACTAGCGCATGGCCGTGCGGCCATGCGAACCTTTTATAGCTGCAGCAAGTTCAGGACCTTCCTAGAGGACCAATGAGAACTGCTACAGTAACTGAGCAATTTCAGGACCTTCCTAGAGGACCAATAGGAGCTACTGCAGTACCTGAGCATGTGACCCCAGACCTCCACTGAGAGGTCTTCCTTTGGGCATGCTCAGAAGGGGAAAAGCAGGACTTAGTCCAAGAGACGTCTGCTTGCCGCTGATCAGTACAGGCTACAATGGCAAAGCCTGGAAAGGCAGCAGTAATCATTTGAACAGAATCAGACTGAGCGAGACACTGGGACCGATGTCTCCGCTGAGCAGGCTCCACTGCGGTCTGATGTAGAATGAGAAACTGCAGCAGACCTTGTCTGCATTTTGTGTTGACAGGCATGTGCGCCTATCCATTATGATTGCACCATTCAAACTAAAAACCTGCTCAGAAAACACACTTGCAGCAGGGCATTTCAGCACTTCGAATGCATACAAGGAGAGGTCAGGCCAAGAGTGCAGCTTGGACAATCAATAGTTATAGGGCACTGAAGAAACAGGGAGGACGCTGGTATGGTCACTTAAGTAGTCCTTCAGCATCTTGGTCAACTTCTCCCTTCTCATCATAGTTACACCCACAGATAGCCCTTGCTGATGTGACGGTTTCATGAAAATGGCCCAGTTGGTGGACATTCCCTCCCCTGAGTTGCACCTGGTGTTTGTGGCCCTCCCCTGTAATCTTCATGGGCGAAAAGAGACAATGCATTTGCCATCAGCGTTGTCTGAGGGCAATCTCTTCAGCAAGTCTTCCACAATGGCCTTTTGGCATGCATGAACTGAAAATGGCATGTCTGCCTCCAACATGAGAGAAGGAAATTCCTCCTTCTACTGTGGGTCAAGAAAGGTGCAGATCCAGTATTTCATTTTGGACAAAATGTCTTTCATGCGGGGGTTTTGAGAAAGTCATCTGGACATGAACTCTGCCATGTGTGGCAGACTACAAAAAGTCAAACGTTCAGTGTCCCCACCAGGACAAACACTAACCATCCTCTTCTCCTCATTGCCTCCTCCTCCAATTCAGGCCATCCATGCTGGACTGGCATGAAGCTGGGATTAGGAGTCCTCTCTGTAGCGCAGACCAAAATCTCCTGTTCCTCCTCATCCTTGTCCTCCTCTTCCTCATCATTACCCAATGTGGCCTGAGAATATTGTGTGAGGCTGGTGTGTGGTATCAGCCACTGTAAAATGTTACTTCATAGCCACTTGCTTGGAATTCAAAGCTTCCTTTTTTGTGATTCTGCAGCAAGCGTTTTAATAGACAGAGCAGTGGGATGGTTATGCTGATAATAGCATCATCAGCGCTCACCATATTGGTGCAGTTCTCAAAGTTTTGAAGAACCTCACATATGTCAGCGATCCAAACTTGTCATATGAATGGTCGAATTCCATCATGTGAGCAGATCACAGTCAGTGACGAGGCAAATTAAAGCACTGCTGCAGCAAAGCCAGACTGGCGAAAGCCTGAGATGACTTTCAGAAGTATTCACTGACACGGTGTACCATGGCAAGTAGTTCTGGCAAGTCAGGCTTTATTTTTAAAAACCACTGTACAACCAAGTTCAGCACGTGAGCCATGCATGAAACGTGTACCAGCATGCAGAGCTTTAAAGTCGCCACCAAGTTATGCCAATTATCGCACATAACCAGACTTGGTTGGAGGTTCTGCGGGTAGAGCCATTGATCGGTTTGGTCTTTTATCCCTCTCAACAGCTTTGCTGCATAATGAACTTTATCACCTAAACAGATGAGCTTCAGCAGAGTTTCCAGCTGGGTAGTGATGGGGAGGCTAGTTCCACTGAGAATGATGAGGAGGAGAGACAGGCAACAAGCCAAAATGGCAACATTTCCAGGGCTAGCAATCTTGCAATGTGGTTGTTTTTCTTTTGGGCCTGTGGGACATTTCTGCTTACTGTGAAACGTCTGGGGCAGAGACAACTGAATGCTGCGCAGGGACAACATACTGGAAGTGGTTGATGACTGCTGTGTCTGTGCAACCGCATGTTGTGGGCAGGAGGTATCATATTGGGAATGACATAACACAGGGGCTGGGGCAGTGGTTTCACCCAAAGACACAGATCTTGTACCCAGGCGTTCCGCGCACCTACTGGGGAGCTTTCTGGACATGTGCTTTTGCATGCTGGTGGTGCTCAGGTTGGCAGTGTTCTTGCCTCTTCTTAGCTTGCTATGGCAGATGCTGCAAATTACAGTTGCTTTGTCTGAAGGACTTTCAGGAAAAATACTGCCTTACAGGGGAACAACGCAGCGTTAGCCTGTTATCTAACCAAGTGGGGGGGGGGCTCTGTGGAACAGTTGACCAAGTTCTCCCTCTTGTCTGGTGAAAATACACAGTGGAACTACACCAGCAGATGACATGGCTGCCCAAACTATCACTGATTGTGGAAGCTTCACACTAAACCTCAAGGAGCTTGGATTGTGTGCCTCTACACTGTTCCTTCAGACCCTGGGAACTTGATTTCCAAATGAAATGCAAAATTTACTTTAATCTGAAAACAGCACCTTTTTCTTCTTGGCTCCTTAGCTTCTGGCATTGTCTATTGGTCATGACATGAGTGGCTTGACACAAGGAATGGGACACTTTTAGCCTATGTCGTGAATATGTCTATGTGTGGTGGCTTTTGAAGCAATGACTCCAGCAACAGTCCACTCCTTCTGAAAAAACACCTTTTTGTCCTTGGCTTCTAGTGTTGTCTATTGGTCATGACATGAGTAGCTTGACACAGGAATGCCACACTTGTAGCCCATGTCCTGGATATGTTTGCTTGTGGTGACTTTTGAAGCAATGACTCCAGTAGTAGTCTTTTTCCTTCCACTTAACTTTCCATTAATATGCTTGGATACAGCACTCTGTGAACAGCCAGCTTCTTTAGCGATGACCTTTTGTGGCTTGCCCTCCTTGTGAGTGTCAGTGAGTGAGTCAGTGACTGCCTTCTGGACATCTGTCAAGTCAGCAGTCTTCCCCATGATTGTGGAACCTACTGAAACAGACTAAGGGACCTTTTTAAATGCTTAGGAAACCTTTGCATATGTTTTTTGATAATTATTTTAATTTACTGAGATAATGACTTTTGGGTTTTCATTAGCAGTATGCCATAATCATTAACATTAACAGAAATAAGCAATTAAAATAGATCACTCTGTTTGTAATGACTCTATATAATATATGAGTTTCACTTTTTGTATTGAAAAACTGAAATAAATTAATTTTTTGATGATATTCTAATTTTGTGTGAAGCACCTGTATATCCATATATAAATATCTAGAAAAATAAAACAAATAGCAGCACCAAAAGAAAACAAAAAAAATCCTTCCAGGTATGTTCCAAACCCCATGCTATAGTCTAAAAAAATGAAGGCAGCACTCCAATAGAAAAAATAAATGTGATTTATTGGCTCATGTGCGACGTTTTGGTTCAAGATGTATGTATCTATACACAATAGTAAGACACAGGGAATTAGTAGGAATAAAATATGAGCAAAAAGTGGCAATATTTGAACTGGTGACAAGCTCTATTTACATAAGTTGATTTTTCTAATTAGCAGAAACATATCTCTCCACTTGAGCTTAATTTATTTACACATTTCAGAAACTGTAGGAAGCACACATGCCATAGACTGTAATGCAAGTCACACACAACATGCAATTTATGTGAAATTTTTATGTAACTTAAGTGCTTTATTTACAGCAAAATCGGAGCTTTAAAATAGTCAGTGTTCTAAGCAAGCCACAAGCAAGTTGCACAAAAGTTATAGTTGCGCACCTTTTCAGAAAATTGCTATTATGCATCATATGTTGCCATGTAGCCGCAGCCTTATGGATACATATGGTGCCAGGTGAACTCTATTCACTATAGCAGGGTTCATTTAAATACTATTTGGATGACCATCAGTGATGACACTGCATTTAATCTTAATTATCCAGACGTTTATTTTCAGTTGGTCAAGAACCATAGACTGCTGTCATAGGAGTCTTAAAAGTTGATACTTGATATTTTTGAATGGCTGCTGTTTGCCTCTTCTATCAGCTCCTACAGCTTATTTTCTGCGATCATTGCAAGACAGGGTCGCAGGGTCATTGAACAATCAATGTTTGATAATATGATTATTGACCATAATGAGGGACCCTGTGTCTTAAAAACTTGCAAAACAGAGGAGGAAAAACTATGCAAATTGAATAATGAACGTTAAACTCATCTCACCTTTCCCCTGACCTGACCTGTGGATGATAATCTGAAACACAGATGTGGGTATGAAAAAAAAGGATTTCTATCATTCTGAAAGGAGAATCTGAGTCTGAGACCACAGCCAGGAACACTCTACAAAAACAGCAGCCAGGACATCATGGCTCCATCACTAGGGACACAGATATGACATTCTACAGGATGTCAATCTAGGGGACCATGCCACAGCTGTAAATATACAATTCTGCTCCATTGACCATCACTGAACCCGGGGATACATTTGGGGAAGCCAGGATTTGGACCCACTGGTCATCTGAAACCCATGGATATGTTTGGGAAAGCAAGAATGAACCCACCGGTCACCTGGCTCCATGGAGAGTTTCAGAAAAGCCAGGTTGTGACCCTCTGGTCACCTGGCCTCATCCCTCAATGGACTGTCAGATTCCTAAGCTTATCATTACCTCCTCTCTGTGCATGCCACAGGTGTGGGTAGTCGGCCTTGGAAGTTGAAGCTGCTTTAATTCCGGCAAGTCAGTGGAAGGGTAAGAATCTGTAATTTTACACCATTTTGGATATTTTGCTGGGACTATTCTATGTGTTATTGTCTGTTTGTGGTTCAAAAAAGTATTACACACTGTTTTACCCTCACCCTATGTTGTCCGAGTAGTGGTCCGAGTAGTAGTAGTTTATGCCCACGATGAAAGGAGAGAAAGCGTTCAGTGGGATGAACCCTGGTCCATGCGGGCCAGCAGACTAGAGCAACCACTGACCCTGTATGTCTCCACAACATTATTTTAAATAAAAAAAGAATAGCATGCTAGTTATTCTTTTAGCAAAAGTGACATAACTTGGGATGAAATCTCCTTGAAAAGTTTCCATAGCAATTATCTAGCCTTAAAAATACTATGTTTGCGTAAAAATGAGTGATTGTCTAAAAGCATGAATGTATGTATGTAAAAATTTTTTTACAATATTCATAAGACTCCTGGCTGCGCAGGGCCCTAACAAAGGCAATTAAAACATTGCCAAGAGTATTTCAAAACAATATGTGTAACAGATAAGGTATACGAATAGCTGTCTTTTTACTGCCTTCCTTTTTTTTTCTTTCTTCCTCTTTCCCCCTCTTTCTTAAGTCTGTTTCTTATCTAAACTTTGATTGATTGTGGGTTCTAAGGAGGCATGTGACTGATCTGTCTTAGAACTAAGGGTACCGTCACACAGTGCAATTTTCATCGCTACGACGGTACGATCCGTGACGCTCCAGCGTCGTAACAATATCGCTCCAGCGTCGTAGACTGCTGTCACACTTTGCAATCTACGAAGCTGGAGCGATAATTTCATGACGTATGTGCGATGTAGAAGCCGTTGGTTACTATGCACACATCGTATACGATATATGTTACACCATGCAATCATGCCGCCACAGCGGGACACTAGACGACGAAAGAAAGTTTCAAACGATCTGCTACGACGTACGATTCTCAGCGGGGTCCCTGATCGTAGGAGCGTGTCAGACACTGCGATCTCGTAACTATATCGCTGGAACGTCACGAATCGTGCCGTCGTAGCGATCAAAATTGCACTGTGTGACGGTACCCTAAGACTCTACATTCTATGTTACTTGTGTTTAGAAATACCTTGCATAACAATAACAACAGCTGCGTATTAACTTAACAATTTCCATTAGAGTCACCGGGCCAGAACGAAAGATTGACCAAATAACTGTATATTCTGAATATTTTTTTCTAGGAGATAAATGAATGGTACAAGTGAAAGTAAAAGGAGGAAGGGAAGATGGGAAAAAGAGAGAGAGAGAGACAGGAGAGATAGGGAGAAAAAAAAAAGGGGAGGAGAGGTTGTGCAGCTGATGTCACCTCCTAATAGTCTTGATCAGGTAAATAATAATTGGAAGTTTTGCTGAAACCCTGATTAGGATCCAGGGCCACAAGACTTGGATAAATTTGTTGTGGTCTCCGGATGCTTTTGCGGATAATTCCTCTATGTAGCATATCTGTGACAGCTCTTGCTGCCTTTCAAATATAGATGGAGTTGCTATTGATCGCCAATGTCTGATAATCACCGAACGTGCCGCAGTCAGGCAAAAACACAGGAGACTGCGTTTCTTTGATCTAACAGTTCCTGGTAGTACTGAAAGGAGGGCTATCTTGGGTACAGGGGGAATCTTCTCTCCTGTGATCTTAAGATAGGCCGAATACACCCCCTCCCAAAAAGGCTTTATTTTGTCGCAGTTCGACCATATATGGAGCACTGTTCCTCTCTCTATTCCGCAGTGCCAGCATGTATCAGGCACAGTTGGAAAGATTGTATTCAGCTTTGTCGGGTAGTGATACCATCTTGAAAGATTCTTGTAATTTCTTTCTTGGGCATATCCTGCCGCTGACATTTTATGGGTAAATAGATATGCTTTTTGTTTGTCTGTTTCTGAGTAGGTAATGTGTAATTCATTTTCCCATGCTTGGATAAAGTTAGGGTCCATAGAGGAGGATGATTGGTTTAGAAAACTATGTATGAGAGAGATCAAGTGAGTCGGAGGCAATTCTCTGATAAACAACCCTTCAAAGGGAGTCAGTGTGACTGGTAGAGAGTGCCGTCCCTCCCTCCTCCAGAAGTTTATAAAAGATATCATCTGGTCATATTCCAACCAAGAGAGGTTTTGTGGAAGGTCTATGTTTTGTAATTCCTGTCAGGAGGGAATGTTGGGTCCTGTCAATATATGACACAGGCGAATGTCCGAGCATGCGCTCCAGCGTAGGAATTTGGTTTCCAGATTCCCTGACAGAAACTCTAGATTGGAGAATATGGGGGTGAGCGGACTGTAGGATCTGACTAATGTGTATTTTTTTATTAGGCCCAGGCTCTCAAAGCATCTCTTATCAGGAGCCCCCGAGGTGCGATCTGTATTTTGTCTTTGGACTCAATCCATCGCAGATGCTTCAGAGTGGTAGAGGAGTATCCATGATCAAGTGTTTCCCACTGTTTTGATTTTGAATAATATTGCCAATCAAATAATCGAACTATCAAGGAGGTCTGATGGTATGTGCAAAGGTCTGGTGGGCCCGCTCCCCCTGATGCTTTGGAGCGGGTAATGATCTGATACTTCATTCTAAGTTTATTTTGTTTCCGTGCAAATCTAATTAGGGTGGATTTAAAGATTTTTCTTTTTAAGATGTTTGGTTAAAGAAAGGTGATTTTCGGCAACTAAACAGGAAAGCATTCTTTACACTTAGAGCAGTCAGACTGTGGAATACCCGACCACAAGAGGTGGTAATGGCCGACACTGTAGCAGCTTAAGCGGGCTGTAGGATTTCCTCAGTACACATAACATTGTGGGTTAAAGTTAGATTGGTGACAGGGTGTGTGGTTGGTGGAGAGTGGTTGAACTTGATGAACTTGGGACATTTTTAAACCTATGGTATGCAACTACAGTGGGCACGGAAAGTATTCAGACCCCTTTAAATTTTTCACTCTTTGTTTCATTGCAGCCATTTGGTAAATTCCAAAAAGTTCATTTTTTTCTCATTAATGTACACTCTGTGTTAAGGACTGGCGGAACGCACCAAGTATAGATGATATGAAACAAGGTGCGTTCGCAGTCCGAGGTCCACCGTGCAGGTAAAAACCCTGCTGCTAGTAAGACGGGCTATATGGCCGTACTATAAGTATACACGCATGGGTTAACTTCACCCTGCATGAAGGAAGCGATCCTGTTGCGTCACAGGACCGCGGTACCGCACATAGAGCGCGAGCAAGAAGTCAGCGAACACAACCCCAACACAGGATTGAAGTCCGATTATACCACTTGCTGGCACAACACCGCAACTGGGTGTGTAAGGAAACTATAAAAATAGTGTATAAAGGCACGAGAGTGCATGCGGTGCCGCACTGACGGACGCCACTAACCACCCAGGCTTGGGTAAGGAAAGCGCAGAGGAAGCGCACGGCACCGTACTGGCGGACACAGCAACTGGACGCTGTGATGTGTGTTACGTGCAGATGGCTAGTCGGGCGCTAGATAGCTACCATCATCCGCGAGCAGTCAACAACACTAGGGAGGGATACTTAGGAGCTTTCATCCATCGACATACATCCATCTACACACACACATTATATCAAGACAATACTAGCGAATGGCCGTGCGGTCATGCGCAGTTTATATAGTTGCAGCACAGGAAGCAGCTACAGAAGTTTTGCCCTTTCAGGACCTGCCAAGAGGACCAATGGGATGTGCTGCAGTACCTGAGTATGTGACCCTCGATCTCCAACGGGAGATCTTGCCCTGGGCATGCTCAGTGTGTGCAAATAAGGACTTAGTCCCAGAGAAGCCCGCTCGCCGCAGATCAGTGCAGGGTACAACAGGAGAGCCAGAAAAGGCAGCAGTAACCCTTTGCACAGAATCAGTCCCAGCAAGACGCTGGGAGCGACGCCTCCGCTGAGCAGAGCCCACTGCGGCCGAAGCAGAATGGGAGACCGCAGCAGACACGGATCGAGATTCCCCCTGTGCAGCAGAGGAAACTCGACTCCTAACATTACATCCCCTCCTAGGGCCCCCCCTCCTTGGGCCTCGCTACGTTCGAAGGCAGCAATAAGCTGCGGAGCCCGAATGTGCTCAGCAGGCTCCCAGGACCTATCCTCAGGACCGTAACCCTTCCAGTCCACCCAAAAAATTTTTTTGCCACGTACCACCTTGCACCCCAAGATAGCGTTCACCTCAAAATTGTCCGTAGACGAACCCGATGTCTCGGCAGATGACTCAGAAAACAGGGACATGTATACGGGCTTAAGAAGGGACACATGAAAGGTGTCGGTGATACCAAGGCGTGGAGGAAGGGCCAGACGGTAGACCACAGGATTAACCTGTTCGAGGACCTTGAAGGGACCCAAGTAGCGAGGAGCAAACTTAGTGGACTCAATACGCAGCCTGATGTTACGGGCGGAGAGCCACACTAAGTCGGCAGGAGCAAAGGTCGGAGCGGGGCGCCGATGAGCATCGGCGGAGGACCTCATTCTCTCCTTAGAGGCCCGAATGGCATCCTGAGTGCGGTCCCAAATATCCCGTGCCTCCACAGCCCAGTCTGCCACCCTGGAGTCTGCGGAAGACACGGGCATAGGCACAGGTACCCGTGGATGCTGACCATAGTTGAGGAGGAATGGGGTTTGTCCAGTGGAGTCGGCTACAGCGTTGTTCAGTGCAAACTCTGCCCTTGATAGCAAGGATGCCCAGTCATCCTGCCTGGCTGAAACAAAATGTCGTAGGTATGTGACCAAGGACCAACCCATTCGTCTCAGGATGATAAGCGGAAGAGAGATTCAACTCAATACTGAGAAGACGACAGAGCTCTCTCCAGAACCGAGATGCAAACTGGGGACCCGGTCACTGACAATTTTGTCAGGCATACCATGTAGGCGGAAGATGTGTTTAATGAACAACGCTGCCAAGGCCCGTGCAGAAGGTAACCGTGGTAGCGGCACCAAATGCACCATTTTTGAGAAATGATCGGTGATGACCCAAATGATGGTACAGCCGCGAGATTTGGGTAAACCCACGACAAAGTCCATCCCGACCATCTCCCAGGGCCTATCTGCCACCGGCAAGGGATAGAGCAACCCAGCTGGCCTTTGATGCAGAGATTTATTTTTGGCGCAGGAGACACACGCTAGAATATAATCCCTGACATCCCGGACCATATGCGGCCACCAGTACGTCCTCGCCAGTAGCTCAGATGTCCTCTTTGTCCCAAAGTGTCCACCCACCCTGGACGAATGAGCCCAAGAGAGAACCTCCGGTCGCAAATTAATGGGCACAAAAGTCTTGCCCGGTGGCATAGACTCCAGCAAAACCGGCGCTACGGTTCTCAGGCTCTCAGAAGGGACAATAAGCCGAGGCTCCTCTTCCTCCTCTTCAGTTGACATAAGGGAGCGAGAGAGAGCGTCAGCACGAATATTTTTCTCCCCGGCGAGAAAATGAAGAGAAAAGTGGAACCGGGAAAAGAACAAGGACCATCTTGCTTGGCGAGAATTTAGCCGCTGGGCTGTTTGCAAGTAGACCAAATTTTTGTGGTCCGTGTAAACTTGGAAGGGAAACCGCGCACCTTCCAGAAGGTGTCTCCACTCTGAAAAGGCCAACTTCATTGCTAGCAACTCCCTATCCCCGATGGAGTAGTTTCTCTCCGCTGGCGGGAAGGTCTTAGAGAAGAAGAAGCATGGATGCTTCCGACCTTGAGCATCCTTTTGATAGAGGACTGCTCCAGCACCAACGGATGAGGCATCCACCTCCATTAGGAATGGCTTATCCACATCTGGACGATGTAAGATGGGAGCGCTAGCAAAGTGGGACTTAATAGAAGTGAAGGCCTTGGAGACCTCTTCCGACCACAATTTGGGATTCGCTCCCTTCTTGGTGAGGGCTACCAAGGGAGCTACCAGAGTTGAGAAGTGGGGAATGAACTGGCGGTAATAGTTAATGAACCCCATAAAGCGCTGCACCGCTTTAAGAGAATGGGGCTCTTGCCAGTCCATCACAGCCTGTAGTTTGGCAGGATCCATAGCCAATCCCTGGGCGGAGATGATATAGCCCAGGAACGGTAAAGACTCCTGCTCAAACATACACTTCTCCAACTTAGCATAAAGAGAGTTTGCCCGTAGGAGGTCGAAGACTCTGCCAACATCTCTCCGGTGGGAGTCAATATCTGGATAAAAGATGAGAATATCATCCAGATAGACTACAACTGAGGTGGAAAGCATATCCCGGAAGATGTCGTTGACAAAGTCTTGGAAAACGGCTGGGGCATTACAGAGCCCGAAGGGCATCACCAGATACTCATAGTGCCCATCTCTGGTGTTAAACGCCGTTTTCCATTCGTCCCCCTCACGGATGCGAATCAGGTTATAAGCACCCCACAGATCTAATTTAGTAAACACTCTAGCTCCCCGAAGCCTATCGAAGAGCTCGGATATCAAGGGCAAAGGATACTTATTCTTAACGGTGATAGCATTAAGACCCCTGTAGTCTATGCATGGACGTAGTTCCCCATTCTTCTTCTGCACGAAGAAGAACCCTGCCCCAGCAGGTGACACTGACTTCCTGATAAGCCCTCTTGCCAGATTCTCTTGAATGTACTGAGACATGGCCTCCGTCTCCGGGAGAGATAATGGATAAACTCGACCCCGGGGAGGCTCCGCACCAGGCAAGAGATCGATAGGACAGTCATAGGGGCGATGGGGCGGAAGGGTCTCCGCCGCCTTTTTGGAGAACACGTCTGCGTAAGACCAATATTGCTTGGGGAGAGAGGATAGATCTGTGGGTACCTCAGTAGTAGCAACCTGAACGCACTCTCGGTGACACCTACCCCCACATGATTCACCCCATCCCAGAATTCTGCCTGAGGACCACTCGATGTGAGGAGAGTGGTACCGTAACCAAGGTATCCCCAACAGGACCTCATCAATCCCCTCAGGAATGATGAGCAGAGATATAATCTACTGATGGGATGGAGACATGGACAGAGTAAAAGGAATGGTCTGATGTGTTATCTGTGCAGGGAGTGTCGACCCATTCACCACTCGTACCGTTACTGGTTGAGGTAGCATTACCAGGGGTATTGCGTGACGTTGGACGAAGGTAGAAGACATAAAATTGCCCTCCGCCCCAGAATCCACGCAGAGCTCTACCGAGTGAGAGGATGAGCCAAAAGTAATTGTCCCCTTAAAGGACAATTTGGAGGCAAACGTCGCAGTGTCTAGTGCACCTCCACCTACTACCACTAGACGCTGACGTTTCCTCGACCGCTGATGACATCTGGTGGCAAGATGTCCTGACTGTTGGCATACATGGCAATCCTGGAGTGCATGAGCAGTCCGGGACTTAGATCCTGCTCGTGACACTACCTTAGGTTCATGGAACTCTGGAGCCTGGACTGGAGATTCCAGAGGTTTGGCGAAGGTGGGAGCCAGCCGAAACCTCTGCCTACACTGGGCTCGCTCTAACCTCCGCTCGTGAAAACGGAGGTCAATACGAGTAGATACTGTTATTAATTCTTCCAGTGTGGCGGGAATCTCCCTAGTGGCCAGGGCGTCCTTAACGTGGTCAGCCAGCCCCCTCCAAAATATAGGGATAAGGGCTTTATCCGACCACTCCAGCTCAGATGCTAGAGTGCGGAAGTGGACGGCAAAAAGGCTGACCAAGGACGAGCCCTGAGTCAATGCCAACAGTTGGAGCGCCGTATCATGGGTGACACGAGGTCCTAAGAAAACCTGTTTCAGAGTGCTCAGGAATAACGGAGCACTCTGCACCACATGATCGCCACGCTCCCACAGCGGCGTAGCCCACTGCAACGCCCTGTCCAACAATAAGGATATGATAAAAGCCACCTTAGCCCGCTCTGTAGGGAAACGAGAGGCCAGAAGCTCGAGTTGTATTGAGCACTGACTCACGAAACCCCTACAGGACTTACTGTCACCAGAAAATTTCTCTGGCAGCGGGAGGCGAGATAGCGTCGGTACAGGGGCGGCAGTGGACAAGGTAGCTGCAGCCACACTTGCAGCTTGAACAGCGACAGCAGTAACGTCCACAGCTGAGGTTGAACGCTCTAGAGCCGCCAACCTTCCCTCCAGCTGCTGGATGTACCGCTGTAGACGCTGATCGTCCGTCATTACTAGCCAGACCTTGGCGCTAGTATTATGTTAAGGACTGGCGGAACGCACCAAGTATAGATGATATGAAACAAGGTGCGTTCGCAGTCCGAGGTCCACCGTGCAGGTAAAAACCCTGCTGCTAGTAAGACGGGCTATATGGCCGTACTATAAGTATACACACATGGGTTAACTTCACCCTGCATGAAGGAAGCGATCCTGTTGCGTCACAGGACCGCGGTACCGCACATAGAGCGCGAGCAAGAAGTCAGCGAACACAACCCCAACACAGGATTGAAGTCCGATTAGACCACTTGCTGGCACAACACCGCAACTGGGTGTGTAAGGAAACTATAAAAATAGTGTATAAAGGCACGAGAGTGCATGCGGTGCCGCACTGACGGACGCCACTAACCACCCAGGCTTGGGTAAGGAAAGCGCAGAGGAAGCGCACGGCACCGTACTGGCGGACACAGCAACTGGACGCTGTGATGTGTGTTACGTGCAGATGGCTAGTCGGGCGCTAGATAGCTACCATCATCCGCGAGCAGTCAACAACACTAGGGAGGGATACTTAGGAGCTTTCATCCATCGACATACATCCATCTACACACACACATTATATCAAGACAATACTAGCGCATGGCCGTGCGGTCATGCGCAGTTTATATAGTTGCAGCACAGGAAGCAGCTACAGAAGTTTTGCCCTTTCAGGACCTGCCAAGAGGACCAATGGGATGTGCTGCAGTACCTGAGCATGTGACCCTCGATCTCCAACGGGAGATCTTGCCCTGGGCATGCTCAGTGTGTGCAAATAAGGACCCAGAGAAGCCCGCTCACCGCAGATCAGTGCAGGGTACAACAGGAGAGTCAGAAAAGGCAGCAGTAACCCTTTGC
This sequence comes from Ranitomeya imitator, assembly GCF_032444005.1. Taxonomy (NCBI): domain Eukaryota; kingdom Metazoa; phylum Chordata; class Amphibia; order Anura; family Dendrobatidae; genus Ranitomeya; species Ranitomeya imitator. The sequence continues at coordinate 48,896,088 of NC_091290.1, read as the reverse complement.
ACAGAATCAGTCCCAGCAAGACGCTGGGAGCGACGCCTCCGCTGAGCAGAGCCCACTGCAGCCGAAGCAGAATGGGAGACCGCAGCAGACATGGATCGAGATTCCCCCTGTGCAGCAGAGGAAACTCGACTCCTAACACTCTGCACCCCATCTTGACTGAAAAAATAGAAATGTAGTCAAAAAAACTAATGACGACATATTCAATATGACAATTTAATGTTATCAAATTCTGTGCTGTACCTGTGGTTTCAAAATGCTCACTATACCTCTGCATAAAATCCTTTAAGGGTATAGTTTCCAAAATCAGGTCACTTGTGGGGAATTTCCACTGTTTAGGCACATCAAGAGCTCTTCAAATGCGATATGGCATCCGCTAATTATTTCAGCAAATTTTACATTCAAAAAGTCAAATGGCGCTCCTTCCCTTCCAAGCTATGCTGTGTGCCCAAAAAGTAGATTTAGCTCACAAATAAGACATTGGCGTGTTCAAGAGAAATTGCACAACACAGTTTGTAGTCAACTTCTTCTGTTACCCTTGTGAAAAGTAAAAAAGTAAAAAAGTTTGGTTCTAAAGTGCATTTTTTGTGAATCAAAATACAGTAAGTATTCTTTTTCCATCCACATTGCTTCAGTTTGTGTTAAGCATCTGAAGGGTTATTAAACTTCTTGAATGTGGTTTTGAGTGCCTGGAGGGGTGCAGCTTTTAGAATGGTGTCACTTTTGGGTACTTTCTGTCATGTGGATCCCTCAAAGTAACTTCAAATGTGAAGTGGTCCTAAAAAATGGTTTTGTTAACTTTTAACCCTTATAACTTCCTAACAAAAAAATAGTTTTCAAAAATTGTGCTAATGTAAAGTAGATATGTGGAAAATGTTATTTATTCTTATTTTTGAAGGCATCTGTGACGCCCAGGAGACCGGGGTACCCAGCACCGGACCAATGGGGTCTGTCTCTTGAGGGGGATGTCACGGGTGGCTTGACCCGGTGTTGTGGCCTCAGGCAATGCACAGTGTAAGGGGTATCATGAGGGAACAGGCACTTACTTGATCAGCAGCAGGTTCTCCCAGCGATGATGATCCTGATCCTGGATAGATGGCTATTGTCCAGATGAAAGACTGAGGCACTGAAACGTTTAACCAGTTTACTTCAACAAAAAGGGATTTACAATCCAGTCCTGTCACCGGAGTCTGTATGGGAACTCTGAGTTACTTTGACCCTGCCGGGGTCTTCGCCTCTTATTGTACGCAGTTTCTGTGTGGCCCTGCTGCTGTATGTGAACTGGCTGCCGGCCCAATCTGTCCCCTCCGGACCCTGGTTCGACGGGCAACCCGAGTCCTTTTATCGGCTTACCCCCTCCGGGAGTAACGCTGAAATCTGTGTCTGTTGCTGCGTCCGGTCCTAGTGAAGCTGATATCACCTCACGTTTTTCCGGTTGCTGTATTATATATAATGAATACAGCCGCGGATCCGGTATCCGTCTTTGCGCCTGTTCTGGGTAGTGATTAATGCTACCCGGTTCTCACAATGTCCTTTTTCTCTGTCCCTCTTCTCCTCAGGCCGGTGATTTGGGCCTGGAAACCGTCATAGGGCTGTTAGAAATTCAGCTGTATGACCTCTCACTATCAGCTCCTTAGCCCAACTGCCATTTCTTCTCTCAGACCAGAATGGATCAAGGGGAGTCTCTGGAGCTCCCCCTTCTGGCCGGAGGTGGTAGTGCAGTCTTGCTATTTTAGTATTTGTATTTACTGTCAGTAACTATTTTTGTGGCAAATACCCCTAGGGGTGCCACACATCCAAATTAAAATATTTGAAAATTGCAACATTTTCAACATTGTTGGCAAATTTCCATTTTTTCACAAGTCATATCAAAGAAACTTTACCACTATCATGAAGTACAATACAGTATGTCATGAAGAAACAGTCTCAGAATCAGTAGGATACATTGAAGTGTTCCAGGGTTATAACCTCATAAAGTGACACTGGTCAGAATTGTAAAATTTGGCTTGGTCATTAAAGTGAAAATTGTCTCGTTCATTAAGGGGTTAAACTTGCCTTTGTTAGCCAACTTTAAATTGATCAGAGATGATCATTATTTTGAAATTCACATTCGCCAGGTTCGACAAAGTTTTTCAAATAAATTCGATTGATTAGCCTCAAATGGCTTGTACTGCAAAGTGCTTAATTGCCTAGAAAAGATGTGTAATATTGGATTATTAAATGTAACCTGACAACAGGATTTAACCCTAGAAGATATTAGAAATACTTTATCTTCTAACACCTTCAGTAATTATGTCTCCATTATCCCTAAACACTAAATGGATGTGTTTACAGCGATGTTTAATCATCATTTCTCCATTTGCCTGCAGCCATTGAACTTTCCTGGGACCATTGTCAATACTACTGTACGGTGGGGTCACTCCCATATCATAGTGACTGAATTCCCCGGAATTTTTTGGGAGAACAGGAATGAGTAGAAGTTGTTCCTTTTCTCCATGCTTTCCCTACATATGGCAGTGTTTTTAGTCACAAATCACAATGCTTTGGTCATGCTCCAATACACAGTATCATAGAATTATAGAATGTTAGAGTTGGAAGGGACCTCAAGAGTCATCTGGTCCAACCCCCTGCTCAATGCAGGATTCACGAAACCATCTCGGACAGATGTGTGTCCAGCCTCAATTTGAAGACTTCCATTGAAGTAGAACTCGCCACATCTCGTGGCAGCCAGTAGCATTGAGGGACAGTGGTTCTGGACTAATTTGATGGCCACAAGTAAGATGAGCAAGGATGACTGAACATCATTTTTAAACATTTCTATTTATAGTTTAGGGGTAATTCGGGCATAAATTAAGCAGTCATACAGAGGATGCCACAATACAGGATTAAATCCTAGTGTAAGGTTACTTTAAAACAGTAGTGCACAAAATAGAAAACTTTCTGAATGCATGCACATTTTGTGAAGGAGACAATTGCATAAACATTTCCAAAATGTTGGTGATTTTCTTTTGTCTTAAATAGATGAAAAATAATAAATAATAAAAAAACTTTTACAAAAAGAAATGCCAAAGAAATACAAAAGATGTCACAGTAGGCACAGATTCGCAGACAGATGAGTCTTGGTTTCATTATTTTTCTTCAGTAGGAAAATTAGGACTGTAATCCATCTTTGTAGTGCAAAAAGAATTAAAAATAATGCTGTTATTAAAATAGATCTTCGGGAATATACTAAAATAAATAAAGAACAAAAAGAAACATAATTATAAATAAATTCCTAAATGCCTTTATCTAGTAAATCGCTCTCATGTTCTTTAGCGAGATAATCACTCTAGAATTAAAATGAATGCAATCGTGAACTAGACTGTTAGG